>NW_027530330.1:448503-517129 GCF_008692635.1 Crocuta crocuta | reverse complement strand
TGAGACAAAAAATAAAATAAAATAAAATAAAATAAATAAAATAAAATAAAATAAAATAAAATAAAATAAAATAAAATAAAAATCTCTCGGGGCAGAGAACAGGTACCACAACTAAAATCTAAAAGAATGCATTCAAGAATATATAGGAAATGTTACGGCCTTATAATCACTTACAATTATTGTAGAGTACTTGTAATCCATATCTGTACTCTCTGGGCAGAAAATTGAATGATTCCTGTGCACAGAATTGACCAATATAAGAGAAATGATTTAGAGATACTGATATTTCCTTCTTACCCCATCTATTGCAGTGGGGCCGCTGGACTTTCAACCAATCCAGTTAAGTGGAGCTCAGCAGTTGATAAGCCTGAAAAAGAAGACAAAGTTTTTAATTAAATTTTAGCAATTTGCTGTTAAAAAACATCTGAAAATAATGATGTCAAAAAGAGGACAATTATTGAATCTGTGAAAAAAAAAATAGAAGCCAATTCTTTGATGAAACCAGTAGACAAAAAAGAAAGAATATTTGTAGGGGAGAGAGAGTAAAATTATTTGGAGCTGGGAAAACTATAATGGCAATTTAATATTCAAGAGGACTTGTATTGTAGGAAACTAATCTGGTAAGTACAAATACTAATGTAAGAGGAAAATTAAGGGAAATGACTATACTATGCATGATGGATTTCAACATTCAAATAATAGGAGTTAAAAGAGAAACAAAAGAGAGGACTTGAAAATATTAAAAATTAATAACAAAATTTCCAATAGCAATCGGACACAAAAATCCAGCAAAATGAGGCACTGAGTTGAAGAAAAGAAAAACAGGATTAAGAACAAAGAAGGTGAATTGAATGTGAATTTCCTGAAATTAGGAAATTCCCAGGATAACCACATGCAGCTAGATTAAAGACTATCAGCCGAGGTTGAAGCATGATGGTAAAGGACTTCTGGAAATGTAATTCCAAACAGAAAAACAATACATGATGGAAAACGTGATGTGTTTGGCTTTCTTCAATTTTTCTAGTAGAATATGAAGATAAATGAATTATGAAGTATATGATGACAAGTATGATGGAAATTAAGCATTAAGTACATGAAAAAGATTATTATTAATTCCAGGGAAAACAAAAAAATTATGACAGTAAATGTAATCACAGTACAGTACATAGTTCAGCTATATTTGCTTTAAGTTTGTAACAATATAAACACAATATTGATTTAACAAACAAACAAAAATTATACTGGGATGATGACATGATAAAGGTGTTACATCCAACCCTGCATAGGGGTGGGCAGGGAGATGAGGGAGTAATACACGAGAACAGAATGTTCTTTTTCCAAAGAAATAGGTCAACACTTAATGTCTAAAACTGAAAATTAAGAAAAATGAATGTTACTTAAAAATGTGTAAATAAGGGACACCTGGGTGGCTTAGTCAGTTGAGCAACCAACTTTCGTTTAAGTCATTTTCTTGTAGTTTGTGAGTTCGAGCCCCACAATGGGTTTACTGCTGTCAGCCTGTCAGTGAAGAGGCTGCTTCACATCTTCTGTCCCCTTCTCTCTGCCCCTCCCCTGCTTATGCTTTCCCTAAATTAAATAAATAATTTTTTAAAAAGTGTAGATAAATCAAAGAAGAAAGACAAAATCTTGAGAGTGGTTGTCTCTTAAGAGGAACATTGAAAGATGAGGCTTGGTCTAGGGACTGGAGATGTTCCAATCTAGTTGTGCAACTTGAATTTTTAATGTACAAATATTTCTTTGATAAAATAATAATATTAAAGTATTAGGGGCACCTGGGTGGCTCAGTCGGTTAAGCGTCCGACTTCGGCTCAGGTCATGATCTAAGGGTTTAAGTCATTTTCTTGTAGTTTGTGGGTTCGAGCCCTGTGTTGAGCTCTGTGCTGACAGCTCAGAGGCTGGAGCCTGCTTAAGATTCTGTGTCTCCCTCTCTCTCTGCCCCTCCTCTGCTCACACTGCCTCTCTCTCTCAGAAATAAATAAAACATTAAAAAACATATTAATGGGCTTTACAATGTCAAAACTTTAACTTTTAAAATATAAACTTATAAAGAAGGCTTAAGAAAAGTATAGTGATCTCTCCTTAGATCTTTACCATTCACTGTGAGTTGTCCTAATTTGCATTATCGTTAGCTCTCAGAAAAGAGCAGTTTAACTACATTTGTATGTCTGCAAACAAATGACATTCAAATTTCTTGTCTTATAACCAAAGATGGTTAGTTTGGTTGTTAATTCTAGTTTTAGGAAATCAACAGAACAGAAGTTTATCAACCTTCAGAAAAACTGTATAAAGACGACAGACACAGTTCTCAGGTGTCAGTGACTAAGAAATGTATGAAGCATTCCTAAAAATGTCTTCCTTCTGAGGAAAGTGAAAATAATATTTCTAAAGCAAAGGGCTGAATTTTAGGATGTTGATCAGAGCTAACATTCTATATCAGTGAGTACATAACTAAAAAAACTAGCTAGTTTGCTGAAGGGTAAAATACACAGGTGACATTAAGGTTCATGAAGGATTTCTTGGATTAGGTCACGCTCCGGCACTAAGAGTTAGGAATCTATCTGTGATAGAGCAGAATGTCTTTCACAATGAGCTAATGTCAGTGAGGAATGGTCAAACATTACACAAGTAAGATGACAGTGTGAGATTGAGGATTCTTATCTGTAGGCTCGGAGATCTTCAGGGGAGACGACATCTAGGGTCTTAGATTGCTCTCAAGAAAAGCTATCATAACAGTGTATAAAGTGAGATTTAGAATTTGTTATCTTTAGAATATAGGATTCTAGTATTGGCCCTACTCTCTCAGCAGAAATCTCAAGAGGTTCAATGTAGCTTGAAACAAGGTAATGAACCTCTTCCCCACTTGAAGAGTTGTGCTATCATTTGGCAAGTAGATCATGGCATGCATTTTGCTTGGGGTTTGCTAAAGAGCTGAAAGGCTGACCAAAGGGAATCTTACGTAAATGAGGGTAATGTTTCAGAATATTATAATTATAAACTAGAAACAATTAGGAAAATCCAGCTGAAGACTATAGAAAATGGTTTTACAAATCTACATTTGATAATCTTTTACAAACCTATATTTAAACAAAATTTTAAAAAGGGTCTATCTTTGGATGTATGATTTCAGAGGATTAAAATATTAATTGTTAGAGGGCATTGTTTAACTCATCTTTAAAAATATATTAATAACACATTTTAGAGAAAAACATTATGTGAGACCAAGGTTTTTTCTCTTTCTTTTCTTCCATCTATGACATAAAATGAGTAGGTTGATTTTGTGTAATACGTGAACCTGTACACTAAAGATTTATGTACTTTTCTATAGGTAATTATACCTCAATAAAACATGTTTATTTAATGGTGAAAACATTAAGAGATGAGTTTTTGACAAATCAAACTTGTAGGACACATCCATTTCTTGGCTAGGGAAGGGCAAATCACCTAATTAATTATATTCCACCAGCCTGCCTCAAGTGGGGAAGAATTTTCCTCCTTTACCCAGGAGAAAACTACAGTGCTATTGAAAAGGACATCATTATGTGGTATCAATGAACAAACCAACAAACAGAAGAATTAATAATCATTATATGGGGGAAAAAAGCCATATACAGTCAATGTTCACCACCTTAAATGTCACTCATGTTCTTCTTGAAAATTTATTACAATCAATGAAAAAGTTAATCAAAACTAATAACTATAAAGAGAACAGAAGACATTCTGAAACTATTCAGACCAGTTAAATATTTGTTAGGTATAACTAATAACATCTGAGAAAATATAATTTTAGATGGTAATTAAAAATAAAATGCAGACAAAGGAAATGGAAGGCAGTAAAAAGCCAAATAGTCTATAGGGAAGGTAAATAGACGTCACTGAATTCCTGATTTAACAAGCAGAAAATTAAAGTTGAAAAATATGTTAGCTAAAATACAAATATTCTAATAAAAGGCTTTGAAAGATTCCTTGAAATTTTCCAGAAAAATTGCAAAGCATTGAGACATGACTAATAGAGGAGAAAGGGAGAAAACAGAATTATTCTAGCTCCCCAGATCAAATAAATAGGAATTCCAGGAAGCACATCACAAAAAGAGAGGAAAATAAACAAAAAGAACAAAAGAACAAAGTATCATAAGTTTTCAACCACAAAGCCCCAATAAGTTCCAAAGAGTGCCTGGGTTTATTGTTCAGAACATCAGCCTTTTGAGATGTTTTTCTTACAATTTCTGTCTACTTCTTTCTAGTGTCTGGGAACTACGGGGCCCTGGACAGGATGACTCATCCAAGACCAGGATTCAGATCCACTTGCCTTGGGCCCCAAGGAAGAAATTCTCTGACCGCCTTCTCCAACCCCAGACTACTAAAACATATATTATTGACTGAATGCCTCAAGCAGCTCTGAGACTTACGTCAGCGTGACCAATGTGGTCAGTAAGGCACTTCGTCTGTGAGATCGCATGATATTACATCACTGGGATGTCACTATCCTGGTGATTTGAGGTGACTTTCATGCAAGTTAGAAGATGTTCAGGATTCTGGACTAATGGTGGTCCACTCCTGACTCTTGAACTTGAGCTGCATGTGTGGGCTGTGATTCAGCTCTGTTCCATCAGTATTCCAACCATATTACTGCTTCTGACCTATGGCATCAGAAGGTTTCAGGGGAAGTTGCTGGCATCCTTTACTCTGTGCCTGCTCTAATCTGCCATTGAAACCTAGGGAAGCTCCCCAATCCCTGGTACAGGTGCCTTGTCAGTGTCAGGCCTCCTTCCAGTGATAGCTGGCTTTATCTATTCTGAAGTCTTTGAGACCCTGTCACCCTTAGCAGCAATAAATGTCCCTTCCAAGTGATATCTTTTCCTTCCTTTGATCCATGTTGTAGTGTGGTGACAACAGGATTGAGTGGGTAAATATTAAGCCACGCTGGACAAGGGATGGATAGTCATTATGAAAATGGGATGCTTTCCTAGGTATATCAGTGGGCCCCTTGCCTTTCCTTTCCAGAAATGGCTTAACACTGAGATATATTGCACTCTAGGAATGCAATGATTACAAGCTGAGCTCAAGACAACGTGGCTAGAATATATGTGGTTAAGATTTCTGTGATCAAATCTATAAAGTAAAGTTAACATAACCGTAACAGTCTCTTCCANAAGCTGAGCTCAAGACAACGTGGCTAGAATATATGTGGTTAAGATTTCTGTGATCAACTCTATAAAGTAAACATAACCGTAACAGTCTCTTCCCCCCCCACTCTCTCCCCTTTCCTCCCTCTCCTTTTTATTACATTTTACAAAATAAATAAAAGCTTCCATGCATGAGATAACTTTGTAAATTAATTAACTTTATTAATAAAACTAGGCTTTTATTAAAAACTAAATCTTTAAGTGATGAGAACATAATGTAGAAAATTAGAAAAGATGAAACTGGAGAGGTGCATAACAATCTGGATACAGATGGGTTTACTTGAGACAGAACATTTTTGGTAGACAATATTCCACACCTCCCTCCCAACTCTGACATGCAGAAATCTCATATTGAATGGAATTATATATATCCACACGTATATAAGATGGAAAAGTATTACTTGACCAAAGATGAAGTGGAAAGGTTGCATCATTGCTACTCTGGGAGATTTCCCAGGTATTTCAAGGTATTAAAGATGCCAAGAAAGCTGCTAGAAAAAAGGGAAATGTTTAATTATGTTCATTTTGATAGATTTATGCTTATTTGAACAAATAACATTTCTCCTTTTTACCCAGTACTAACATACTGAAGACTGAACAACAGTTTTGGGTATATTATATAAATAATGGGAGAAAGTAAAATAAGCCAGTTGCTACATGTAGGATTTTTATTGTAGATAGATTACCCTCAAGGTAGGTTAGATAAGAGGTAAAGAGGAGTCAAGCCAGCATGATTGAAAATAGGCAACTCTTGAGGCACCTGGGTGGCTCAGTCGGTTAAGCATCCGACTTCGGCTCAGGTCATGATCTCACGGTTCGCGGGTTCGAGCCCCGCGTCGGGCTCTGTGCTGACAGCCAGCTCAGAGCCTGGAGCCTGCTTCAGATTCTGTGTCTCCCTCTCTCTCTGACCCTCCCCTGCTCTCTCTCTGTCTCTCTCTCTCAGAAATAAATAGAAAAAAAAAAAAGAAAATAGGTGACTCTTGCAAAAATCTAGAGAGAGAAAATGAGTTTTTGATCTCTGACATTGGTTGTAGGAATGGAAAAAGGAAGAATAGTTTGAGTAAGGTGTAACTCAATGTCAGACAGGACATGAGGAGTGAGGAAGAGTAGGATTTTGGATAGGTCTCAAGTTTCCAGACCAAGTGATTATTCTGGTCACTGAGATAATGAACAGTAACACTCTTGATCCTCTTTTGTCCATGACACAGCTGCTTGTACCAACCCTCTGACTCATTTTAAATTTGAAATGAGTTGTAGATTCAGTCCAAGTAGGACTGGCAATCCAACTAAAAGAAGAAATTAATACAAGTTGGTTTCTTGGGAGTAGGGCTAAGAATGGAGCAGGCAGAAAGAGGAAGAGAGATATTGCTTAGTTTCTTTCATATACAAGTATTACTATGAAAAGCTTAATTTAAAATTAAAGGCATAGGGGCGCCTGGGTGGCTTAGTCGGTTAAGCGTCCGACTTTCGCTTAGGTCATGATCTCGCGGTTCGTGGGTTCGAGCCCCGCGTCGGGCTCTGTGCTGACTGCCAGCTCAGAGCCTGGAGCCTGTTTCAGTCTGTGACTCCCTCTCTCTCTCTGACCCTCCCCTGCTCACGCTGTCTCTCTCTCTCTCTCTCCTAGAAATAAATAAAACATTAAAAAAAATTAAAATTAAAAGCATAAAAGGAGGATAAGACATTATATTTTATTCCACTTTTAATTCAATCACCATTATTCTAATCAAAATGCATACTTCATCTGTAGGCAGGAAATAAGAAATACATTAACTAGAAATGTCCATATTTGCACAGAAAACTACAGCCAAATTAATTTTGTAGTATATTCCCCAGGATAGGTTTGAGGATGTGCAACCACATAGGGAAGAAACACTACTTGAGAACATGTAAACTTGTTATTTTTTGTGTGGGAAGATGTGCCGAATCCAAACAGAAATATTTATGGAGAAAAAAAAAATACTTCCAAATAAGTGGACCAAATTTTCAGTTTCCAAAAGTCTGAACCATTGACGTTCCACATGTCAAAGATTAAATAACAAATGTTTAAGGTATGAAAAATTTAACTGATATAAATTATTTTACATTAATACCTGTTCAAATAGCCAGTACTAGATTATCCTATGTGTAGGGAGGTCTCATCTGTCTGTTTTCTGGTAATAATGCTTTAATAACAGAGTTCTGGAGATTTTGTTGTATTGGTGTTCATAGATTTTGAAATTACTGACATGTCAGTTTAATTCTTTGTAAAAGTGCATACTTCCAGAAATGCACCTTGTCACATACATTGTACACATCCATGTGCAAGCTTACACATAGACACACACTAATTAGTTACAATAAGCAGAAATTACTCCCTTGAAGGCAAAGATTTTCATGTCATCTCTTTCTTAAAACAGCAGTTTTCAGATCAACTCTGGGGTTAGATGACAATCTAGAGTTTTTATATTTCATACAACTAACAAAAGGGTCTCAGGTTGATTTAATATGTAACTGATAGTAATTAAGAGATTCTTGGGATAAAACAAACAGGGTTGAAGGCAAAAGGAAAACATTGTAGATTATTAGTTTATAAGTTTTTTAAAAAATCAGGATATATTCCACTGCACTAAAAAAGAAGAAAGAAAGAAGGAAAGAAAGGAAGAAAATGAAAATCAGTTACTTCAATGTCTAATCATGAGGAAAAGATATTGCTAGTTTCCTTAGCAACCAAGTCCTGAGTATTCTTCATTCATTTCTTTTCTACCAGAATCTGCCTCATTATGGTGAAAAGAAATTCAGTAGCACATCAATGAAAACTCTAATATTTATAGATCCAAATACATTTTTCTGTCTAGGGTGACTAAGTAAAGATGCTGAAATCCAGCATAGGCTTGAACAAGAAAACTTAATTTAAATGTGAGAAGAACTGAAGTTTCTCTTGAATTTTACTTATGTATGCAGCATCCATTATTTGAGCATCCGAGAGAGATGTTTTTTTCATCTACTTTGACAGGCTCAGCTCTTTGGAGAGTTTATTTTATCTCCTCTAGTCAGAAGTTGATTTCAGTAGCACTTCTGGCACAAACTTAAAAGTCAAAATACAAAAGAACTAGCACATTTATTCTTGTCTGGCAAAGATAAGATTTATTCTGTGTGGTGTAAAAACACTGACAAACGATCTACTTGATATTAAGCTTTCAAAATACTTTCATAGTGTATTTTCTAGTGGGGAAAACTATGTTAACATAATTGACTATAAGTTGTGTTTCCTGTGATTACTTATAAAAACATAAATTTCGGTTACAGCTCTTTTATATAATTTGATAACACTACCACTTTTGTTGCTCTATTGATAGATTTCTTGATCACAAGTTGTGAAGAAATTATTTTATTTTGAAATCACAATTTTAACTTCCCCCACTCTGTCATGTAGCAAATCATATAAGTTCAAGTGTGTCATCTTGACACATTTGTTTGTGCCTTTGTCACATATGTGAGAGTGTGTCTTATATTCTGCATGTATTCTAGGTCACTATGGATCCTCTGTGTTTCAATAAGACCCTCCTCATTTTTCTGCATAATTACTTAACAATTTCTTTTTCTGTATTTATCGATCTAATATCTTTCATCTTCAGAAGACTCTAGGTCTCATGCAGGGTGCACATATCTTTTGTTTTGTGCTATATTCCAGTACCCAATATAGGGTCTGACACACAGGAGGGCTCAGTCATATTTAATGAATGGAGAATAAAAATGAGCTAACAAAAATTTAACTTTTTTTATTATTGTCCCTTTTTTAACCAACCTAACTGATTATATTTATATCATTCATTGACTTTGTGTTCAGCCTATATAAACATTGTGATTTATATAAAGACCTGAGGAAATATGTATATGTAGCTAGAAGATATTATCCATGGAGTTCATGGCTTGTTATTGTTTAAAGATACAACACAATATAGGACATATCTAAGAGCCTGCTGACTAGAAGGAAAAAAATAAACTTATCATAGGATTGGCAACATTTTCAGGAAAGGAGAAACAGAAACAAAATAAAAGAGGACTAGAGTTGAAAAGTATCCAGTATCTTTTCTTCCTATTTCCTCCCATGAAGGCCAGGAATTTTAAGGTGATTAACCATAAAGTTTGTAGTCGAACAATTAGATAAATAGATTTAGATATCCAGTTCACATGGCATGTGAAGACTTTATTAATTTATTATAAAGCACCAAATATGTGACTGGCATTTTCCTAGTTTACTTTGTTTATAGCAGCAAACAAACAAACTCTTTACTCTCAAGATTACATTCTAGTACAATTACAGGCAATATTTTTTTAATACATAAAGAAAATACAGAATAATAAGACCAATAGAGAGTTGCTGAGATTAGAGATTATTTCATAAAATGTCATCAGAAAGCATCACTGATAAAATGTCCTTTCAAAATGCACAGAACTCAAGAGGCAAGGAATTGAATAGGCAGATATCTAAGGAAAGATTTCCAGACACAGGGAATATCAAGTAAAGTTCTGTGAGGTGAAAGTATGCTTAGCACATTCAGGAAATAGTGACAGGTCTAAGTGGCTGTGAAGCTTGTACAGAGTGAACAAAGGAGAGAGTATTAGGATATAAGATCACAGACTTAACAGGGAATATAATGGTGAAAGGCTGTGTGAGCCATGGTCAGAAATTTAGGTTTTAGTCTGAATGAAATGGAAGCTGTTGAGTGGTTTTGAGCAGAGGAGTGTTGTGCTCTGACTGACAATTTATTAGGATCTTACTACCTGCTCCCTGGAGAGTAGGTTTTATGAGGTCGGAGGGGGAGGAAAGGAGACCATCCAGGAGGCTATTGCGATAATCCGGTTGAGGGATTATGGTGCTTGGGCCAGGGAGGGAGGGGTGGAGATAATGTAAATGAGTTGGACTTTGGACATATCTTAAAAATAGAAACTAGAGGATTTGCTAGCAGAGAGATCTAAGTTATGGAAGAAAAAGGAAAAGGAGACAAGAATGAATCATAGTTCTGGGTCTGGAAAATTGAAAAATAAAGTTTCCATTAACTGAGAAGAAAAAGGAGAAATGTGAGTGCAGAAGTATAGACCATGACTTTGTTCTTCTTCTTAAGTTTGAGATGTTTGTTATATATTCAAATGGAAACTTCAAATAAGCATTTTGCTATGTTTTATCAGACCATGAGAGAAACAGGGATAGACAGAGAATAGAAGTCAGAAATTGAGTTGGTTTTGGATGTTGGATCTTGGATGATCATCTTGTATGACTCCAGTGCTTTCTGTGACATCTGGAAAATTGTTCATCTTAGTGTTCTTTGTCATTCTTGCCTGGCCTCATGGAGTTTCATCTTACAGACACAGAACTTAATGTTCAACAAAAGACACAAGGGGCTCTATGTGCAGCTATCTGAAGCTCATTTTCTGTCCGCCTCCCTACTCTCCAGAGCTTCACTTTCAACATTCAGACACTTCAGCCTTCCTGAACGTTGATCTCTGCCATTTCAACTAAAGAGACTGCTGGGCTTAGTTTAGGGTCACCCTCCATGGCTTGGGATTTAAAATGTGTCTGGAGGCAGGCATTCAATGAGGTTGTAGGAGCTTCCTAACTCATTTTCCTTCTCTCAGTGATCACAGACCTATACTACCTGCTATCCAATAGGTGAAAACTTAAAACTATTGTTTTATATATTTGTTCTGATGCTTTTGTTTGCTTACTTTTCAGTAGATTGAGCTTAAATTTAGCTCCTATTATTCTATTGCGCTTAGAAGCAGAAATTTACCATTTATTTTTATTTTTTCCCAGAGTATTTTCTTTAGCGTCCTTCACTCTGACCTACTAACTGAAGACAGAACAACTTCCCCAGAGAAGTATTTTCTGAACAGAACTCGGGAAAGGGCTAAGTATGATCAGAATGGTTCAAAGAGGAATTAAAACTAGATAGTTCTAATTTAGTCTAAACAATGTCTATGAGCCTGACAAATTCAATTAACAAATGCAGGTTATATAATTTGTGCCAAAAGTACTATAACTAAAGAGGATGAACAAATTATTAGTGAGGTACCTTATAGTTTCATGAAATATATATATTTTCATGTGTATATGTACATACAGATATAATATAGATTTATGGATATATATAGGATTTGGTTTTATGTTTATAAAATATTTATAAGGTTATAAAAGCTTATAATATTATAAATAAAAGCCACTGTTTTGAAAATTAATTTGTCTTGGGTTTAGAAGCAAGAGCTAATAAAGGAATAGAAAAATGTGGGGCAACGGGAAGAATTATAAGTTGAAAAGGAAATATCACCAGGTTCTTGCATCAAAAGCTTTTCTCTGCCTCAGTAGATGCAGTCTGAATGGGAAAACAGTTTTCAGTTTCCAGTTATTTTTGCCACCTAGCTGCTGGTATAAATTATTTAACAATTTAGTTGTGTCCATGCTGAGGAGAGCCTATATACTGATACGCTTGAATCGTATTTGTGAACAATAATCCATGCATTTTGGTTTGTTTCAAATGATGTTTCAGAAGTTTAATACACAGTAAAAATAAACTCACACCTCTTGGAAAAGTGTCCAGATATTTGATGACATCATTAAAGATCGCTATATGAATAAAATGCATGTCCTACAATATTCATCATTTTTAGTTACAAGTAATTATCGTAATCAAAACAAAGAAAAGTTATCATTGAAAATTTGAAATGTTTTCTTTCTTTCTTGTAAAAATTTTTATAAGGTTTATTTTAGAGAGAGAGATAGACAGAGCACAAGCTGGGGAGGGGCAGGAAGAGACGGAGACACAGAATCTGAAACAGGCTCCAGGCTCTGAGCTATCAGCACCCATGTGGGACTTAAACCCACAAACCACAAGATCATGACCTGAGCCGAAGTCTAATGCTTAACTGACTGAGCCACCCAGGCATCCTGAAATTTTTTCTTTAGAATTAATAATCTCGATTTAAAAAGTAATTGAGGCAATATGAACTATTAAAGGCATTCATTCATTTTTACCATTATTTATTGAGTGCCTATACATCCATAGACTTCTCCATGCTAGGATATAAATATGAAGAAAAGAATGGTTCGGTGCTCAGTGAACATAGTTTGAACTGGCAGACATATATAAATATTGTGCAAAAGAATAAAATGAGGAAAATCAGAGTGTAGTACAGAGATAGGGCAAATACACATATGTACAGTTAGTGAAATATATATAAACAAATATAAATATGGATAAAAAGTTTTCAGGGAAAAATAGTAGGAGGTTGGATACAAGGAAATGCAGTAGACAGTAAACCCTTCAAGCAAAGCATAGTACACCAAGGGTTGCTAACATTGGTTCTTCGTGGTTGGAACAGAGAGAGAGTTTATAAGAGGACTAGATAAGAAGGCAGGAAAGGCACCATCATAAATAGCCTTGCTAACTTTTCAAACATCAAAAAAGCGTTCAGAGTATTTTCGTGGTCATGAAACATGACCAAAAACTTTGTACTAAGGTCTTCAAATTTTAACCAAATGCTTTTAACTAATTGACAATAAGAGGTTATAAGTAATGGAGAATATTGATTATATGAATATATTTTTAAAATACTGTCGCTAGCTGCAGTGTGAGAGTTAAATCTAGGGTGAAGAGATTGGAGAACTGAGAACTGATAACCCAAGACAGAGAACAATTAGAAGGCTGATGTCATCATCCTAATAGGGAATCATGAAGTCTTCATTAAAGCAATGTCATTGGGAGGGGAAAAGTGACAGGATTTCAGAAATATTTGAAAGGTAGCATGCAAATTGGGTTGCCACAATAAAATAAGTGACAGGAAATGAACCAGGGCAGATGAAAGCCCTATGACTTGGTATGTTATAAAATCAATTATCACTACATGGCAATGAGAAAGAATGAAATCTGGCCATGTGTAGCAACATGGATGGACCTTGAGGGTGTTATGCTGAGCGAAATAAGCCAGGCAGAGAAGGACAGATACCATATGTTTGCACATATAGGAGGATTAGGAGGAACTTAACGGAGGACCATGGGGGAGAAGAAGGGGAAAACTAGTGGGGGAGAGGGAGGGAGGCAAACCATGAGAGACTCCTGAATGCCAAGAACAAACTGAGGGCTAATGGGGGGGAGGGGAAGGGGGGTGATGGGCATGAAGGAGGGCACTTGTGGGGATGAGCACTGGGTGTTAAATGGAAAACAATTCGACAATAAACTATTTAAAAAATAAATACATAAAATAAAATCAATTACCAAATTTCAAAGTTTGCCTAAAGTCTCGTCCAATTTGAATGTTTTTTTTTTTCCTGAAACATTTTTCTCATTTCTTCATCTAGCAAAATCTGACTTATGACTTAGGTCTTAGTTTTAATACTATATCTAATTTGAAGCTTTTCTTAAATACAATAGTTATATTAGGTGCCTATGTATCCATTTCTCTGTTACCTTTTTCTGACAATTTATCAAAGTAATTATAATTCCTTTCTAATTTTTTTCTCTTCCACACTGGACTATAAGTGGATATATGGATATAAGATCCATACATCTTCGTCTGTATCATTTTACCTAAATACTTTCGCTGCTAGCATAGCAATTTGAGCATTAAGGCTCTGATAAATATTTGCAGAAGAAATAACTCTAAAAAAAGAAATAAACATGAATGTTATAAATTGTAAATATTATAAATTATGCTTTTTAAATTTAAGAGGTCAAATCTTCATTTTCTGTGACTTAAATCTCAAGAATAAATTCCTATAGTATATACTTCTGGGCAACCCTAAAAGGACATTTTGGACTTCTATGTTCATGATATATGTGATTTCCTTAATCATGTCTCCCCTGTGAGTTATATTACTTGCTCTATAGAGTGTGGGGGCAGCCATTTTGCTTCTCAGAGCAGTGCAAGTGTTAGTTTTGATATGTGGCTTAGTCCTTAGCTATCTTTAAGATCATTTTTCTTCACATATGCAGTTATAACCTTTGAGAATTTCTAAAGCATTTCTAATCTAATATATCCTGATTTAGAGAGCTGAGAGCTGAATGAAAAGTATTCAAGGAGAAAGATGCTTACCATAATATGATTCTTAGCTCAAAAATTCATTCATCCATAGCTTTAAAAAGACCCAAGACAACCGACCTTCAGGTCAGGGGAGCAAGTCACATATTATAGAGAAGGACGATCTGAGCCTATAAATAATTTCCTGCAGTTTATCATTTCTCTGTAAAGAAATAATAGCTTTAAGGTGTAGTAACTGTGGACCCAAAGGAAACATTTTTTTGGATCGTTTTACTATAATAGTTTTTAAAAGGCCCAGAGAGTCATGGAAAGTAGATAGCAACCACCCCCCACTTGCTTTCCCCTTTATCTGTCTATTGAATTTGTAGTTAAGCAAACTTAGCCAGTTCTTTCTATAACAAATAATTAGAAATCTGAAGAACTTTCATTGGCACAAAATGTGGTGGGTCTCTTTCTTTGTCACTCTAACCCTACAAAAGAATTTACTATTTGGGGCACCTGGGTGGCTCAGTCAGTCAAGTGGCCGACTTCGGCTCGGGTCATGATCTCACGGTTGTGGGTTCGAGCCCCACAACAGGCTCTGTTCTCACAACTCAAAGCCTGGAGTCTGCTTCAGATTCTATGTCTCCCTCTCTCTGTCCCTCCCCTGCTCATGCTCTGTGACTCTCTGTCTCTCAAAAAATGAATAAATGTTTAAAAAAATTTTTTTTAAAGATTTTATTTTTTGAGCAGTTTTAACTATGCAGATAAGACAAAATAAGCAGAATCACATGGTTGTTTTTCTTTGGAGTATTAACTAAACTACCCAGATATTCAGATACTTAAAATTGTCTGGACTTTTAAAGAAATTATGTGTGCACAATGTTGACCTTAGAAAAACATGGGTTCTAATCCTGATTTTATTCCTACATAGCTGTGAAAGTTGGAAAATAAAATCAGTCTCTGAACATTACATTCTACTAAGTACAATGAGAGATGTTGATGTGATGACCCCAAGTCTGTTCACTCTTAGTTATAAGAAACAAGATCTGATCTAGTTTACCAGAAAAAGGAACTTTGAAAGGTGTTGCATAGCATGCGTTATCTCCATAAAGACTTGAGATTAGGCCTTAAGCCTGTCCAACCAGGAACACTCCATTGCAATCAGGAATACATTGTTGTATGTATGGTGCTACTGAGAATAGCACTCATGCCAGGGATCAAATGGCACCAGACCAGTTTTGCCTCCACCACTGCTAACTTAAAAGACACATCTTTGACCCCACTCTTGCAGGAATGAACTCCAGTCTTACTTCTGACCCAAAATCCCACTCAGCCTGGTAAAAGAAGCCAGGTCACGTGCTTATGCTCTAGCAACAATGGAAGTCTTGAAAGTATTTGCTGACATCTATTTCAGAAGGCATGGACTCAGGTCTTTCATTCCGCAAATGTAGACTAGGTACTCCAAAGTTTTTGATGATTACAAAACACAAAGTGAAGTTTCATCTGTACACCTTCAGTCCTTAAATAAGGAATATCTATATGGGAAAAATGTATATGTAATTAACTAAATGTGTTGTTTTGCATAGAGCTGAACTGACATCATGGAAATGCAGTTTTGACTAACCACATTGTCAATAACAAAAAGGTATTGATATTTCTTTTTATAAAAAGCCCTTGGTTAGAAATTGGAGTTCACAAAGAGGTCCTCATGCTTCTCCATACACTCTGTTATCTGATGCCTTGATGGCACCAACACAATCAATGGAAAAGAAAAACAAATAGTCAACAAGGTATTTTATCACAGGGCTCACACAGAAAATTTGAATAACAAAAAAAAAAGGAAGTTAGTTCTCTATTGAATGATAAAATATAGAAATTTCAATTATTTTTTTTAATTTTTAATGTTTATTTTTTGAAAGAGAGTGACAGAACACAAGTGGGAGAGGGACAGAGAGAGAGGGAGACACAGAATCCAAAGCAGGCTCCAGGCTCCGAGCTGTCAGCACAGAGCCCAATGCAGGGCTCGAACTCATGAACTGTGAGATCATGACCTGAGCTGAAGTTGGAAGCTTAACTGACTGAGCCTCCCAGGAACCCCTAGAAATTTCAATTATTTTTAAGGGTAAGGCTCAGAACATTTGGTAAACATTTAGAAATCCAGAGCTGGCTAAAGGATTAAAAGGTAAAATTTCTCTCTAAGATTTTGACAAAATGTTCTATTTGATTTTATTTTTAATCAGTTTTGAATTTGTAGGTAACAAATGTATTTTAGTGACTTTTGTATTTGTTAGGTAACCTATAAATATTTAAATGTTTTATCTATGACACTTCCCTCCTATTAATACAGTAAGTAAATATATAATTATGAAATTATTCTGAAAGTCTAGTTAAGAAAATGTGATTTTTTCCCTTTCCATAGTACTTGCAATCATTCCGAAATAAAGTGAATATTAATCAGGATTTTCTTTGCATATTACCTACATTTTTGCCAGAGTTGTGTGTTGCTCAGTTGTTTCTATATCTTTATTAAGAGTTAACACTACCTTGAGAACATTAGAAAGGCTTTAATAAATGCTTGTTGTTTATGAATGTTCTAGTTCTTCTGATTAGGAGACCATATAAATATATGGAAGTTATTAACAGCAAAATATTGATCTAAACATTATAATATCATCAGAGTCACTCATAAGGAACAAAAATAATAATGAGACTTCTTTAGTATCTACCCAGAGGTCTAGTGATTCCCTATGTTTATTTATTATGTTTATGTTTATTTTCTCACTATATGATTTAAAATGTAACAATAGTGCCACTGTAATGGCCCTGTCCAGCCATGCTGCTAGACACCCTCCCTGCACCCCATCTATTTTACTTGCCAAGCATAAGCAGTTCATGTAATGCATGGAGGCACCCGGCCTGCAAAATGATTATCATTTGCTTCCTGGATGACCAATTCAGGTACGATAATTTGAAAAGTAACAAGGTCAAAACAAAATCCATTTATTGTGTACTTATTTGCACTTTATAAAATAATTCAAACAATATATATCCTTTGGAATGCATATATAAACTCAGTCATGCTAAATTGTTTCTTTTTGTAAGTTATATTTGCAAATGAACATGTATTAAGTAAAATAATGAGTATCCTTAAATCTATGAAATAAGAGGCTATATAGCAAGGAATAACTTCCTATTATTAAATGTTTTCCTAGTTGACCAGCTCAGTTTTAAATTAAAACTTCCATAGTTTCATAGATCCAGAAAATATTGTTCTACTTTGCCCATAGAATAGAGAGAGAGGATAGTTAGAATATCTGTGTAGAATAAGTAATTATAAAACCACTCATCAGTCTTTCAGGGTTTGTCACAGAACTTAAGCTTCTCATGAGTCTATTTTGTAAACAGAATAATTGCAATACCTTAGGGCTAGCTGGAATACCAAAACAAAGGAAAGATTATTTTAGCAAAACAGAAATTGGACCCATCAACAACATAAAAGTTAAAGACAAAATGCATTTTATAAAGTTCTTAGGCTTAAGTTAGTTTAAACTAAATTAAGTTTACACTGCAATGCAAAGTTGTGGTTAGGTGACCAAAGAAAGGTGTTACAAATAACTTTAAATTTAGACACAATAGTGAATATATTCTGTGTAGTTAGCTTTCCTTTTCTAACACTCTAAAAATTTTCCTCATTATGGGTGGCATCCGGAAGTATGTTTTTGAACACAAAATAATTTTACAATAAAACTTTAATATGTACATTTAAAAACAATAAAAGTTGCATATCACATGTAACGGTTACTTTTATGTGTCAGTCTGGCTGGACTATGGTCCTCAGTCATTTCATTAACCACTAATCTAGGTGCCACTATGAAGGTATTTTGTAGGTGTGGTGTGAGATAACAGAAAATATATATTGTTCTCTGACCCAAGTTCCTGGCCCAGGGCTCTTGAACCTTTTATAATTTCTTAGGTGATAAAAGAACTAAGAACATCTCTTATTCTAATATTTGGTCTTTGATCAGGGTTTGACACAGGGCTTTAAAATCCTTGTAATTCCCTGGGTGATAGAAGTGTCTTTGTCCTCACAAGGCAACTATGGTTGGGCACCTGGATGACTCTGGAAGAAAGGCTGGTCACCAGAAGGACCAAGGCATGATTAGAAGCTAAAATTAGAATTTTAGCTCCATCCCTATTCTCTTAAAGAATGGAGATAATGATCAATCAGGCCTACATGATGTAGCCTCCACAAAAATCCAAAAAGTGTTTTCCAGGTTGGTAAACACAACCATGTATCAGAAGGGTGATGTACCCCGACTTCACAGGGACAGAAGCTCCTGAACTTGGAACCCTCCCAGACATTGCCCTAGATATCACTTCACTGGACTGTCCATTTGTATCTTTTATCACACACTTTAATAAACTGGTAAATGTAAGTGGTTCCCTGAATTTTGTGAGCTTTTCTGGCAAATTACTCAAAACTGACGGGTAGCTCATGGCAACTCAGATTTATAGCCAACGAGTCAGAAGCTCAGGTGACAAATTGGACTTGAAATTGGCATCTGAAATGAGCTGAGAGCAGCTTTGTGGGGCAAATCCCCTTAACCTGTAGAATCTGATATTATCACCAGGTAGATAGTGTCACAATGAAATTAAATTGTAGGACACCCAGCTGGTGTTGCAGAGAATTGCTTGGTAAGACAATGTGTTCTGACACCCATGTGTTGTCAGAAGTGTAGCGAGTGTGGCAGTAGTGTGAGAATGAAGGAAAAACACAGAAGGAAGACTAGGTTTTTCCCAAAACATATGGTTAGCGTATATAATCACGTAAGAGAGGCTACCGTCCATAATGTATGTAGGCATCATCCAATCAGTTGAAGGCCTGGAGAGCAAGAAATGCAATTTCCCGGAAAAGAAGACACTCTAACTCAAGATGGTATCATTAATTCCTGTCTCAATTTCTGGGCTGCTGGTCTACTCAACAGATTTCAGACTTGCCAGTCCCCACAATTTTATGAGCCAATTCCTTAAATTAGATTTCCTTACATATATCTATATCCATATGCAAATCCAAATCCAAATCTAAATCCAAATCTATATACCCGTATCTTATTAGTTCTGTTTCTCTGAAAGATGCTGAATGGTATGGATTTGGTGCCAAAAATTGGGTGTTGCTGTAACAAATACCTAAATTACATAAGTGCCTTTGGAATGGGATAATGGTTAAGGCTGGAAGAGTTTTGAGGTGAATGACAGAAAAGCCTAGATTGCTTTGAAGAGGCTGTTGGCACAAATATAGGTATTAAAGGCCGTCCTGTTGAGAGCAGAGGTCTCACAGAACCTCAGAATGCCACCTTTTTCGGAAACAGAGTTTTTTCAGCCATAATTATGTAAGATAAGTTTATACTGAATTAAAGTGAGTCCTAAATCTAATTGACTAGTGACCCTATACACAGAGAGAGCTTTGGAAACACATAGACACACACGGAAGAAGGCCATGTGAAATGAAAGCAGCGATTGGCATAATCTACAAGCCGCAGAATGCCAAGGATCACTGAGAACCACTAGAAGCCTGAAGAAAAGCATGGAAAGAGTCTCTCCCTGAGCCCCCAGACAGAGTCATCACTACATACACTTTGATTTCAGACTTCCAGCCTCCTGACTTGTGAGAGGAAATTCCCTGTGAGAGAAGAAATGTCTGAGGCATTTTGTTTTGGCAGCACTAGGAAACTAATAGGTCTTGTGACAAAATTTAGTTTATTTTGAGGACATGATCAGTAAATTTATTATCCATTGCTTTCGCAGGTAAAAGAATGTAAAAATAAACTTCTTATACGTGCTAAGTCATGTACCTCAGGAAGAATAGAATGCATGAAAAACAAAAAATTTGTATTCTTAGTATTTGCACATTTGGTGAATAAATATAATATTTTTAAATAATAAAATACCAGTAATGGCCATGCCAATTTATTGCATTTTGATGAAAGATCTGTTTACTATGAATAGAAATAACTCAGCATGATGTCTTTAAATATTATTTGCCTCTAAACTGCTTTTACCTATAATCAATCTTTTAATATGTGTTTCTTTTATTAAGTCTATAAAACCTAAATATGTTTGTATAAATAAAATTTAGAGCTTCGCAGCTTGCTGGAGGCACAGATGTCAAATGGTACACTTTTTAAATGAATGATTATGAAGAGTTTTAGCTGTATATTTTTTAAAAATAAACGAATCATTAATTAGAGCAGTTATTACACAAATAAAAGAAATAAATACTGATATCAGGATGTAATATATTCAATAGGACATAAGGTAATAGTCACTGGAGAATTAAAGGAGCACTAAGTCTGTATTTTCTATTCAAATGAATTAAGCTTATTAAAAATATGATTCATAATATATTGCATTTGTCTCTGGGTAAGAAAAAGGGCATACTTCATTATCAAACTTTCTTTTTATCTTTTCCAATTACCCTGCAGCATTAAGAAAACACATTTTCCCACTTTTAATTAAAGTCACACATGATCAGCTTTAACTGGTAAGCACAAATAAACCTTTATAACTTTTATGTTGTTTAGTGCATCTACAAATATCCAAAGCCACTAAAATATTTTGTTGCTGATAACAAACTGTTAAAATAAATTAGAACAATATATAGGGTGATCTATACTATATTTTTTCCTAAATATAGATGTAGGCACTGAATTCAACTTGCCATCATTTCACCCAGTGTAATAACTTAGTATTTTTTATTTTTGAGGGATCACTTCCTAAGTAAAAGTGACTCATTTTGACTTTAAATTTAAATTTTATGTTGTATAACTCTTCTTCCCCCTAAGATGCAGAGTTTACCTTCATATTCACTGTTAAGAAAATGCTATCTTATTAATCACTTATAATCTGGATAAATGAATACAAATCTTCCCTCAACAAATGCATATAAAACATAAGTCATGTCTATGTTACATTATAAATTAGATAAATAAAAGCATGACAGAGGTCTTGGAAGTTGAGTAGAGTTAAAATTTACCAAGTAAGTTAGAAATGTTTACATAAGAGGAGATATTTCAATTAATACATTTGAAGTCAAATACATGGCGCTCAAGTGCTAACTACTGCAGTAATCTAAGGAAGATATGACAATGGCTTGGACCAGAGAAGATGATGAAAATTTGTAAGATTCTGAAGGTTGAAACAACAGGAAATACTAATGGAACATATATAGATTTGAATGAAAGAGAATCAAGGATGGTTTTTAGGGGAGGTGGAGGGGCTTTAACATTTATTCTCCTTTACTGAAATTGAGAAAAGTTTGGGTGAGATGTGTTTAGAGAGAATCAGAATTTCCTTTTGTATGTAATATTAGTCTTGGGATACTTATTAATCATCTATGCTGAGACAGAGTGGACAGCAAATTTATGAGTCAGAATCCAAAGGAGATTCCGATTTTGGAATTATCAGCCTTTAAATAGTATTTATTTTTTTAATGTTTATGTACTTACTTTTTGAGACACACAGAGACAGAGACAGAGTGACAGAGAGACAGAGAGGCAAAGCCAGAGGGACACAGTGATCCGAAGCAGACTGCACCATCAGCACAGAGCCTGACACAGGACTGAAACCAAGGAACTGTGAAATCATGACCTAAGCCAAAAATCAAGAGTTGGATGCTTGACTGACTGACCCAGGCACCCCTTTAAATAGTACTTAAAACCATGGGATTGAGTGAAATCACCAGGGAGTGAGTCTAGATCAGGATTTCTCAACTTTGGCAATACAGACATGGCAGGCTGGATAATACTTTGCTTTGGAAAGGTGGCCTGTTTATTGTAGGATTTTAACAACATCCCTGGCCTCTAGCTACATTCCAGTAGTAACCCCTAGTTGTGGCAATCCAAAATGTTATCAGATATTGCAAATGTCCTCGGAAGCCCAATTGTTTCCATTGAGAATCACCGCTCTAGCTAAAAACAAAACAAAATGAAAACAAGACTCTAGGAAAAACTTTTAGGATCCTGCAATGTTTATGAGGTAAAGAGACCTGGAGAAACCCACACAGTATCAGCAGAGAGGCTGGAGAGGAAAAATAAGACTCAAACAGGAACACTCCTTTGAAAGGCTAGTGAGGTATTTGGCACATGAAGAAAAGAGAAGAAAACTGTCAAAAGCTGTGGTTTAGCTAAACAATAGCTGAGCTAAGCCTTGCCGATTGTTTTAGTAACATCCAGATAACTGGAAATCTTATCAAGACCACTTTTGGTGGAGTAGCGTGAGAATCTGGACATTTACATTATTCCAGATTATATCCCACAGATCGCATGAAAGTCATAGGACCAAAAGTTCAAATTGCAACAGAGAGATCAGACTTAACCACTTGAACTCATTTGTTAATCTTAGCATCACTGACAGCATGCATGTTCCCATGAGCTGATGTTATCGATAAAGTATTATGTAATATTCTAGTTACAACGTTGAACCCTAATTTAATAAAGCTTCTACATGTAAATGACAGTTTACAGAAACAGTGGGACTAAAAGAATAAGGTAAATGACAGCATAACAAAGCAATTAGAGAAATTTAGAAAATGGGGCACTTTGCAAAACATTTGGTATCAGCAATAATTTCTAACATGGATATAAAGGGTAAAAGGATACTCAAGAATAAAATAGGCTTAAGAGACATAAAAATGCAATTTTAGACCTTGTTTGAATTCTAACTTTTTAAGAAACCAAGCATGACAAAAAAATTAGACAATTGGAAATATTTTAGTAAAGAGTGAATATGGGGTGTTAGAGCTATTTTGGGGCACCTGGGTAGCTCAGTCAGTTGAGCNTTATTTATTTTTATTTTATTCTATTTATTTTTTTGAGAGAAAGAGAGAGACAGTGGGGAGGTGCAGAGAGAGAGGGAGAGGGAGAGAATCCCAAGCAGGCTCAATGCTGTCAGTGCAAAGCCTGATATGGGGCTCGAACTCAGGAATCATGAGATTATAACTTAAGCCAAGATCAAGAGTTGGATACTAACTGACTGAGCCCCTCAGTGCCCCCAAAAAGCTATTTTGTAAGTGGTTTTTTTTGTTAGGCTTAACAATGTACTGATTGTGTTATAAAATGTGAAGGGTTTATTTGTGTACTCAAAAACCTGCCTCCGTTTTTGAATGTTTGTCTACACTCCTCTTCTAGGCCTCACTGTTCCCCCTTCCCTTTGGGTTTGACTTCTGGGCTTGCTGATAAGAAAACCAGAGTACTCCCTTTTTGGTCCTGGTGGGAGATTCAAAGCCTGCAAGCTCATGAACCCTGGTGGGAACCCTGATCACAATAAAAGAGATGCTAGTGTCTTGTCTTTCTTCCCTTAAGCCACTTTCAGACCAGCATGGGGTGTGTGTTCTCCCCAAAATGCCGTATTATGTGACTAATACACTTTTCATACACTTTTGATATGTGTGTGTGTGCACCTGTGTGTGATGTCATCAGTCTTGACATCCAAGCTAAATTCTGAGTGGGGGGTTTATCCTGCCTTCCAGAGTGTCCTCAACAGGATATAGTGCTATGACATTTAAAATGTACTGTGATCCACTTAAAAAGAAAAGAAGGAAGGAAAAATGAAAGAAAAAAAAGCAGGCAATAAAAAAGAGATGGATAAACTTTAAACCTTGCACCATGTTGTTAATATGCTTTAATTTCATGATTTTTAAAAAACTTTTTAATGTTTATTCATTTTTGAGAAAGACAGAGCATGAGCAGGGGGAGTGCAGGGCAGAGAGAGAGGGAGACACAGAATCTAGGCTCCAGGCTCTGAGCTGTCAGCACAGAGCCCGATGTGGGGCTCGAACTCACGAACCATGAGATCATGACCTGAGCTGAAGTTGGCACTTAACTGACTGAGCCACCCAGGCACCTCTACTTTCATGATTTAAGTAATATTAGAGTTATGGTGAAAAGGGTACCATCTACTTTTGTTCTTGAGTTCAACAGACTTCACTGCTATAACCTACCTTTTCTTTGGGTACTAATATCTGTCCTCTCTACATCTACTGGGCATGCCTAAGTATATATCGTCCTGTCCTTGTTACCTTGTGCACAAAAGTGAGAACACTCTAAGCTCTCATAAATCACCAATTTATTCCATTCTCCTGGTCCTTTAAGCACAATCCTGGCTTTACCTGTTTCCTAAGGAATGGCTGTGATTTCTACAGGCCATAAGCAGATTCTACTTTCTCTACCTATAAAGCCACACAAGTTTATCATCCCTAACTCAGGTTTCCCATGGTTAGAGTGAAAAGCTCTGCAAGATATTCCCTTCCCAGAATTCCAATCAAGGGAGTTTGAATAATCCCACTCTACCCTAGAATATTCATGTCTACCCAATGGTCTATGTGTCATCACCAGAGCAATGGATAGTTAAGAGTCACTCATCACTCTCTCAGTCCATTTTATTCTCTCTCACTAGGCTTCTCTCCAAGTCTGGAAAGGGTTGTAAAGGTTTCTCCCAGCATGTTAGGAAGTTGAGTCTTATTCTGTGCTTTATGGTAGAACTCTGTGTTATGAGTTTAAATGTTTAAATATAGTATTAGACAAGGACATAATTTACTATGGGAGGCAGCAATACACCTAGAGAAATTTAGGTTTAACTGGTAGCCTGAAGAATGGGAGAGAATGGCTGGCTTGCAATGCTCTTCTTCTTTCTCTACTGAGCCCACACATTCTTCATGCAAATTTTCTGACACCATGAATCTCCTGCAAGATTACTATTCTAATCTTCTGATTTAAAAATTAAATCAAACTTTGATTCTTGCCTTCACCAATCCCAAAAAACTTTGTAAATAAGAACTTTGGGTTTCATAAATATTCTTGTCAGAGACAATTTTTCAAGACTTACCCAGTCTTTCTTTTCTGCCAAGGCATACCCTTTTTTACCTCTTTTCTCAAAGCACTTCAAAGGATACCTTGATCTGTACGGTCCCAGGTTGTAAGGCAGCAAGAATTACCACAAATTAAAAATACATTGGATCTTTTTCAAAATCTATTTTTTAAGTTTACTTATTTTGAGAGAAAGAGAGACAGAGTGAGTGAAAGGGACAGAGAGAGAGAGAAAATTGCAAGAAGACTCCATACTGTCAGCATAGAGCCCAACATAGGACTCATAATCTCACATTGTGAGATCATGACCTGAGCCAGAACAAAGAGTCAGACACTTAACCGACTGAGCCACTCAGGAATCCCTCAAAATCTATTTTTTAGCATATACTTCTAGGCAATCACATATAGTATACTACATACATATATATACTATACTGTATACATATATATACTACTTTATACATATTTACTTACTGTTATGATGTAGATAATTAAATTTTATCTTTAAAATTGTACTCTGAAGAAATGAGGCTGAAAGTTATAGGACCAATTAGGGAACAGGTAGTAGAAGTATTACACTCACCAAATTTAGAGGTAATGAGACCCACCTGGCTTTAAAAAAATGTGCAAGATAAAATATATCCAGTAAATTAGCAGAACTGAAACTTGAAGGTCAACCTTCTGATTACAATTCTAAGAGATTTACTGCATCACCACAGTTGTGCCAGAGATAAATGTAAGTATAGCTAGAATCAATTTGAAGAGTAAGAAAGCAGAGTCCCTTTAAACTTCAGCAAAACATTGTTCTTCAGTGGAGAGCCAGCATGTGGTAAGAACCGATTAACTTATAGCTGCTTTAAAGGTACCCCCAGGTATTCATGTCAGCAATGTACTATTTACCAGCCACCAATCTAGAGGTGATCTTAATATGGAAATCCTTAATTTGAAAATAAGGATGATTTCATATTACATTCGAAGAACGTAATTGTCTTTAAATTGCCCTTCTTTTCTCAGCAGATTTGATCTCTGAAGCCTGAAATGAAACTTTAACACTTTCAATTAAATTCAAGCCTTCAAGGTTTGGTTGAAACTAAGAAAATGATTTGTGAAACTCTTTTTAAACTCCCTCTGAAATAAGCTTCAAGCTAGTAAAGTTCTAATTCTTAACATCTAGACCAGTTATAAAAGAGAAGTTTCTTAATGGTGAACTTCTTTCATAATGTTCAAGCTATGCCAAAAAAAAAGATATTAAATTTTTTTAATGTTTTATTTATTTTTGAGAGGAAAGGAGGGGCAGAGAGAGAGGAAGACACAGAATCCAAAGCAGGCTCCAGGCTCTGAGCTGTCAGCATGGGGCCTGAGGCAAAGCTTGAACCCAAGAACCTTGAGATCATGATCTGAGCTGAAGACAGATGCTTAACCAACTGAGTACCCAGGTACCCCTAAAATATTTTTTCCAATAAACCATTAAGATTTTGTTTCAATATTTGAAATTAAAAAAGGAAATGGCTTGTTGCTTGCATCCACCATTTAGAAGGTAGAGGCCGTAAAAACAAAGAAAGAAAGAAAATATTGTTGCCTTTTATTATTTGATCTCTATGATTGAATATACCACAGTATGGTATACATGATGTATTTTCAGTATTCTCCAAATTTTATTGAGCATTTTGAGATATTTCCACTTCACACATCCCAGAAAGCATTACTTTATTGCATTTTCACTTTACCCATTTATCCAAGTGATAACAGTTTTCTCCCTTTTCAGGATGAAATGCTATTATGGGGGTATGCTTTTCAAAATGTTTAAAATATGAGAATATCACTTAATCATATGTATCCCATCTGTTATTTTTCCCTGTTGTAACAGGAAATTGGACCTACTAGTGATCACAGAAGCCCACTTTATGTTGCCACCAGTCTGTATGCTAGAATACATTGGTCCCCTTTTGTGGTTTCTCTCTTTAGTACTTTATATTGTGTATTAGAGGGGTACCTGGCTGGATCAGTCAGTGGAACATGTAACTCTTGATATCAAGATTGTGAGTTCAAGCCCCAAGTTGGATGTAGAGATTACTCAAATATTAAAATTAAAAAAAAAAGAAAAAGAAATCCAATCATTCCCTTTTTACAAAATTGTTACAGAACTTATGAATATTACTGAAAAATGACATATTCTTGAAGATATTTTTCTCATTCCTATTTTATTGTCTTCTTTAATTATCCCAAAACCGATAGCATTTATTCAAGATAATAATAGAATATTACATAGGTATACATTTATGACTTAAATGTAACAGATTTCAAAGGAGAATGCAAAAAGAGATTATTTCACCATTGTACCTGGACATCATGCTAGGATTTGCACCTGGCCTTCCTAGTCAAGTATTGGATTTTTACAGGCTTACAATAATCTTAAATCTATACAATATTTTGAATGAAGATGAATATAAAAATATCATGAGATCCAATGGATTCATCTTATAACTAAAGCTAAAAATTGATTTATTCTTTTACATAACTCCATAATACCAAATGTGATGTGATAACAATTTAAGTAAAGATGAAATACAAGCTTTATTTTTTGGTGCAAGGCAGAAAAAACCATGCACAAAAATTTATGTTACATAGAAATAATTATTTCTAAGTCAACTGAAATAGCTATAAGAATATTGTTTATATTTTCAGATTTATCTTATATAGACTAGGTGTCATGTATTATGACACCATTTTTCTATAATTCTAGACATTTCTTATATTTATCTCCAATAGAAATTTCATAAACAATTAGATTTAAACTTTTCGAAATAAATTACCAAATGTGAATTCACAGGTTCTAAGCTCCAGAAGCCACATACCTGTTTCAAAATAAAAATCTTTATGACAATTTATTATAAAATGAAGAGTTGTGTAAGAAAAGTATCAACATATTCTAAAGTAACTAATATCACTAGAATTTTGTTGAATAACTCTTTCTGATACCACTTCTTTTGGTGCCTTCATATTTTATTCCTT
This sequence comes from Crocuta crocuta, assembly GCF_008692635.1. Taxonomy (NCBI): domain Eukaryota; kingdom Metazoa; phylum Chordata; class Mammalia; order Carnivora; family Hyaenidae; genus Crocuta; species Crocuta crocuta. Next base: position 489,057 of record NW_027530330.1, on the reverse strand, counting down.
TATATTTTGACTATTGTTATCTGATGCCAGTTTGTACAACACTAGCAGAACTCACCTTAGAAAGTCATAGCCTGGATATTACTGCTCTTATTTAAATTATCAAAGAGAGGTGACCTTGTACTTCTTCCAACCAGCTTATACAAAATCAACCTGATAATGGATGTATGCTGTTTCTAAATAAGGTGTTTAATATTCAAGTATTTCCAATGACTGGAATAAATCACCCATTTCATATCTTAATCTAGTACCTAATGGATGACCATCTATATTGTGCTTAAATATAGATCTATTAGAGGATCAATGATTTTAACATGTTAGTTAAATATTCTGGTCATGTTAGCACTTAATTAAAGAAAGCTTCTACTTCATATTTTTTGCACATTCTATATATCATGACTTTGAATTGGTGAGTTTTAGCACTCTGAGATTAGCTGAAATTTTTTTAAAAAATTGTGAGATTTAACATTATAGTGACTCCAAAATGTTTTCAAAGTGATAAAAATCTTGCAAAGTGAACTTCCAAGCTTTAACATGAATACTGTCTCATATAATTAATACCATGCATAAATTAACATACAAATTAATATCCCCATCATGCATAATTTATGATCTCTTCAAAAACAATGGAGACAGTTTACCACAATCACACATACACTAATACCACATTAAGAATAAAGGACATTAAAATGCATTTTTCAAAAGAAGAGTTAATTCCTAGTAACAAGACTAGGAAATGAAAATACACACTTAAAATTGAGACCTTAACCTACCTGTAAGCATCTGACAAATCGGGAAAGAAAAAAAAAGAAAAAAATAAGAAAGTGAAAATGGAAGATCATTACGAAAAATAAGAATGAAGAAGTAAGAAAAGAAGGGAAAACTATAATGGACTTTATTGTATTCATTTTTAGTTTAAAAACCCATAAAAACTTCAAAGAGAAATTCTTTGGCACAGTATTTTAAGAATCATTGATCCCTGTTTTCGTATATATGTAATCCCATTTTCTTATTTTCATTCTATTCTTATATGTATTCTATTTTCTCAGGAAAGTTGTTTATTGCTATTGTCCCAGTTTAATTACAAATAGCTCGTTCAAAATAGCAAAAGAACAATAAATTTTATGGTCACTCTAAACAAACAGAAGAGTGAATAGCTAAGGTATTTGTCTCTAACACATTTCCTTAAGAAATATATAGATATTCTTTAAGTGATGACTGTAGAAAAAGCCGTGAAAAATTTAAGAACACAAAGAAAAGTCACCATGTGACAGCATTTTTAAGCTAATTCAAAATATGCTGTTTTTTCTTACCCTCATTTAGATCTTTCTGGTCTCTTATTTAGATTAATGGAATTTATTTAATACTACCTTCAATTCATCTATTACATCCAATAATACAGGTATGATTATATTAATTTTCTTCTTACTAAAAAAGGAAAGAGGAAAGAGAGAGAGAAAGAGGAAGTGACAGAGATAGAAATACTGAACCAAACCATTTAAATTGATACATAACATCCAAATTTTAATGGTGGCAAGTCTTAAGTCACCTGGGTGGCTCAGTTGGTTGAACATCTGACTTCGCAGGTCATGATTTCACAACTCATGGGTTCCAGCCCTCGATGGGCTCTGTGCTGATAGCCTCTATGTTTCTGACTCTTTGCTTCTCCCTCAGTCACTCTCTGTCTCTGTCTCTCTCTGTGTTTTTCAGAAATAAATAAACATTAAAAACAAACAAACAAACAAATAAATAAAGGTGGAAAGTCTTTCACAAATTCCCTTACCCATCACACACTCTAGCAACCTGACCATGGTGTACCATTATTGATTTTCTAAACAAGTTGTATAATATCTCAGCTCCACATTATCCATGCTTTTGGACAGTTGGATACGACAGATTAGAGTGTCTTTATCCCATGCCACTGTCACTGCCACACATGTACACACCAACTTCTTTAACTATCTTGCATGCTTTTTCCTCTTCAAGGACATTTTAAATGTTAGCTCACCAAAATACAAATAGATATTTAATCTTGCCAAACAGCCTGCACAGCTTGGTATGAGCTGTTTTGGAAGACGGCCATATCCTCCCTTGTGTGGGGGATAGAAAAATGGGAGAGAGCAGGGTCTGAGAGCATGGCCAATCTAAGTGGAGGTGAATCTGGAAACTATAGTTTGTGATGTCAGAAGAAAAAAATATTGATTAAGAATGACTTGTTCATCTTTCCCACATTATGTAATTTAATACATAATAAAATTGACATTATAAGTTAAAAATAAAAGATAATTTAAAAAGAATAAACTTACTTATATATTTTTAGATAAATAAATTCATCTGTAGGAAGCCCTATGGATTTAAGCTTTAAAACAAAGGTTTTAGGCTGCTAAGCTTTAAACAATCTCCTTTATTTTTCACATTAACACAGGGAGATGGATTGAGTAATAGATTACCAGTAAAGAAAGGATAACTCTCCTATAAAAAGAAAATCTTACATTTCAACAATTATAGAAGCCATATGTGATCAAGGAGATAGTCTAATTGACAGTGTGGCACCATAGTAAGTCAACAGTTTGGTGGCATGATGTAGTAGATGTTGTGATGGACTGGATATACATATATCCCTTCAGGACTAAGGAATTTCTGTCTCTAGTTGCTGGCATATATCTAGGTGATAACCCTCTGCTGGTAGCCATCTGTGAAAATTGCTTTGGCCGTAAAGAGCTACTTAGGCTGTGTCCAAGCTTCTTTACCAAGGGTAGCCTGCATTCAAAGATTGATTGCTGCAAGGTATAAAGTTTCAATTCCTTTCCTCACCTTGGAACATCTCTGAAGAGCCATTTCAGATTGGCTGACACCTTTCTGATGTATCACATCCCAAATTATACCTTGGCCTAATACTACTTCTTTTTCTTATTCCACGGGTAAGCACCCCTGGTGTTAATCTTCCTAGAGCCTGCTTCCTGGCAAACCCTTATACTCAGTACAAGGAGTGGGGGGAAAAAAAGTAGTATATAAATTGGAATTTTCCAGCTTCTCACTCATTGGCCAGATAACAATAGGGAATCCACCACTGTTATTAGTGACTTTATTTAAATTTTTACAAGTGAAGGTGTTGCATGCTATATATGCATTAAGTTATCAGGCATTTGTTATACTGGTAAGAAATAATAAGGATAATAGAATTGAGTGATTGTTGCAGGGGACAACCGATGTTTTGGGAAAAGACTGTGAAAGACTTATCATCTGAAGACCAGGTGAAAAACTAAGGGGTTTTTGGCAGTATAAAAAGAGACTTTTGTTTCACACAGAGGACAAATAAAGCTGAGAAACAGGCCCAGGACTTTATAATAACAGTACAGCTAGAGAGAGGGTTGACCTCTCATACAGAGTATCTGCTATTCTAAAGTTAGGGTCCTAGTTATACACTTGAAAATCTTAGTTAGAGCCCTAGTTATACACTGAAAATCTTGACATTCCAAATTCTCCCTTGTACCTGCAGAAATAGCCAAATTCTCTCCATTAAAGGCTAAAGCCTTTCTCTACTTAAAAAAAAGTGTGACTGACAAAATAATGTATACTTCTCAGGAACTGCCATTATCTTCTTCCCTGTCCGCCAGACCAAAAGCTAGAGTTAATTTACAACATAACTTGTCAAGGTAAGCTGCATTTGTTAAGGAAGACAAGGTACCATGGTGGAACAGCAAAACCTAGCCAACATATTCTGCTAGGAAACGGTCATGTATATATGTGATAGGATATTAATATCTAGATCAAGAGAGGTTAGAATATAAAGTTAAATAAGAGAGAATTAGTGTACATGAGAGCATTCTCTTAGAATTCAGGTTTTAACATTCTCCTACGTAGCTCAGGATATAGTACTTACAAGTGGCTAGCTGGCTTTTAGAAACTTGGAAAGAGTGCGGACCCAGTATAAGAATTGGCAAAATTTCCACAGCAGGTGAAACTAAAAGAAATCAAAAGATTTAGAGAAATGGGCAAGTAAATATAAGGTAGGGCCAGAGAAGCCAACAAATGACTTTCCTCCCTTAGAGAATCTAAATTTACCAAAACTATAAGGAATGTGCTTAAAGCAGTAGCATAAACATCACTGAGAAACTCAGTGTTGGCTCTCCTCTGTAGACCAGGGCTGACTTTAGAAAATAATGTTGTAAATCTGAATAAGTAGCAATTGGAACAATGACAGGATTCTAAACTTGTAGCGGCCACCTGGAAGCACCTCACTGTTTAAAGCAAGGCAGCAACAATTACTATAGTGGGAGTCAAGGTCAGACTGACAGCCAGGGACCATAACTCACAGAGAGCCATGATAATGCTTAGGGAAAAAAAGCATACTTAAAGGCAAGATGGATGGGGAGTCAGCACACATACTGTTTACTCTCTACAAACAAAAGAAATCGAGGATGGATAATCAGGAATATGAGAAGAGCCAGACTCATATTCATAATTATTTTATCAGTTCTCAGATCGGAGGCTGTTTTCCAATCTGGATTCCACTCACAGAGGAGAGGTTAGGTCTCCAGAAAGAAGGACCCTGCAACACCACGACAGGTATACAAGGTAATAATTCCCCAGTCCTTCTCTCAGGGAATCTACAAGCATTTATTCAGCCAATTTTATAGTGAGGAAAAAAAGATACCTTCAAGTCTGGGTACTGTGAACATAAGATGCAAGCTACTGTTTATACCATGCATGGAAAGCATTAACATGACTACTTTATTAGAACGGTGGCATATGAGAGTCAAGTAATAGAGTCTTGGCCTAGATCTGGGTTACAGTGTATCTACTTGTTTGATGGATTCACCTGGTGATCTTTTTTTTTTTTAACGTTTATTTATTTTTGAGAGACAGAGGGAGCACTAGTGGGAGAGGGGCAGGGAGAGAAGGAGACACAGAATCCAAAGCAGGCTCCAGGCTCTGAGATGTCAGAAAGACACAGAATTCAAAGCAGGCTCCAGGCTCTGATGTGGGGCTTGAACTCACATACTGTGAGACCATGACCTGAGCCGAAGCTGGACAGTTAACTGACTGAGCCACTCAGGTGCCCCCGGTGATCACTTTTTTGTTCCTAAATATATAATTGAAATGGGTATGCTTGGGGATTTATGTAATCCCCTAATAAAACGTTAGCCAGTGAGGTAAGACTATTATACTGGGGAATGCCAAATGAAAGTCTCTGAAACTCCTCCACTCCACTGAGAGACTAAATCATAAATAACACATCACAGGGATATGACAGATCAGAGCCACTCCTAAACAATATGAAAGCAGCAGTCAATTTCTTATTTTTTTTTTTTATTTAATGAAATAGGCCAATACAACTTCATTGGTTCATTGGAAATGGATCATTGAAGATGACTTTAGGCTTTCACAAACTCAACCAAGTGAAAGACTCTGTTTCAGTGCCACCTATGATACCCTTACATGGTCTTAGCTACATGGTAAATGGCCATTCATCCAACCAATGTGTTCTTTACACTTATGTCAGGAAGGCAAATCAAAATTCACTGTTCCTGAGGTTGAATGCATTCACTGTCCCAGATAGTGAGGGACGAACCCTATTAAGCCTCAGGGACTTCAATACGAATGAAGTTTTCAAGACGCGAATGATCTAGACCATGCTAATACATGCCCTGTGAAGCTACATTTCTCAACTGGGAGAAGGGGAGATTTTTGTCCTTCAGCAGACATTTGGCAATACCTGGAAATATTTTTAGTTGTTACAAGTGGGGAAGTATAATACTAGCATCTAGTAGGCAGAATCCAGGGATGCTTTTAAACATCTACCAATGTATAGGCAAAACTCTAAAACAAAAACATATCTTGCCCAAATTGTCAACAATGCCAAAGTTGATAAGTTCTGATCTAAAGTAAAGCCAATTTTTATTCCATTTCACACTTCCCACCACTAAGAAGTAAGACTTTTGGAAGACTTCATGTTTTCCTAACTTGGAACAATTCTAAAAGACTATCCTTGCTTCAGAAATTTCTGTGTGATTGGCCACACTTTTGTTGAACCTACATGGCAGCCATATCTCTCTATCTGCCTGCCCTATTTTCTCCTCTTCCCCAATAGGACTTGATTGCAAGATTAAACCCTAACAAAACTTCTGAGAACAAATCTCCATCTCAGAGCCTCCTTCCAATAAGGTCTAACTGGCAAGAATACGTAGACTCGGGTTCATTGTTACTTATCTATTTAGTAGCTGAATGATCCTGGGTATATTGTTCAGCTTCTCTGAGCCTCTGGTTTTTCATAAATAAAATGAAAATAATAGTGGTTTTTATCACAATATCATTAATAAGATAATGTATTATGCAACATTAAGTTACTAAATAATATTAGATATGTAGTGTGTGTGTGTGAGAGAGAGAGAGAGAATGGGGGAAAGGCAGAGAAAGACAGAGAGAGAGAGAGAGATGGAGAGAGAGAGAGAGAGAGAGAGAGAGATAATCCCAAGCAGATTCCATGCTGCCAGCGCAGAACCCAACACAGGGCTTGAACTCACAAAACAGTGAGAACCATGACCTGGGCCAAAACCAAAAATCAGATGCTTAACTGACTAAGCCATATATGTATATATATACACACACATGCATATTATATATATTAATGTTTATTTATTTACTTTGAGAGAGAGGGAGAGAATGAAGGGGAAGGGCAGAGAGAGGGAGAAAGAGAATCCCAAGTAGGCTCTGCCCAATGTAGGATTTGATCCCATAAACCGTGAGATCATGATCTCAGCCCAAATCAAGAGTCTGATGCTGAACCCAGGTATCCCAAATTTTGTTATCTTTTAACTAGTCTTTTGGTTGAGAAAGAAACAGTGGAAGAAACCTTGAATACTTCAAAGTAATGAAGACTTGATAAGTTTACAATAGTAAGACATACAGTAAATTTAGATTTAAAGAACACTGCAATTCTTATGAAAATTTACAATTTTGTTTCCTTTAAAATAGTAAACCAATCAATCAAATTCTTTTTAAAGCTCTTTAAATTTCTTTAGCAATTCTGTGTTTTCCACTTTATGTTTCTATGGTGACAAGTACCCATTAGTTATTCAATCACAGAACAATGCTTTATTGTGTTTTTCAACCACAAAATAAGTCCTTTTTAAAATAGCTATTTACAAGCAGAAACTCAAATAATAAACTCTAAACTCTAATTTGTCAATCTCTAAAATTACTAGACAGTTTTTAAAGGTTTTAAAATATACCTGAAACATGAAATTATATTTATCTCAAAGTCTATCTAAATCAAATGATTAGACATTTAGAAATTTAATATTTTGCCATTTGTAAGGAAAGTATATATCCCAAACATTTCTGGTTTACCTAATTTTCTTTAACATACAAACAAAAAAGTATACAATTAAATTTCATTAAAATTAATGAATGATACTCTAGTAACAGCAAAAAACAAATTAAATAAAAATAGGATGAATCTATTAATCTTATTAATTACTCACTCAAAAATTGAAAATAATGTAATAATAAAAATCACTATAACTTTTAATTCCTTCATAAATGTTATAAGAATAATTGATAACATTTCAAATAAAAATACCAATGTATTGTATTAATAGATGTCATAACCCATGTATAAATAAATAAAGTGAAAAAAAAAAACTTAACTTTGGCCAAGGCTTTTCACCAAAATGATTCATTTTGGTACAATAAATAAATTTGATTAATTTTTAAAGGTGTAATGAAAGCACGAATTGCAAACAATCAATAGTTGAAAAGTCTAGTCACGAAATATAACAATTTAAATGCTGTGTTTTAAATGTTGTTAATTAATAATCCTTCAAGATTTTTATTTTGTTTTGTTTGCTTTAGTTCTAAAAATACTAATTATATTGGTATCTATAGCTTTTTACCAAAAAACCTGGATAATACAGTTCTCTGGGCAGAGAGGAGATACTGGCAGAAATCTCAGTAATATTGACCTGGGAGAAAATGCAACTGCACTACAATAATGTTGTGCACTTTACATTCCATCCTATAAAAAGGAGAAGAATCTAAAGTTGAAAAATGACATCTGCTGAGAATTCCATTAAAAGTAAGGAGAAAATGAGTTAAGCACTTAGTGAGTGGCAAATATTACTTACCAGACACTTAACTTATTCTTTTCTCATTTCATACCAACAGTAACCAGTAATAATCAGATAGGTGTTATTTCCATTTTGGACACAATAAAATCGAGGTTGAGTGAGATAACTCAATGTTACCAGATCAAATTTTTTAGAATTGGCTTCAACTATCTTGATGACTTCAACAGCCCATGCTGTGTCTACTAGACCAAGATTTTTCCATTTGAGGTCTTTCGATTTTTTTAATAAAAATAATAAATTATTTCCAAAAGCTAGTTATAGCTGAGTACACTCATAAGGGGAAAAGGTGAAACAGAGCAATACAGTGTGATACTTCTCCACTACCTGCAGCAAAAAAGGAACCACTTTTAAAGTAACTATATTGTTCTGTTCTGACTTTGTCCATTAGTTAAAGCTTGTGCCTTAAATAATTCATAACAGAAAAGAGCCCAGGACTCTTTGGTTAAAGATAGCTCAATTTTGCTGTTGTGCACTTGATGAGCTACTAAAGCCTGGTGTTTTCCTCAGCACACCCTCAGGGTGAGACAAATTTGCCCCACTGATTGGCATTGCTTCATTCTCTGAGTTTCCAAAACACTTAGACCTTAAATCTCTCTTCTTCCTTGGTTTTGCCTCTTCTTACAGCCATCTGTTTGTATGACATCTTTCTTAGTGTAAATAAAGCCCTTTGAAGATGAGCAAAAACTGAAGTTTCTTGTCTTTTGTATCTCTCACAAAATCTAGCAGTGCCTTGAACAAAATGGGACCCTAACACATTGTTGAGAGTTAAATTAATTGAAATTACATATTTTGTTTGCTTTTAACCATAAATCATTACAATATCATATAACACCATTTATTCTGTGTATATGATACATTAGAAAATAATAATGCATAATAATGCAAAGCCTGTAATTCAAGGCTTTGTTGATATAATCTTAACGATGCTAATAAAAACGTTGCATTATTATGAAGACAGCTTCTCAAATAACATCTTGTCACTTAGCTTATTAAATATAATTTAAGCTGTTCTCCACATAAACTCATAGCCAGTATCGGCTTATAATATTGAGGTTTATAAGAGAAAAATCAGTAAAATTAAACTTAGAAATTTTATTCCACATATTTATTTCAAATTATGACTGTTGGAGAAGACTTTATTTCTTTAAAAATATCTCCTTATTTTTTTTCTAAATGCGTTTATTAGTTTTTGGAAATATGGAAGGAAAGAAATGAGTCTCATAAATTTTAATTTCTTATTCAAACTTTGCCTAAAATTTCAAATAATAGCGACTCCTTTTTATCTCCATATTATTTAAATTTAAATGAAAGAAATGTAAAATATAGAATGTAATATAAATACTGGTCTTTAAAATTAGAAGATGTACTGGGGCGCTTGGGTGGCTTAGTCGGTTAAGCGTCCGACTTTCGCTTAGGTCATGATCTCGCAGTTCGTGGGTTCGGGCCTCGCGTCGGGCTCTGTGCTGACTGCCAGCTCAGAGCCTGGAGCCTGTTTCAGTCTGTGACTCACTCTCTCTCTGACCCTCCCCTGCTCACGCTGTCTCTCTCTCTCTCTCTCTCTCTCTCCTAGAAATAAATAAAACATTAAAAAAAAGATTTAAAATTAGAAGATGTACTTTAGTTTATTTTCTTCTACTCAGTGACAATGTATTTAGTTGAATATATATTAGATACATATATTTGTTTCCTTTGCCAACTTAACACAGTTCATACAGATTGGGAAAGTAAAAAAAAAAAATGTAGTGAAGGGGAAAGTGATCTACATGTTGAAAAAAAACTTACAAATCAAGTATTTGATTATTGATATCAGATATTTGGTTATTATATGCCTTGTCAAACTAAGCAGAATTTTAGTCATCTGTGATATTACATTGAGTATAATATTAATGCTTTACAAAGAGTACTTATATTTCTAAGTTTGTGTTAGTTTTGGGCTAATTGAGAAACCAAGAATTTGATTTGGAAAAGATGAGGTGAATGGTATTCATGTTTAGTTTAAGGCTGTCACCCTTTCATTTAGTTTTTCCTAACTACTCTAGAAACAAGCAGGTATTTGTCCTTTACCTCTTTGTAGGAACATGTTCTACTTAACTATGAAGATCAGACAACTGTGAGCAGCCTGTTATCTTTAAAATTTTGACATTTTATAATAGAGCTTGAGACTGATGAGCAATTTTGCTTTCAATTCTTTCTTAGAATTGAAAATATTGTCCCTGAGTAATTTCATAATATTTGTAAGATTCCTCATTCTGTGAAATTAAATCAGTGGTTAATATGTGTATTTGTGCATTCTTTTTTATCAACAAGTTTGGAAAGATACTAGCAATGCAAAACAGTCAGTACTTAGTTCTGTCCCTGAGAACAAAAGATATTCATCTTTCTAAGCAGCAAATAAAATAAATAAAAGAATAATTGATTACACAGAGACTAAGAATTCTTTAGAAGAAGTTGGTCCTACAGAGTGCCAATGAGAAGGAATAAATGAGAGACAGGGCTCTCCCCCAGTGTATTTACAATTTAAAAATCAAGATCCCAAAACTCAATAAATGGTTATTTTTTATCTGGCCATGACTAGGATCTTTTAAAATTGCTTCTTACTTTTGGAATAATTTCAACATTAAATCATTTTCAAGACATTTGGCTTCAACATAATTTAGTTTCTCCTTACAGAAATAGAAGAAGGAAGAAGACACAGTACTATTTTAATGATTAACATCTGAATAAAATAAGATATTCTACTTCAGAGGGTATCTGGCCATTTATCAATAAAGAATCAAAAAGGGGATCATAAAGATAATGCTTTAGATAACCCATTTCTAGAGCCCTGAAGGGGAGAAATGTTTCATTTTTGTATAACTCAAAACCATTTTGAACAAAAGCATCTTATTACTTTCAGTGCTGGACCCAAGTAGGCAGGATTGTCTCTGAACCAATTTCTCACAATGGTTATTTACATTTTATTGTATTGTAAAACTTCTAAAAAGGCAGAGAAAAAGCATCCAAAAATCCACTCCTCCATGAGGCCAATGGGAACACTGGTAAAAACTTTGTAAAATCATCCTTTTCAGACCACTTGAAATAAAACAAAAGCTTTCCTGTTTACTAAAAAAAAAACAAAAAACAAAAAAAAACTCTAAGTATCTATATGAACAGTGACTTTGGGCCACTTTAACTTGACTTATTTATATATCTTTCTCCCCAACTATACAATACTATTGTGAAAAGCAACAAATAGTAGTCACTGGATGGGGGCAGAATGAGCATGGAACTCCATAAGAAGTCCTATTCTCAGAGAATTGTCCCCCGCTGGCATATAGTGCCAGAACTCTGAAATGCCATTCTTAAAGCTTGTCTTTACTTGACCTAACTTTTAAGTTTAAGCTTGTTAGGTACAAACTTTCCCTTGTGGCATTTGTCAAAAGAAAAAACAATATCTGTTGTAATTGTTTAACAACATAGCTGTCTGAGGCAATAAAAAAATCTAACCAAAAAACTCAGAGGGAAATCAGAGTGGTGAGATGAAGATAAGAGTCTTACAAGTCAGGAAGTAATCCTGGTGATCTAGAAAGACATGTGTATGTGCAGTGCTTTGAGCATGCACAGAAGAGTTCTAATTAGACCCTAATTTCTCACCTCACCTCATTGTTTACCTATTGTTCAGGCCAATATTAGGGTTCTGAACTAACAAACTTCAGTCTATGCCTCAGTCGTGAAACGCCAGTGGATTAAACACATGTCCCAATTAAACACAGAGCCCCTTCGTAAAGTGTGGGAGACTTATTGATTCAGAGCTGTTGAGGAAATCTTTCGCTAAGCTAAGAAAATAGAGATTTCAATGTTTGCACATGACAAAGAACACTGACTTCACAAAACTTATCAGGAATGTCACCAAATAAGCCACCAGCGAGAATGACAGCCACAAACAGTGAAAACGAATATTGGCTGGGGGAGGGAGATGGCAGATATAATGGGTGCCTGAGTGGCTCAGCAGGGTGAGCATCCAACACTTCATTTTAACTGAGGTCATGACCCCAGGGATAGAGGTCAATAAATACTATCCCTAAAGAAGCCCAAACATTTGACTTATTAAACTCCAACTTAAAAAAACAAAACTATTAGAAATATATTTGGAAACTAAAAACTATCATGTCAAAATTATTTACAAAACGTATAAAAAGTGTTTCATCTGAAAAGGAATATCAACAGAGAGATAAAAATCTTTTTCAGAAAAGTCCCAGAGCCAAATAAAAATTCTGGAATTGAGACACTACAATAACTGAAATGAAAAATTCAAAAAACTACTCAATAGCAGATTTGTCCTGGTAGAAAGAGAGTCAGGAAACTTGAATATAAGTCAATTGAGATTAAAAAATCTGAAAAACAAAAAGGAAAAAAATGGAAAGAATGAAATACGATGAGCATCAGAGACTTGTGGAACAATATCAAACATAACAGTATATGCATAATATATGCAGAGGAAGAAAGAAAGGAACAAAAAGGATATTTGAAGAAATAGTAAAGAAAAATTCTAAATTTGATGAAAGAAAATGAATCCATTCATCCCACAATTCAACAAACTGCAATTTGGATAAACTCNAACCTAACACCTAATAGTCAAACTATCATAAGCCAAGAGAGAGAAATTTAAAAACAACAAGAAATAAATACTCATCACAAAAAGAATCAAGATCAGCATTCAATTTCTATTTGGAAACTATGAAACCAGTGATGTCAGTGAAATAACATAGTCAAAGTGCTGAGAGAAAAAGAATATCAATAAAAATTCCATATCCAGCAAAACAAGTTCTTTAAAAATGAAGAAAAAAATGAAGATATCCCCAGACTATCAAAAACTAAGATAATGTGTCACTAGAAGACTTGCATTATAAGAAATACTGAAAAAAAAAATCCTTCAGGCTAAAAAGAAATGACACCCACATAGTAACTCAAATACACCACAAACAAAAAGATCATCAGAAAGAGACATTGCATACATAGATATAAAATACAGGATATATGTATCTTTTTATATCTCTTTTTTAAAATTTCTTAAATGCTTATTTATTTTTGAGAGAGAGAGACAGACAGACAGACCATGAACAGGGGAAAGGCAGAAAGAAAGGGAGACACAGAATCTGAAGCAAGTTCCAGGCCCTGAGCTGTCAGCACAGATCCTGATGCGGAACTTGAAACCATAGATGGTAAGATCATGACCTGAGCCAAAGTCGGTCACTCAACCAACTGAGCCATCTTTTTATAACTCTTTTCTTCCCTCGCCCGATTGTAAAACAAAATAAAAACACAACAAAAAATGCACAAAGCAATAATTGTTGAATTGTGTCAATGGGCTTATAAGATATAAATATATAAGTTTTATGATTTNGAATTCAAAGGAAATACTAAATATAATTTTAAAATAGTATAGGAAATAAAAAAAAGAAAATTAAAATAATGTGCTACCAAATATTTATTTAACCAAAAAAGAAAATAGTAATGCAGAAAATGGAACAAAAAGAACATAACATATACAGAGAAAATCCCAAAACAGCTGACACAAAGCCTACCTTTTCAGTAATTATAAGAATGTAAATGGACTTAACACTTCAAAAGATGGACATTGAAATAATGGATGGAATAAATGTCAACTGTGTGCTGCCTATAGGAGACATATTTTAGGATTTAAGGCACACAATGATTTAAAATACAATAACCAAAATGACCTGGCATGCTCGTATCAGACAAAATAAACTTTAGAACAAATTTATTACTATAGAAGAAAAAAAGACATTTTATAATAATAAGAGGATCAATCCCTCAGGAAGACCTCACAGTTATAAACACATATGTACATAATAATAGAGCATAAAAAGTACATGGAGCAAAATCTGACTAAATTGAAGCAAGGAAGAGAAAACTCAAAAAATAATCGTTGAAGACCTCAATTTCCACTTTCAATAAAGTTTAAAAAAAGAAAAGCTCAGCTGAAGATAAACAAACAAATGAATAAAAAACGTCAAATACACTGAACCTATTTGATNATATTCTAGGTTGAGAAACAAGTCTGAATAAATTTTAAAAGGTTAAAATAATTGCAAATTAATTTTCAGAAAATGGAATTAAATTAGAAGTCAATAGTAGAGGGAATGTGAGATTTTTATAAATATATGGATATTAAATAACATTTCTGAATAACTAAAAGATCAAAGAAGAAATCACAAGGTAATTTAGAAAACACTGTATGATAATTTTTAAAATAGCAAAATTTATGGGAGATAGTAAATTACTTAGAAGGAAACTTATGGCAATAAATGCCTAATTAAAGAAAAGAAATAAATAATCTGAGCATTTATCGTAAAAAATAGCTGGAACAAAAGAGATTAATTGAACCAAAATAAAGCAGCAGAAAAGAATAATAATTATTAAAATGGGAATAAAATTGAATATAGTAAGTCAATAGAAAAAAAATCAAGAAAACTGAAAGTTTGTTCTTTCAAATGACCCACAAAATTGAAAAACCTTTATCTACCCAAAGAAAACAAAAGAGATTCATATTACTAAAAATCAGAGATGAAAGAGAAAAAAAAACTATTCATTTAACAGAAACAAAAATAATTATAACAACAGACTATGAAAAAGTGTATGCCAACCCATTAGAAAAAATTTGTCCATTATATAAAATGGACAAATTCTTAGAAAGACACAAACTATGAACAATGTCTCAAGAATAAACAGGAAATCTGAATAGAGCTATAATAAACAAAGAAATTGAATTAGTAATTTAAAAAGTTTCCACAAACACACACACACAAAACCCATTGTTAGATGTTTTCAATGCCTAATTGTAGCAAAGATATAAAGAAGAATAAATATCAATCATTCACAAAATCTTCCAAGAAAATTAAAAAGAAGGAATACTTCTCAATTTTTTCTATATGGCCATTGTTATTCTGATGCCCAAATCAGACAAAGAAATCACAGGAAGACAGAGTGAGAGAAAATATCCCTTATGAAGTCAGATGCAAATGTTTTCAGTAATATACTAGTAAGACGAAGTTGGCAGCGTACACACATCATGACCAAATGGGATTTATGTCAGGAATGCGAGATGAGTTTAACATCTCAAAGTCAATCAATGTACAATATATATAATCACAAGATAAAATTAATGACAAAGGTAAAAAGGTCTCAATAGATGCACAAAAAATATTTGAAAGAAACAACAACACATTTTTATCATAAAAACATCCAACAAAATAGGAACAGAATGGAACTCCCTAAACCTAATTAAGTCAACTATTAAAAAATTCACAAGTACTAACATTCTTGTAGTGAAAGACTGAAGTTTTTCCCCTGAAGGTCAGACACAAGGTGGGACCTGCTCTCCTGCTTCAATTCAAAATTGTCCTAGAGGTGCTGTCCTAGACAAGTAGATAAGGAAAAGAAATAAAAAGCATTCAGAGTGGAAACGAAAATATAAAAGTGTCTCTATTGGCAGATGATGTGAAAGTGTATATACAAAATTGCAAAACATCCACAAAAACTCCTAGGACAGGGGCGCCTGGGTGGCTCAGTCAGTTAAGCATCTGACTTCAGCTCAGGTCATGATCTCCCGGTCTGTGAGTTTGAGCCCCACATCAGGCTCCGTGCTGACAGCTCAGAGCCTGCAACCTGCTTAGGTTTCTCTCTCTCTCTCTCTCTCTCTCTCTCTCTCTCTTTCTCTCTCTCTCTCTCTGCCCCTTCCCCTACTTGTGCTCTGTCTCTCTTTCTCTCTCCAAAATAAATAAATATTAACAAAATTTTGAAAAATAAAACTACCAGGTCAACTAATGAAGGATTTCAGCAAGGTTCAGGATGAAAGATCCATATATACAAATCAATTACATTACTGCAAACAATAAAAATACCAAATAAAATTAAGGAAACAATTCTATTTATAAGAGCATTATGAAGAATAAAGAAATAAGTGTATCAAAAGAAGTACAAGATTATACATTGAAAATTTCACGACGTTGACAAGACTTACAGAACACCTAAATAAAAGGAAAAGCATACTATATTAAAGACTTGAAAGACTGCCTTTAGGCAGACATTGGCAAGCTAATTCTAGATTTCATATGGAAATGCAAGAGACCCAGAATAGACAAAAGAGTCTTGAGAAAAACAAAGGTGAAAGATCATATACATCTTTATTTCAAATATTCTATAAAGTCACACTAATCCAAATACTTTCATATTTACATTATCCTAGATATACACATCAGGATCAATGGAACATAATTGAAAATCTAGAAATAAACCTTTCCACTGTGGTTAATTGATTTTGACAAGAATGTCAAGACAATTCAATGGACTAATTATAGTCTTTTCCATCATTGGTAAGTTTAGACATCTTGATATCTATCTTCAGAACAATGAAGTTGGGATCTTATATCACAGCTCAGAGGAAAATTGATTCAAAATGGAAATAAACTTAAGTATAATATTACAATTATAAATAACTTAGAAATAAGCTTAAGGGCAAATTTTATGACCTTGAGTTAGAGGATAGATTTTTAGACATGACACCGAAGCACAAACCACAAAAGATACAAAAAATTTAACTGAAATTCATAAAAAGGTAAACCTTTTATGCTCCAAACATCATTAAGAAACTGAAAACACAAACCACAGAGAGAAAATATTTACAAATCATACAATTGTTAAGGGACTTATATCCACAACACACTGAAGACATTTACAACTCAACCCAATTAAAAAGAAAAATGGCATTTTCTTTCCACACTTAGCATGTCAATTACACTTCTTCAGAACAAAAGAGTAGTTGGCCTAGAGCTTACAATTTACATTTTTAACTATCCTTAAGTCTATCTTCAAATAACACTACACTGCTTCATATATAGTGTAGGTAGCTAATAATATAGTATTACCAATTCTTCCTCCTTGCCTCTTGTGTGATTGTTGTAATTAATTCACTCATCCAAATACATTGTTATTATTAGTAGTACATTAAAAACACAGTGATCTTCTATATTAATTAATTAATCAATTATTTTCTTTCTTTATGTAGATCCAATTTTCTCCCTATAAAATTTTCGTTCCATTTGAAGAACTTATGTTAACATTTTTCACTCACAAATCAGCTGCTTCGAGATTTCCCTAAGTTTTCATTTCTGACATTCTTAATTTCTCCTTCACTTTTGAAGGATAATTTTATGTGAAATCAAATTTTACATTTAATTCCACTTGGTTCTTGCTTACGTGATTTCTGTTGAGAAGTCTGGTCTAATTTTTACTCTTGCTACTCTATAGATAAGACTCTTTGCTCTGGATTTTCCTAAGATTCTTTCTGTATATGATACATCTAGAAATAATTTTCTTGGTATTACCTGAGCTTCCTAGATCCATGGTTCAGTAGCTGTCATTAATTTTGGAAATCCTTGACCATTATTATTTCAAATATTTCTACTTCAGTCTTTCTTTTTTCACTTCCTGATATCTAAATATGTATATATTACACCTTTAAAAATCTCCATCAGCTTTGGGATAGCCCATTCTGGTATTTTTCCTTACCTTCTTCCCTTTATTTTCATTTTGGGAACTATCTTCACACTCACTGTTTTTTCCTTGACCATGTCCTGTCTAATGATGAGAGAAATTATTAGGGCATTTAAAATCTTTCTGCTTAGGTTTATTTTGATTTTTGTTTGCTTTTGATTTTTTCTTAGACTTCCCATTTCTCTCTTGCATGTTGTCTACTTTTTCATTAGCGTCTTTTACATATTAGTAATAGTTATTTTAAATTCCCTGATACTTCTTCAGATTACATATTAGTAATAGTTATTTTAAATTCCCTGATGGTTCTTCAGATTTCAAATTTCTCCAGTGACCTTTTTTGTCTCCCTTTTTGATTTGGGGGTCCCCTAAATACTGTTCTCAGGGAGTCTGTGCATTGCAGCTATTTCAGCTGTAATCTACTGGAAACCTGCTGTTGTAGGGATAAATTACAGGGCAGAGGGAGTACTCTGTAATATTATCATTGCATCTCATTCATTTAATGGGCCCATTTCCCTGTGCTGTGACTTTCACAAGTGTTTCTTGGCTTTTCTTCTTCCCTTAGATGAGACAGTCCAGAGGATTTTAGGATGGGATAAATGCCCTCCTCCATGATGGGATAAACTCTTGTGTTTTCCCTGGGGAGTAGGCCTTTGTTATGGAGAAGGCTCTGGATGTATTTCAGAATTCTTTGTCTTTCCTTCCCCATCCAGAACTGATAGATCTTTCTCAGATCTTTCCTGGGTGTCTAGAGAGAAATCCCATAAAAGTAAGCCCCCTCGCTACACTGCAACAGACCCCAATAGTTTGTTGTTCTCAAACAAGTCCATAGTCAGCCTCCAGCAATTTGTTAATTTAGGTGTTCTTACCAGTTTATGGCTTCTGCTTGATCAGCTCTGATTCTCTATCTGCTTGTCTCTCGAGATTTCGAGATAGCAGTTTACCTCGCAATGTCAGTTTTCTGACAAGTGAGAAACATCACTGCTTTTCAGTTTGTGCAACATTTCTTATTATAATGGTAGTGATCATGACTTCTAAGCTCTTTAGATTTGGAGCCGAAATTGGAAGCCCTTTAATACTCATTGATAAAATGGTAGTTTATCCTTGAAATTTGTGCCTTTGCACACTTAATTTTTGTCTGTTATGTGGCATTACCTCCTTCTGCTATTAAGTTTTTGGTTGTTTGACAAACATTCTTGAAATATAATTCTGGCCTGTATCCTTTCTTGCATTTGAAACATCTTTCCATAAAATTCTCATGTTACTCCTCCCCTGTTGACAACTGAGAACCTGTTCAGCTTATACTTATTAGGAAACTTCCACTTGCTTCCATATCCAACCATCCAAGCCTCTTCTCTTCTTCACCCATTACACAGGCACCCTTCTGCTCTTTCTTTTACACTACATGTACCAGTCCCTGTCAGTGGGGCTTAATAGCGTCCCAGCTCATGCTATGATATCTGGCATATAATGCAAGTTGATGTTCAACAATAATAAAATTAAAATAATCAGTAGCTATTCATCAAAGCTTATTAAAATAATATAACTTTGTTAAAACAGAAGTATTTTTCAAAAATTTTTGAAAATCCAGATGATGGGGGAAAAGTACATTTTTAGTTAAAACTATATGTCACTAAAGGTCCTTTATTTTTCTGATGCTACAATGTTAAGCTTGTGACACTGAAGTATAAAACTGAATAAAGTACAAGAAACTTCCTACTCAATTCTCTTGATTTTGTATTCACTCATTTTAGAGGTAGGAAAGTGAGCCCCCAAGAAGGAAAGTGAGTAGCACAGATTGTACAATCTACCAATTTACAGATCAGTGCTCTTTCATTATATCACCCTTCTCTGACACCTCTGAGTAATTTCCTCCTTGTAGACAGATAAATGGAGGCTATGGATTACTACAATTTTCAGTCAAGGCAGACTCAACCAATAATGTTACCAACAATATCCCCCACAGACATATTTATTACAACCATTCCCTGTTTTGTTCTACATCAGCAGGTCCATCTGTCAGTAAAGGATTGACCAGGTGTTCTTGGGAAAAGTTGGCACACAACTGCCTTGAATATTGTGATACTAGCAGAAGGGAGAGATTTAGAAAATGAAAGGAAATTAAATTATTCTTGGTATATATGAGCTTACAAGACATTTTTAGGTGGTAACAATTATGGAACATCTTTTGCTTTATTTGTAGATGATTTTTGGCTTGGTTTAAAAAATCAGAATGAAGTATAAATATTCAAGAGAAACAGAGTGTCTTATCCATTAGTGTAGTCAATAAACAAAAGCTTAGGTAAGCAACTTTAAAATCTTTAGTAAAATGTAAAAAGGAAATAATTCATGGCATATGTCATCAAAACTATTTATTATTCTAAAATGTAATAATAATAAAAGCTGTTTCTTGATTAGTCTTGATTAGTTAGTTACCTGAGTCAGATTTTTTCAATCAGATGATCGGAAAATGGTTTACAAGTGACCTCTGCCTTCTTAAATTGAATTTCATGGCTGGAATTACTTAATCCTTTCCCCAAAGTGAACAATTTCCTGTGTATTTCAGCTTATCAAAGACAATGAAGGTATTAAGAGAGCAGATCTTACTCTAATACTGCAGAACCTTGATTGAATAACAAATGTAGTGTATGTCCACTGAGGCTTCAGACAGCCTCTCAGAAGCTTTTACCAGAGAAAGATGTTTTTGTGTGTAGCACTGGCATACATTAATGAGAAATTGCTATTACTAGTACCAGCAATGCCCTTGACTTTCATTATGTGGGGAAAGTAAATTACTTTCATTATGTAAGGATTAATAACATGGCAAAAGTGCTTTTAACATATCAGTCTTGATTGTTCATATGCTATATTATAAAATATACACCATACTGAATTAAAAAAAATTTTTTTTAATGTTTTATTTCTGAGAGAGACAGCGTGAGCAGGGAAGTGTCAGAGAGAGAGGGAGACACAGAACCTGAAGCAGGCTCCAGGCTCTGAGCTAGCGGTCAGCACAGAGTCCTAGGTGGGGCTCGAATCCACTAACCGTGAGATCATGACCTGAGCCAAAGTCGGATACTTAACCCACTGAGCCACCCACGCACCCCCCATACTTCATTTTTATGGTCTTTTAGGACAGGAAACAATGATTAATGTTTTATGATTTAGTTAACTTTTAAGATTTTATTTATATTTTATTTAATCTTTTTACCATAACCTTTACATTTTATTTAAACTGTTTCAACTGAAAGTGTTATTTAGGGATTTTAGAAAAACAGAAAAAGCAAAACTTTTTGAAAAGCAAAATTGATTATTACAGTATTTAGAAATAATGCTTAAATATATAGTTCTTTTTTATATATTAATATATACATGTATTCTTTCACATTTTTATAAATATGGATTCTACCACTTTATTGTTTTCTAAATTTTCTCCAACAAGTTATTGACCATATATTCTCTTTAAATGTTGTTTCTTGTGTAAATATTTTTATATAGTTGTTATTTTTAAAAATATGTAAATGAAGTGACAATGGCACCCAATTACATATGTATAATATATATTCAAATATATGTAATATGTACATATACTCAAATGTAAAAAATTTAATGACTTTGGTAAGTCAGGCGCTTACCATTGATGTATTTCTTTACCATCTTCTCTACTGACCTACTAATTTTGTTGCCTACACTTTTTTTGTCAGCTACTCACTCACATTCCCCCCAGGATTTATGCTTGGTTCTAGAACTAAATGCATTTAATGGTCATCACCAATAAGTCACTAAAATCATCCTTGAGTTCCTCAGGTTATTTTTATATTATTTAATTAATTTCTATATTTTTAACGTTTTTTTATATATATTTTAATGTTCATTTATTTTTGAGAGAGAGACAAAGTGTGAGTGAGGGAGGGACAGAGAGAGAGAGAGAGAGACAGATTCTTTGTTGAAAAATGGGTTCGGATTCTGTGAAGCAGACTCTAGGCTCTGAGCTGTCAGCACAGAGCCTAACATGGGGCTTGAACCCGTAATAGCTAGATCATGACCTGAACCAAAGTCAGACCTTTAACCAACTGAACCACTCAGGTGCCCCATTATGTTGTTTGATTTAATTATCAATGATATGTTCCAGAAGTACTCATTCTCTATTTCCTAAGTCTTTTATAGAATTAGCCAGCGGCTTTAATTCTTTTATGACTATTGAGATGAATCTCATTCTTGGATCATACTTATTTTCTTGCAGAACTTGGCAATAACTGCTTTACTTATCCTCTGGTGAACAGTGTTTCAGTGGAGAAATCCAGGCAAGCCTGATTTTATTTTTACAGGTGACATTTTCTTACTACTCATGAAATGAGAAATTACCTTTGAAGTTCAGTGATGTTGGTGTATATAACATGAATCTCAATTTTCATTTTGCTGTGACACCTATTCTTGCTATATAGTATATCCTGGTATTATTTTGTTTCTTTGTACTATTCTTTTTTTTAATTTTTTTTAACGATTTTCTATTTATTTTTGAGAGAGAGAGACAGCATGAGCAGAGGAGGGTCATAGAGAGAGGGAGACAGAATCTGAAGAAGGCTCCAGGCTCTGAGCTGGCTGTCAGCACAGAGCGCAACGCGGGGCTTGAACCAATGAATTGTGAGGTCATGACCTGAGCTGAGGTCAGATGCTTAACCGACTGAGCCACCCAGGCACCCCTGTACTATTCTATATAATTATTTTTGTGAATTTATTTCCTATGTAACTTGGCTTTTTTTCCTATTCTATCTCTTGTGAATATTATGTGTATTGTTTACTTCAAGGACACCAATTATTTTATGTTGCATCATGTATGTCTTTATATAAATAATTGTCTTTTTATTGATTTAATATTTTTGACTTTTCTTCTGTGTTCACTATGACTTCTGAAGCTTTTTTTCCGTAACAGCAATTTAGTTTTCAACTCTATGCATTCTGCTTTCTTCATTTTCTAATTTATGTAATAGATCTAGTATTGGTTTGCATTTCAGTTTTTTACTTCTGTTATTTACCTCTACACAATATCCTATCTTTTAGGTATCGGTTTTATGCTTCCATTTTATTGAAGTAATTTTACTATTAAGTTTTCCAATAATTGAATGCTTCTAAGGAAGTTTTTTTTATCCCTTTGCTGTTTGTTTTGTTATTGTCACTTCTTTTTTATGTGATACATTTACTTATATGTTGTGATATTCTTCTTTTTTTTCCTCATAATCATAGCATAGACGGTCTTGTGTATATATAGATATAGATAGATATAGATATAGATATATAGATATAGATATATATTCTAATCTCAGGGCAAGTAAATTCTCTTTGACACACTTTCTAACTTAACTAGTATTTCCAATAGCTTAAGGACCAATGGTTAAGAGAGGATGAAAACTCGGCCAGCGCTGGTGGAGACTGTGTTCTGTACTCTGAGATCCCACGAGACTTCTGGTTTTAGGGTCCCTCTGCTCTGCCCCATGTCCGTCTTACATCACCCCCATGAGCTTTCACTCATTCCCCTTTCTCAGGCCACTGACAGATTATGAATTTAAATGACTAATGGACAAATTCTGAACTCTGAAAAAATGGGAAATTACAGTATAATATATAATAACTACAAATAAAGAGATTTAAAAAACTATATGAAAAACAAAAGACATCTGTTCATAAAAGACACTTAAAAAAAGTGAAAATTGGGGCGCTTGGGTGGTTCAGTCAGTTAAGTGTCAGACTCTTGATTTCGGCTCAGGTCGTGATCTCACGGCGAGTGGGTTCAATCTCTGCATCAGGCTCTGCACAGACAGTGCGGAGCCTGCTTGGGATACTCTCTCTTCATCTCTCTCTGTCCCTCTCCTGCTCATTCTCTTACCCTCTCTCTCTCAAAATAAATAAACTTTAAAAATAAAAATAAAGTAAAAGTGAAAATTAGCAGAGGTTATTTGCGACACAATAACTGAGAAAACTAATATCAATTTTATAATTAATTTTATAGAATTCAGTGAGAAAAAGGTTAACAACATTAATAGAATATTCATTAGTAAACATGAGTATATTCACAGAATAGTTAATACATGTGGTTCATATATATTATATATAGATTAATATATTATATTATATATATATATAAAGAGATATCAAAACTAAGTGGTCCTGAGGGAATTAAAAAATAAGACAACAGTAAGATTTTTTATACCCATTCAATTAACAAATAAGATGTCTGAAAATTCCAAATGTTGCAGCTGATACAGACCAGAGGATTCTCTCACACACTTACCAAAGTGCGAAGTATATCAATCACTTTGGATAAAAAATAGGGCATTGTTTTATGGAGCTGGGATTCATATGGTCTATAAGACAGAGATACGGTACAATGTCTGTATTTTGACATTTGTAGGTGCTCAATCAGGGAATACATACCCCAGCCTTCACCCTAAGTAAGCACAGACATGTACATACATCATTGGAATAAAAGCAAAAGTGAGTGTATTAATTTGCTAGAGCTGCCATAACAAAACATCACAGACTGGGTGGCTTAAGCAACAGACATGTATTACTCACAGTTCTGGGGGTTCAAAGTCCTAGATCAAGGTGTTGGCAGGATTAGTTTTTCTGAAGGGCTTTCTTGGTTCATAGATGGTCAGTTTCTCACTGTGTCTTTGCATGATCTTTTTCCTGTTCATGCATATCCCTGGGGCCTCTTCCTCTTCCAGTAAGAACAGCAGTCAGATTAGATTAGGGCCCTACCCTCACAGCCTGATTTTTAATTTAATCACCTCTTTAAAGACCTTATCTCTAAATACAGTCACATTCTGAGGTCCTGGGTTTGAGGACTTCAACATGCGAATTTTGGGAATACACAATTCAGCCCATAACTATTCAGTACACCATTTCTAGGCCAAGATTTCTAAAATATAGGCATGCGACCTCTGTGTTCTTATTGTGCTCTGATAATCATATGCATACAACTATATGGTACAAGAAAAAAGAAACTAGATAGAGATTAGCTACCTGCCTTGACCTGCTAAATAAGAAGGAAATACAGGCTTAACATATTTGAATCAGTTATGTATTTTGACCCATTTACTGAGTGATATTAATACACAATAATTAATATAATCCAAGCCCCAATGTATCACTCCTACACAAAAGCAAATTTTGTACTTAGAGCAGATACAAAGAAGAATGTCTAGTGAGATATTACACATAAGAACAAAAAACTGGAAGCAGTCTAAATACTCATTAACTTGAGAATGGATAAATAAGTTGTAATTATTGAAACATTGGAATATTTATTACTCAGCTCTAAAAATGAATATACCAAGGCTATATACTTCAATAATGATAACTTTCAGAAATATAAAGTTGGATGAAAAATTCACAGATGATTGCATACAGTTTCTATTCTGTTTTCTAAGCATAAAATAAAGAAAAACAAGATATGTATATTAGGTATGCACATATATATGATATAACTATAAAGAATTATAAGGAGGGGCACCTGGGTGGCTTAGTCAGTTAAGTGTCCGACTTTCGCCTAGGTCATGATCTCGCGGTTCGCGGGTTGGAGCCCCGCGTCGGGGTCTGTGCTGACTGCCAGCTCAGAGCCTGGAGCCGGTTTCAGAGTCTGTCACTCCCTCTCTCTCTGACCCTCCCCTGCTCACGCTGTCTCTCTCTCTCTCTCTCCTAGAAATAAATAAAACATTAAAAAAAAGAATTATAAGGAGATGACAAACAGATGTCAGTATCATTATCTCCTCTTTACAGAAAGAAACCAGGGCTATTCCAGAAATTATAAAGGAATCTTTTATAATATTAGTTATATTCTGTTTTATTATATTTTGTGGTGGATTCTATTGGTTCTATATTGCTTCCTATGTTAAATGTGAGATATATATATAAAATATTGCATCCTATAGTACATATTAAGTATTTGTATCTGAATAATTTTCAACATGCCAAAAGTAATTAATATGTAGTACTAAATTATAGTTTATATGGTCATATTTGTTAAACCAATAAAAATTCAAAAACTCAAGTTGTCCTTAAGGCTACTCAGTAATACACTCTTTCAAGATGATTATAATTTTGACCAAAACAAAGAAACTTTAAAAAAGACTAGCATTCAACATCATCTTTATACATGAAAAGAGAATTAAAAATGAGGGTGAGTTTCAAAAGTATTAAATTCCTTACATCATTTTAGATCACAATAATAGTGTTCGATAATTTAAAATTCCATATTATTTCATAGACTATCTGTCTTTGTAAAGGACATTAGTTAACCAGCAGATAAACCTAAAATTCTTGTACTTGTGAGTTAATGGTTTTATAGGTAATGCTTTTTGACTAATGGTTTACATGGGTTAAATGTCTGTCACCTTGACAATTCTGATAACTATATAATCAGTTGGGTGTGTTGATTTAAATTAAAAAAGAAAGCAATAGTGAGTGACTAAATAGATTAATTGTGTAATGACATGGGCATATCTCTATATCTCTGGAGTCAAGTAAAGGTACTAATGCATTCAATAGTATTTCATGTGTTTCAAATAAGAAATACATCTCCAAAAGATTAATTCAAATTTTGTGGAGACAGGATCCTGTGATAATTGGGATCTAATTACTAAAAATATTATAATAGTTTTTATCAAGAAAGACCTTTCTACACAGTAATGATATGCACTTGGCTAGCTCTGTTATTTGGAATCTTAAGCACACAAATTTTTTAAAGTTAGTCAACATGTAGAAACTAGATATAACTCATTGTTTCTCAATTCTTTGTGAGGAAGCACAGAAGATAGTTAAAAAAATATCAACAAGGAAGATTTGGCTTAAGAATTCTAGATAATCAGAACACTGCTTCCATTATACTTTTAAGAAATATGGCTGTTTTTCAGGCTTATAGTGATACTCTGTTTAATTTGCCATCTAATTTAGAATATATGAGAGCATGCTTACTAGAGAATTAAGAAAGATAGTTTATTATTTCTTTAAAATTATGTATGCATATTATTATATATTTGCATATAGATTTATAGAAAATATATGAATTATACAATTTTATATATTATGAATAAATTACATAAATAATATATATAAATATAAATCATAAACATAAATAAATGCATAGGATATACACACACATATAAATATATATGTGCATATGGCTATGACCTCTAAAGAGTACTGTCCAATACTGATATTTCTTGACATTTCTGTTCAGTATTTTTATTAATTTATATTTTCTATGCTCTTCTTTAACTTACTTTTGCTTACTCTTTTCATTCTATCTCTCTTCCTCNCTAAGCGAAAGTCGGACGCTTAACCGACTAAGCCACCCAGGCGCCCCTTTTGTATTGTATCTTAATGGAAAGAGTGAAGATTTGTAATAAGACTTGTATTCACTTATGCAATTGGTTATGTTTTATATAAAATTAAACTTCAATTTCTTTATCTGTAAAGTAGGGTCAGTAATGTTGAATTAGACTTATTATAAGAACAGAAAGAATATATATAAATCCCTGGTACATAATTAGCATTCAATTACTGGTGGCTATTACTGATGATATTACGGGGCTTGGTATCACTGAGGGCAGGAAAAAATATATATTATTTGAGGTAGCATTACAATTCAGAGATCTACATGGATAATATTCAGCTTTTGAAGATTCTTATAGTTGTGTAGAATTTATCAAAAGCAAGGATTTGAAGATTGGAATTCTTTCAAAAAGTAAGAAAAATACCAGATCTCTTAATGAGGTCTTTCACTGTAATCACTTGACCATGAAGCAAGAAGATAGACTGATCTTACTCCCATGATCAAGTGCAAATCTCAGGTGCCTCTTGGGCCCAATTTTTGATGTGCCATGTCTGGTGGTAATGAAGTTGACTGAAGCAATCACAATCATTGACTATCAATGTTGTTTCTGTTCTCAGAAAGTTTTTAAGAACCAAGTCAGCTTCAGAAGTCCATTTATTTATCAAGTTCAGTAAGAAGAGAAGACAAAGTTTAAAAAGAGGACCAGCCTGGCCAAATAACAAGTCATAACTAAGTCTTTCTTTCAATGAGCATTTCTTAATAAAAATTTCTGAATCTATATCTAACTGAACCTTACCTGAACTTTTAATTCATTTTTACATTGTCAAAAATAAGTGTGTACTAAATTTATTTTTTTTTAATGTTTTATTTATTTTTGAGAGAGAAAGAGAGAGACAGCATGAACAGGGGAGGGTCAGAGACAGAGGGAGACACAAAATCTGAAGCAGGCTCCAGGCTCTGAGCTAGCTGTCAGCACAGAACCCAATGCGGGGCTCAAACCCACGAACCGTGAGATCATGACCTGAGCCAAAGTCGGATGTTAACCGACTGAGCCACTCAGGTGCCCCAAGTGTGTACTAAATTTAATATTATTCCAGACAAGAACAAGTCTTTCTAAAAGCATAATTTATTTGTAGTGTCATATTCTGTCACTGACTTGATACAGAAGGAGATAGGAAGAGTTAGGTATGTTGCACACAGATATGTGATCTTTGGTCACAATATTTTCTGTGTATCTGTTGGAGAGTGAGGCCTGCCTTCAGAGAATAGAAATTAGTATATTATTTCTATAATCCTTTAAAACATAAAGCTCAAATACAGAAGATTAGAGGATAACAACTGGGGAGTTTTTTTCAAATTATAGAAATATAAATTATATATTCAATTCATATTCATTTATGAGTCTCAACACTTAGGTTTTTGAGTCTCAAAACTTAGTGATAAACATAAATATCACTAATAGATACAGCACACAAAATAAATTAAAACCTAGAAAATAATCTATAGTAATAAGTGAATAAACTTGGGGAAAAACAGTGACTTATTTAAATTATTTTGAGTGACAGGTGTTTTTTTTCTCATTTTAACACTAATGCATGAACATTGAATAGAAAGAGAAAAACAAAATTAAAAAGATGGAAACCATAGAAAATCATACCACTCAACAAATGGAATTATATATTACATGCTGGCTTTCTTTTTCTATTGTTAGTTTTACTTGTGCACTTATTATCTTTTAAAATAGTTCCAAAATATGCAGAATGCAAGCAGGTTTCAAGGAAACTATTACCATGCCCAACATATTCATGTGAAGTTGAAGAAATAAAATGTCACATGAATGACTGACGTCCCTTTTGTTTCTCTCCAGAATCATTTTTATTCTTTCTCCTAAATGGTTCAAAACTGGACTGAATTTGATATTCATTGTTTCCATATATTACTTTGTACTTTAACTACATAGTATTATCTGATTATATTGTAAGTCCTCTGTAATTTATTATTTTTTTTTTGTATTTAACATTATGTTTGAGATTATTCCGTACTGATATGTGTCATTCTAGGTCATTCATCTCTATTGTTATGTCACAATCTGTTAGGTGAATATGCTACAATTTTTCCGTGTTCCTGCTAAAATTTAATCCTTTTTATTTAAATAATTGAAAATCTTATTACATAGTCTTTAGAAAGAATATAGTCAGGGCTGTTTAACATTTAATAACATGCATATACCATAATACACCTAACAATTCTCTGCTCGGTCGATATTCAGGGAAGGGTACTCTCTCCAGTTCTCCCCCAAATCTAGACTATTGTTAGTCTAAGAGGTGCTGAATGTTTAATCGACTATTTTTAAGAGAATGACTTTCCATTTAATTGTTTATTGTTATAATTAATGACTCAAATAGAATAAATTTTCATCTGACTTCTGGATAATTTTTATGTTATATAACAGAGATTATTGTAGAAAAACAATTTGCATGATTAGATCATTTCCGATCCCATTTTTATATTTTAGAGGTAGGATTTGGGGAAGAGATGCAGCCCCACTATAGCCCAAAACTTTGGAAAGGAGAAATTGGTTGCTGACCACTGGGTTATCTTGTCCTTCCGGAAGATGGATGGTAAGTAATCTTTGGCTCAGATGTGTTGCCATTCTCTTTTGAAAATATAGCATGAAATCACATTTCAGGCCAAAAAATTGAAAGCTCTTTGTTACTTCTCCAATGTGCTCAGATCTTTATATTGTAGCAGGGAAAAACAAGTGCCAAACTATGTTGACTTTGTAAAAATAAATTGAATAATGTTGGAAATCTAATTTGTATGAACACTTTTTTTCCCCTCCTTGTGAGGTTTAATAAAGCAGTTATTTTCACTTAGGGTTGGGGGATGTGTTGTTGCAAATAAATAATTTCATTTGTCCTGAGTTGATTCTATAGGGCAACTAATCTCACTTCTAAAAGAAATGCTAAATGCCACTATTGTCCAGCTGAGCCCAATATCTTAGGAAAAGAAAGAAAGAGATTAGTGGAAAAATTCCAATCAGGGACTACCAATGTGAATTTGCTTGGAGCAACTTTCATCTCCTGTTTCCCATTTTATTTTCTATAATAAATGATAGGTGGTGGGTGTAGTAGCTATCTAGTCAAGGTTAGAGACTCTTAATGAACATCATTCTTGCCATTATTTATTGGCAGTGTTCTATTAACCATTTTGGCTTACTTCTATTCTAGTGCTTACTACATTCTATCTTAGGACACTGTGACATTATTTGATTTCTTCTCCATTTTCTCATATGTGAACAATAAGTTGGATGTCTTCTGGACTTGTTCATCACAATTCCATCTTTGGCATGTGGACTTGAAGTGGACCACAATGATTCTCCCCTCCTTGTGTTTGCACCTGTAAAAATCTTCTCTCTTTGAATGTGACTTTGTTCTAGCAAATGGGATATGGAAAAAGTAAAGGGATTTTTTTTCAGATAATTAAGATCTCAAATAAGTTGAATTAATCAAAAAATTGTCTAAGTGGGCTTGGTTTAATGAGGTGAAAGACCTTAAGAGAGAGAATGGGCCATCTCTGAGGTGAGAATCTCTCTTTATTGCTGGTTTTGAAGAAGCTTCCACATTGTGAGAGGTCATGTGCATATAGCCATGTAACAGGGACCTGTGGGTGATCTCTGTGAGCTCAGAAGCAGCCCCTGGCCAACAGCAAGCAAGAAAAGAGGGACCTCATGCCAGCCACAAAGAGATGAATTCTGCCAATAATGTGAGGGACCTTACAAGTGGATTCTTCTCAAGTTCAGCCTCTTAATGGGACCACAGCTCCAGTCAACACATGGGTTTCAACCTGGAGAGTAGCTGAAACAGAGAACCTAGTGATGCTATGTCCCAATTTCTGCCTTTCAGAAACTGTGAAGGTAAAAAAAAGCATTCTAGTTTAAGTTGCTAAATTTGTGGTAATTTGCTAGGCAGTATAGAAAACTAATACACTATCACTTCTCTTTTTGCAGTGTTTTTCTCTATTAGTCAAATCACATTTTGAATCAACAGATACTTTGTGAGCTTTTTATTTTGCAGCAGGTCTTATTAAGAATTAATCTCCCAATCACATGTCCCTAAATAACAGAGCCCAGATGGGAATTCAAGCCTTTTTATTCCTGGTACAGTGATAATTCCCTACAATAAGGAGCTATGGTTGCACTAATTAAAAAGTCAAGTGTGTAACTGTCTTGAGTATTTAAGTTATAGTGGATTAGAATCATCATCCCTTCATAGTGCCCATATATATGCCAAAGTTGTTGTGCTGACTCTTATGACATGCTAACCTGGGTGTAAGAGATTAGGTAAGCAATCCTTTTCATGAATTGCCACCAATGTTTATAGAATACATACATTCAATTTTTGATTTGCTTAGAAGTCAAAAAAGAAGTGAGAATCATATGGTAAATATAAATTCAGTGGTGCCTTGGTGGCTCAGTTGGTTAAGCATTGGACTTCGGCTCAGGTCATCATCTCACGGTTGGTGAGTTCTAGCCCTCCTTCAGGTTTTGCACTCACAGTGAGGAGCCTGCTTAGGATTCTCTCTCTCCCTCTCTCTCTGTCCCTGTCTCTCTCATACTCTCTCTCTCAAAATAAATAAATAAACTTAAAATATATACAACTTCTTACGTAGAAAGACAGTTAATGATTTCCATTTACAAAAAATAACTACTATCTCTGAGTTCTGATTCATAACATTTCCAGAAATCATCATTTAAATTTCCCTATAAATTTTCTATTTTATTTTTGTGGATTTGTGAAATTTGATTGTTTCAGGCAGAAGCTTAGATAAGTTGACTTTTTAGTCAAAATTATCTGAACATTTACAGCCAGAAAATATGAATGGAGCTGCAATAAAAATAATTGAAAAGTTTATGGACAATAAAAGCATATACGAAAAGTCAAAGTTAGATTTTGTTTTAATATAATAGCTTCTTTAGAAATCTATAATGTTGTAATAAAATACTGTAAAATGAATGATTTGGATTCCATTTACTATTTGATAGGATCTAAAGATAATGCAGTGTTGAATTAAAAAGTACATTGCAGATTTCTTTTACTTTTAATCTCATGGAGAACTACATTTTAGACCGCAATAAACCAAAGGTCAGATTCAGAGAATAATTACATCTTTGTTGTAGGTTAACCTCAAGCACGGTTAAATACTAACATGTTATTTCTGCTTCTGTAAATCCACTTGGCAAGCTTGTACTTCCCTGTTCTGGCTGACCACACCCACACCCTCTACCTAAGGTTACAGCACACCATGTCACCATTCTACCCTGGTGGTCTATCACGTAGTCACTCCCCCCAACGGCTTCTCAAATGTCTAATTACGTTTGGTCATTCCAAGACAAAGAACTTAAAATTGATAGGCCTCTGCCAAAACTAACACCTGAGTGTCACAATGCAATTGGTTACCATAGTATGCTGTGGAATGTAATTGGTTAACTAAATAATGACATATTCTGCCTTACTGAGATCCATATAAGCTCACCTGCCACCTTTGTTCAGGGCCATTCTCTGCATTTCTCCGTGAGACAAGGAGATCAGGTTTGGCCCAGCCGTAAATAAAATTTTGCCTCGCTCCTATTTGACGTTTGGTGGTCTTTTCGACAATCACCCTGTTTCAATCTTACTAGTGGTAGCAGCAAAAATATAAACCTGAATTCATTACAGCTTTAAAGCTTTTATTAATATCAATGATGGCACTGGAGAAACAATGATACCAATCAAAGTACTTATTTTCACCAGTTGAAGGGAGGAAAACTTTTCCTTTCTTCCCTTGTAGGTTCTTTGGTTGGTCTACTAATTTAATTGACACAAGACTTATTAACAGGAGGACAAAAAAATCACAAATTTTAATTTCATAACGTATGCGAGCTCATAGAAATATGAGACTCAAGTGACTGAAGAAGGAAGATTTTAAACCATTTAGACAAAGAACAATACAATCATGAAGAATTAACAAAATAAAGAAGTTTGGGCTTGAGGTAGTAGGTTAGTGAGGAAGTAATATAGCCTTCTTGGCGCTGAATTCCCTATCTCTGGTGATAAGAATGTCCCTTACAGAGAAGGTGCCTTAAACATGGGAGATTTATTTCCTTCTTTCCTGGCTATGAAAGAAGATCAGAGAGTCCTTCTTGTACCGCGTGTCTCTTAAGTAACTGGAGTGCAAAATAATCAATATGCCGCATTTTGAGAGGCCTACCCTGAGCCTCATCACCGTATTTGATGTTTTACTATCAATGAGATTATTCCAAGAGTTAAAGTATGTTTATTTGGCTTCTTTGGCTAATGGTAATAAGATCTGCTTCACTAATTAATAAATTGGGATACATGCTCTGTTATTAACGAAATCGGAAGCTGAACTGCTTTATTGATGGATAAATGTTTTATAATGGTTTACTTCTGCAGCACACAAAAACAATGCCTGTCTTACATTCTGATTTCTCCATTATGCAGTTTGTACTGCAATTTAATTTCAGAGTTGCTATTTATTCAATCATTTCTGATTGATTCAGTCATAAGAACAGAGTCAAATGGGAAAATGATGGTATTGTGACCAGGATGTCGAGGCCATCCTAACAGAGCGAGGGCAAGCACAAGTTGAAGTCCAGCTGTCAATCACTAAATTTCTTTAGAATGCCTTGTTGCTCCATCAACTTTTAAAATAGAGTAAACTCAGTTGCAACCACTTTTGTTTCTCTGACAGCATATAATTTTTCATCATTACCATTTTCTAGTTGATGATTTCAGGATGAAAAGTCCATACTCTTTTAGAAAAATACTATTAATCTTAAATCTTGAAAAATTATTTTGAGATAAAGAGATACAAATTTAATGATACTCTACCAGTAATAAAAAATGGACAAAATCAGTGAATTTGTTTAAAAAAAAAAGGTAATTTGCCCACATAATAGACCATTTTAATGTTTACCAGTTACTTGTTATTTTTGTCCCATCTTACAAGTTTCAGGAGGTCAGAACTACGTTTATTCTTCTTTATCTTTTCAGCTAATTAAGACAACATCTGACAAATATTTTTATATTAGATATGTAACTGATTAGGGGAACCTGAATGGCTCAGTTGATTAAGCGTCTGACTTTGGCTCAGGTCACGATTTCAAGGTTTGTGGGTTTGAGCTCGGTGTCACGCTCTGTGCTGACAGCTTAGAGCCTAGAGCCTGCTTCGGATTCAGTGTCTCCCTCTCTCTCTGCCCCTCCTCCTCTCACACTCTCTCTCTCTCTCTCTCTCTAAAATAAGTAAATATTTTTAAAAATATGAATCTGATTAGAACTCACATAGGTTTTTAAATTCCTAAAATGAATCACGTTTCCATCAGGATTATGAAGTACACAAATCTGTGTAGTCTTAAGATAAAAAATCACAGGTCTTATGTAGGGGTTTTAGATCAGCTATTGCAAAGTACTTAACTGTACTTCATGCTCCTGGCCTCTAGCTATTTGTAGGAAGGGTGTGGGGAATAAGTTTAGGAATTCCCTGAGCCTGCACTGATGGGTTAACAATGCACAAAGAATTGCGAAATTGCCCAAAGCAAAGGTAATTAACAAAAGAAAAGTGTCTTGTTGACCCTGAGGTAGCGTGCTCTGTATTTCTGGTCCCGTAGACCAGTTTAGGTAAACAGAGGTGGTGCCTCCTGTCTGCTGTAAACAATTTTCCACCCGGCTGCCCGGCACCAGGATTTTGTTTTGTATTAACCCAAACCTAAGCCCGCGTATCTTCAAGACGTGCTTTCCCTCACGTCCATGAGTTCATGTTCAGTTTCATTGTCCCTTTGTGCAGTCCATCACCATGTTTGTAAGCCTTTTGATCCTAATGAAAACAGCAGGGGTGGGGGGAGGCGCCTGGGTGGTTCAGTGGGTTAAGCTTCTGACTTCTCAGGTCATGATCTCACGGTTCCTGTGTTCGAGACAGGCAAGGGGCTCTGTGCTGACTGCCAGCTCAGAGTCTGGAGCTGCTTTGGATTCTGTGTCTCCCTCTCTCTTTGACCCTCCCCTGCTCATGTTGACTCTCTCTTTCAGAAATAAATAAAAACATTAAAAAAAAAAAAAAAAAACAGAACAAGGACCCATAATCGGGGCTCTTGTCTTCTCCCGGACTTTAGCCATCTCTCACATTTTAATCCTGTGCCCCTTTTTCTTGCTAGACAAGAAAGAACTCTAGACCCAGAATCTATGACAGAAGAGTATTTTTAAAAATGTCATACCATGACTCTGGAACATGACAACCTTAATTCAGTCTAAACTTTTATTTTTATGGATCTTAAAAGTTTCCAGCTCCTAGACAAATAAATATTGCCTATTTCCCCAGCCAATGAGATCTGTGCTACCGACTCAGTACAAGCATGTTCCCTGGACTCAAGGGAGTAAGGTCCGATGGAAATGGCAGAGGAATATAAATTTCAGGGTTTGCCAGGTTTGAATCTCCTGACTTGGTTTGTTAGCTTCACATCCATTAACTTTTCAATTAACTGCCAATTTAATTTTAAGGGCAAAACCTTGATTTATGCCAGTCTCCACCATTTCTAGAATGGTATGATAAAGCCCTACTTATCCTACAAGTGTATAAAAACTAAAATGAAACACAAATCATGGCATTACAAGAAATTTAAAATGTAACAATATGTACTTTATTAATATGGTGTTGTTATGATGATTAGCAATGAAGGTAATGTACATATAAGCAATTAAGAATCAGTTATAAAGCTACAATTAGGTGATTATAATATTAGTTTAAATCAGTTAGGAACTTCATTCAAAAACACATTTGCAGAGTTTGAAATCATATTTTGCTTAACCCTGAAAGTCATGGATAGAGAGAATTCCCCAAAAGTATAAAAGGAAATTATCTACAGATATTGTGATGTTGTCTAATATTTGCTGGAAAAATGCTGCTGTTGAGCCTTGAGCTCTTAGTTCTATTATTCTTGCCTAAAATTGCAAGAAGATTTAGTAAGATATGTATTTAGTAAAGTATATAATATGTTTGATAATTTTTGTACACACAGGCATTGACTGCAATGCAAAGGCAGGTATGTGAAAAATATATGTTAATATTTTTTAATATCTGGAATATTGATTACAATGTGTCTTATTGCTGTATGATTTTACTCCAGTGAACATTACTGGATTGTGCAATATGGAGATTAGGTTGTTAAAGTGAATTGAATATAGATCAGGATAATTGTTGTAACAAGATAAAGTCTTAGTTTCAAAATAATTCAGAAGGTGAATCTTCCGGTGGCAAATGTTTATAGAAATATATTTACTATTCGTGTTGTTTGAAAGGGGTCATGGTTAAAACCCTCGTTGAGGGAGACAGCCCTCCGAGGTCCCCGAGCATCCCTGAGTCACACTGCCCGGTTTGTCTCCTGATACTGAGCCAGTTCTGTAGTCACAGTCAGAAAGGCCACAAAGTAGTTCAAAGTGACCACAGTGTGCCCTGTAACTGCTCCTTCCCTGGGCTTGTGTGTTGCTTGTTACAATAGTTGCTGCTTTATCAAAAAGTCCTGAGTCCCTGGCTTTGCATTCCTCGTCCTGCTTGCACTGTGTATATAGCATTCGTCTGGACCTGTGGATCTTCCTGGGAATCGGTGACTGGGGAGAAAGCACCGCTGTGCGGAGGCTCCTGATGTTGTCTGAGCTTTGAGTGATAACCTATCTGGCTCTGACTCATTAAGTCTCATCGTCCCCTTTTCTTAAAGTAACCAGGCCACAGGGGCAAGCCAACTTTGTGCCCCTAATTATTTGCTTTGCACTCTTGTCTTTGTCTATGAGGTTGGGGTTCTTCCCAGATAGCGCTTCTGAGTTTTTCTCTCTTCTGTGCCAGGATTCGATTTTATCTTTTAGTTATTTTGATTTTAATTACTGTTTAATTATTATTATCCTATATCATGTATATTTCACTTCAAAATTACTTTTACAAAAATATTTATAGCAAACTGTGGAAAGGTTAACGTGTGAGCCCTATTAACATCGATTTTAACATCAGAGTAATGTTGACAGAGAAGCCGCAATGCCCTGAAGTCAAAACAAAACAAAACACAGCACAACAAAGATATAATGGCTCTATAAATCAAAGTGTGAAATGTGGAAATCTGTGGTTAAACCACTAACTATCTCTCTGATTGTGTAACACTCTGGAGTCCTAACTTTTTTGTTTTGTTTTCTTTTCAGTTTCCTCAAGAGGTTGCTCACAGCTTAATGGGGACCCATATACAAATGTTAATGAGTAACTACTTTGTCTCAGGTGCTATATTGTGCCCTGCACGTGGGCAGCTGAATGAGCAGGTCACAGTGTAGCACTTAAAACTTTTACAGTCTCAGACTTTTCTAAGAAATGTCAATTCAGGGGGCGCCTGGGTGGCTCAGTCCATTAAGCGTCCAACTTTGGCTGAGGTCTTGATCTCAGAGTTTGAGTTTGATCCCAGTGTCAGGCTCTCTACTGTCAGCACAGAGCCTGCTTCAGATCCTCTGTCCCCCTCTCTCCTGCCCCACTCAATCTCTCTGTCTCTCTCAAACACAAATAAACATTAAAAAAAAAGAAATGTCAATTCAGTAATTTTAGAACCCTATAAACATCATAATTGTTTTATAAACTACTACATGTTATATATTTATATTTTGGACTGATATTAATTGAACTCTGATAATGTGTCAGCACTGTGCAAGGTGCTGGGATCCAATCATCATCGATATCAACATGATGCTTCATCTTAGTAAGCGTCTAATTCTTATGAAAGGAGACAATTATTAGCCATATTGTAACCAACCTAATGTGAGTTTGCTCCTTGGTGAGTCGCAGACAGAAACCATACCTCATAGAGTTGTGCCACAAAGGAAACCTTATTTGCAGCAAACAATGAGATTACAGGAACTGGCTTCCAGAGCCATGGCTCCCTGTACAAGGGTGAATGGACATCTTTTATTTAGGATTAGGATGAATATTTAGAGAGGGCAGATTGTCATTGTATATAGAAGTGGCATGTACCTTAAGGAAACATGCCTATAAATACATTGTGTATTATATAAATGAGGCATGTGCTTCTTGCATGGAGATCTTAGTATTATGATGAGGTAAAGGTAACTGTCAGTCACTCATGGGTCACTTTATCATCCATCTGCATAGGCATGAGTTGAAGGTTAAATTTGAACTGATCCAGGTAGACCTCTTTGGAACTCTTTGTCTAGAGACTCGTTATTGCTTGGTTTCCAATGTGGGATGCTATGTCTTTGGGTCTTTTGTTGGAAGTAAGACATGAGCTGGAAAGAAGAAGTTAAGGTAAAATGTGGGACTAAGATTGGTTTGTCCAAGCAGGTGAAGAGTAAAGGTCAGGTTGTCGAGTCTAGAGCTGATGACAATATCATAAAGCTAAGTACTGCATGAAATGATAAGAGAAGTGCAGACTATTATAGCAACATGTAATAGAGACATCACATATTTTGATTTTTAAATATATTCATGTGAACATTTTTAAATATATTCATATGAACATTCTTTTTGGGGGCTTACTTCCTAACGTTTTCACTATAGTTGTGTAATACAAAGGTTTGCTACAAGCAGTTGATATTTAGTGTTGTTTTTTCTTTTTTTTAAGATTACTCTTATGATTTTGCTTTTCTCTAATAGGATCTTCAGAGACATTTTAAAAAAATGGTGATGTTATCACTGGGAGGCAATGGTCTAAGGTCTCTTATGTTTGTCAATGTCATTCAACCAGAGGCACAACTGCTTTTGTTCTTCTCGATCTTCTCAAGGATCCCTATACAGCAAACAGCTATGGGTAATAAAGACAGTGCGTCTGCTTCCACCATTAAAACAGAAACATGTTTGTTCAGAGCCTTGGAGGATAAAGTACCTCTCTCTGGAGCAAGGAAAACATCTGCCTATGCCTAGATATTCAAAAATTCTTTAAGGGGCACCTGGGTGGCTCAGTTGGTTAAGTGTCCATCCTTGGCTCAGGTCATGATCTCATTGTCCATGATTTGGAGCCCCGCGCTGGGCTCTGAGTCTCCCTCTCTCTCTGTCCCTCCCCCACTCACACTCCGTCTCTCTCTCAAAAATAAATAAACATTGGGGCACTTGGGTGGCTCAGTCGGTTAAGCGTCTGACTTTGGGTCAGGTCATGATCTCATAGTTCGTGGGTTTGAGCCCCGCATCAGGCTAGCTGTGCTGACAGCTAGCTCAGAACCTGGAGCCTGCTTTGGATTCTGTGTCTCCCTCTCTCTCTGACCCTCCCCTGCTCATGCTGTCTCTATCTCTCTCTCAAAAATAAAAAATAAAAAATAAATAAATAAAATAAACATTAAAACATTTTTTTTAAAAATTCTTTAAGCTCCTCATGCTGTTCTATCCAGTCCCTGGCGTTTGTTATATATGCTCCAGAACCTGTTGGGAACTGATCTTAGTAGAGTGGACTGCAGAGCTCCCAACCAGAGTAGCTCTGAATTTCTTTACATACCGTATTTTGGAAAATTCCACAAAGAATACTTCAAATAAAAGGAATTAAGAAATCCAAAAACTCACTTTCTTAAGTGAAACTACCTATTGCTAGTCTGACGACATTGGTAGCCACCTCTATGGGTATTCATTTCTCAAATTTGGAAACTATCCACGTAAAATTTTCACCAAGCAGACAATAAGATTATTTCTCTTTGAAAGAGTGTAATTCTCAATTAACAGCAGGCCTCTTTAGAGGCATCTACATTGTGAAAGGGAAGAAACAATGTCTATGTATGTTAATTCTACACTTTTATTAGTATTCTAGATGTGACAGCAAAATTCTATTGAATGACAAACATTCGGGCAGAGAGCCAATTTTCAAAAAAATATCAATTCCATTGAGATTAATCTGTGAGCTGAGGGCAAATGAAATGCATGATTGTCTCACCCATACTGTTAAGGTTGATCTGTTTTTGAGAGCTTATCAGCATTTACTTAGTCTTGTCAAAGGCAGTCATGATTAAAATCCAATAATGTGTGATTTATAATGTTCACAGCAGTGGCTTCTGGTTGTCTTACAGTTATCCTTATTTCAGATTCATTATGAATACATTTTTCTAATATGTTATAATTTTATTTAGTACTTTTTCCTAATAATGTAAAAATCCTGTACCAGCATTAACTTCTAAAGCTCGATATTTTATTAGTTTTATAATGCTCACTTTGGAATGTTTAGCAGCTGTTTCTTTTGCCATTGTAATTATTCAACTCTGATTTTCACCTGCATGCCAAAAATAGAGGATTACTCTGAGACCTTAATCAACCATAAATGAAAGAAGAGTTCATTTTTCATTATTCACTAGAACCATGGATCTTACTGTACATTAATCATTTTTTCCATCATCAATTTCTTTTAAAGTTTAGTAAATTCAACTAATATTCAAAACTTTGTAAAGCATAAAGCTTGTCTGAAATCATTAACAATTTCTAGTAACTTTGACCATTATAAACAACGTGTGTGTACACACACGCGAA
>NW_027530330.1:422771-448420 GCF_008692635.1 Crocuta crocuta | reverse complement strand
AAGTTCTATGGGGGAGGGGTGCCTGGGTGTCTTAGTTGGTTAAGTATCTGACTTCAGCTCAGGTCATGATCTCTCAGTGGGTGAGTTCGAGCCCCATGTAAGGCTTTGTGCTGACAGCTCAGAGCCTGGATCCTGCTTCAGATTCTGTGTCTTCCTCTCTCTCTACCCCTCATCTGTTCACACTCTATTCTTCTCTTTCTCAAAAATAAATAAACATTAAAAAATTTTTTAAAACCTCTACATGCAAAACATGCTCATTTAAGAGATAAACTGATAGAGGAAATCCCAGTTATGCTAACTGATAGACACTAATAACTATATATAATCACTTAATATTCACAAGAAAGTTCTCAGAATTTTTTAAAGCACCCTTCTACGTAAAGCTACATAGATTTAATATATTTATTGTAACCTTTTAATCTCTGGATTCTTCTTGAACATCTTAAACACTTCTGTTGTTCCTAGTTACAACTGTAACAACTTCTTTTTCAAAATTATGAAAACCAGGGGCCGCTGGGTGGCACAGTCGGTTAAGCGTCTGGCTTTGGCTCAGGTCATGATCTCCCAGTTCGTGGGTTTGAGCCCTGCATAGGGCTCTGGGCTGACATCTAACTCAGGGCCTGGAGCCTGTTTCGGATTCTGTGTCTCCCTCTCTCTCTCTGACACTCCTCTGCTCACTGTCTCTCTCTCTCTCTCTCTCTCTCTCTCTCTCTCAGAAATAAATAAAACATTAAAATTATGAAAACTTAAAGTGATTTGCCTCCCTCCATCCAATTAATTAAGAATAGAGTCAGGAATAGAATCTAAACTTTTCAATTGATTCCAGTAATTTGGGGGCTCTTCCCACTTGTATAGTAGTCATGTTAGCATAG
Source organism: Crocuta crocuta (assembly GCF_008692635.1). Taxonomy (NCBI): domain Eukaryota; kingdom Metazoa; phylum Chordata; class Mammalia; order Carnivora; family Hyaenidae; genus Crocuta; species Crocuta crocuta. The sequence continues at coordinate 447,548 of NW_027530330.1, read as the reverse complement.
CAAGTTATTGTCATCCAACTAAGTCTTTGGTAGGACATCTCAATGTGTATTATTCCAGTTATTTCTAAATGGGAGTGAATGCCAAGACCAATGAATGTCATGATAATAAGCCAATTCTTTTGCTTCTTTGCATAAAAAATTATTTCCTTGTTCAGAGACAGTATTGTGCAAATACCATAATGTTGAGTGAAGTATTCATTAAGTCCATTGAGGGTGGTACTGAAAAAATTTAGGGCAGTCAAAAACATCTATAGCCTGAAGCACCATTTTAATGAAGATGAGTTGTCTCTTCTCTATGTGATGGAAGGGATTGAATATAATCTAACTACTAACTAACATTAGGTATCAGGCTGGTCCTCTTGAGAAATGATATCCTATTAGGAATTTGGCAATGGTCTTGCAGCTGGAGATTGGTCACTCAGCTAGATAGGCCCTACTTTAGGGAAATCCTTTTTATTGGCCTCATGCATAACATTCATCCCTTTTGAATTTTCATGGAACTTTTCTCCCACATTTGGCATATACCTCTTACAAATATTTCTGGAAGTTATTTGCTATATTGTGACCACTATTATTCAATTCCTATGATATAATCAATATGGTAAGGTAGTACTATGTTCAGAAGATAGTGAAACAATCAAGGTTCCTGTGTGCTGTGTAATAGCAAAGAAGAGAGCTGACATATTCCTAAGTTAATACAGTGGAGATGTGCTGCCTTCCATGCCATGTGAATGCATCTTCTCTGGAGTTCTTTCCTAACTGAGACCTAGATGCAAGCGTTTACCATAGTAATAGTAATAGATTTATACCAGCTACCAACCTTCATGCTATTTGTTCCAATATATGGATCACATCTAAAATGACAGCTGCCTTTGGAGTCAATTCCTAATTGCATTTCCTATGATTCCCTTTCATTCTCCAGCACTGATATTTCTTCACAGCCAAAGTAGCATTTTAAATTGGATAAGGTATAATTTTTGTATTTTTAAGCTTTTGATAGTGGCATAATTCTTTGGGGTGCATCACAGATGATGTACTTTTTCCCCCCCTCTTCTGGATATTGTGGGGTCAGATACTTCCGCTTTTCCTTTGTGCCATAGTAACCTTTACCCCATGGGCCACGTAACCAATGTGCGGATGCTGCCAGCTGTGAAGAACGGATATTTCAATTACGCATTTGGAATTTGGAGAGATAACTCCAGTGTATTTTTGTAGGTTTACCAGGCCCACTAAGAGACAGATTCAGGCCAATGTTTTATTTCTCAGTTGGCCTTCTTAAGCACTCTGAGTAGGGGAGTGCAGTGGCCTTTTGGTTGATCAAAAATTCATGTCAGTTCAGAGCTGTGCATTAAGTAATACTCACAAGGTCTGGACATTTCTCTTTGTCCAAAGCAGTTACCCTGTAAATGTTCACAGGTCCCTTTTGGGAAAACAGGAAACATTAATTCCATTGCATATTTGCAGTTTTGTTACTAGGATCCACCGCTAAGTTTCTGCTTTATTCCAGGAGCTCTAGAGTCTGTCTATTGGTTCAAGTCTGGGAATGAGGTTAGAGACCCTTGATTCTCCAACATGATGGCTCACCTCAAGTGTGTTCATCTCACTTAGATTTGTTTGGATCTATATTATTTTCTATTCTATATATTAAGAAAAAATTCACTAGATTTCCCTTTGTTTTAGTCAGGGTTCAATCAGAGGAACAGATCCAGTGGGATGTGGGATGTTTATTATAGTAAATGGCTTGTGCAGCTATAAGACTTGACTAAATATTCTTTGCAAAGGAGTTCCTGCTTCTCATGCTAGACGCTGAAGTCCACAGGCAGGAAGAAAAGATAACAAGAAGGCTGGGACTGTAGGAGAACAGACTGAGAATCATACCTTCTCTTATTGCTTCTGACTTTGGTGATGAGGGCATTCTCCAGAAACCAGAACTCTTTGTCATGGTGTCGAATATACACACAGTGCATATAGCTCAGGAGTCAGAGAATACAAAGGAAGATCTAAGGAGAAGGGAAAGTAATTAAAAGGCCCCTATTGGGAATATGATTAATTTGGATGAGTGAATAACCCTTGAAGAATCCCCTACAGACAGCTTTTCTCTCTAAGCACTATCATTTCCCCCTACATTATGTACCAATTAAGTTCCAATATCTCAACTTCATTTAATATAGTCCAAGACTGAGTCCAGATTTCAGTTATCCACCAAGTAACTTTTTAGAGACAGTTATTGCTGCTCAAGCTACAATTCATATAAATAATTTAAACTCATCTAATGTTAGGAATTTGCCTTCCTAAAATGACACATAGGTAATTCTTTCTTAAATAAAGTCCAAGTTTTGTTTGATATAAATAGAAAAATAAACCTCAAGCAATTTGCCAGATTTTTGTCAATCTCTTCTCAGGTCATAATTCATTTTACTTATTCTGGGGATATGCTCGTCATTTAATTCTAGGTCAGGAAGATATGAGAGATGGTAGCTGTGGATTTTAAATATAATCAGCATCCCTTTGAAAGGCATCTACCTCAAATGAGGTCTTCAAGCAAAAGAATGCTAACAATCTCAGTCAGAACAAGAGGTTTTTCTTTTCTTAAAAGTAAAATTAAAAAGGATTGGAGGTGGTGATACAAGTAATCATATCTATCATAATCCATACAAATCCTGCCATTCCAAGTTTTAGGATTCTACATTTTTCTAATCATCATTCTCACTTTCACTTCAAAGCTGCAGGGAAGTTCTGGATTTCATTTGCATTGTAATCTTTTACTTGCAATGGCAAAATTTGCTCTGCATATTCTTTATATCAGCCCCTTGGCTGCAGGAAATTAAAAAACATTCTTTTAGAGGTACCTGGGTGGCTCAGTCGGTGAACCATCAGACTTCAGCTCAAGTTATGATCTCAAGGCTCATGAGTTTGAGCCCCGCACTGGGCTCTGTGCTGACATTGCAGAGCCTGGAGCCTGCTTCAAAACCTCTGTCTATTGGTTCAAGTCTGTGTCTCTGTCTCTCTCTGCTCCTTCCCTACTTGCACTCTGTCTCCCTCTCCCTGTCTCAAAAATAAATAAACAATAAAAAAACTTTTTAAAAATTCTTTAGATCAGTTACAGGAGCTGATAGGATAGTTCATTTCATTTATGGTAAAAAATATCTTCTCTTGTCTTTAGTCTCCCGTGCATGCCTTTGTGCTGTCATGCTCTTTCTTCCACATCAATTTTCAAAATGATTTTTAAGAAGTTCAAGGTGTGATATGCATTTCAATCGTTGTTGGAACAAATGTGGAAGAAACATTATCAGCGAGGTGATAATATTAGAAAATACAACAAGGTGGGGATGAGGATGCCATATTTTAATATTTTTTCAACTATGTTCAATAATTTATGTATTAAATATATTGATTACCAGCATTATTGGCATAATTATAAATCCAAGATGACTCCCAAATTTTCTATTCTTTTGTGTACATGGCTGTGCACACCCTCATCTTGAGTGTGCTCAGAACTGTGAGTTCGTTGGAATATCACTCTCATGATTTATGTTAGATGGCACAGGAGATTTTAGGGATACAAATTATGTTTACTAATCAGGTGACCTTGAGTGAATATAAAGGGAGATTATATAGGTGGGCCTGACCTCCCGGAGCTTTTTAAATCTGGTCTAGAAGTCAGAGTGAGAGAAATAAGTTTCAAAACTTTAAAGGAGCAATTGCCATGTTGCAGAGAAGGCAGAAAGGAGCAGGCAGCCTCAGTGTGAGAATGGCCTCTGACCAACAGCCGGCAAGGGAGTTGGAATCTCAGTCCTACAACTAAAGCAGCTGAGTTTTATTATATGAATGAGCTTGGAAGAGGACTTTAAGCTTCAGATGAGATAGTAGCCCTACCCAGCACCTTAATTTCAGAACAGAGCAAAGGACTTCAGCCAATAATGCCAGGTTTTGACCAATCGAAACTGTAAGATAATAAATGTGCGTTGTTTTAAGCCACTTAGTTTGTGGTTATTTGGTACATAATGATAGATAAATGCATACAATTAGTTAAGGTATAAATTATGATACTAGGCAAAGAAAATTACTCTCAAATACTGCTCATGCATTTCTTTATGGGCATTACTGTTTTAGTTTATTCTACAATTGGATAATTGCAATACTATAAGATTTTAGAACATTCACATTATCAACAGTCTTTGGCCAAACAATACTGTTAAAAACATATGGCAAAGTTGCCAACCAGGGCAGATATTACTTAGGATACTGTCTTATCACTAAAATGAATTTTGACAAACTTAAAAGATGTGAGAAGTTCTCTTATGTCTATCATTAATTTATAAATGGAAGAGTCCTGTTCTGCCACTTTTCACTAATTATTCCCTAACATTTAAGGCTATGTTCTCATGTCTTTTTTTCTTATTGCTTCTCCAAAATTTGTACCATATCCTCTGAAAACATAACTTGGTACCAACAAACCACTCAATACCTCACTTAACACAGGGATACTACCTTCATGATTATCTTTTGTTAATTTACCTTATCTAAATCCTGATTCTTTCATTATTTCCTTTGTCTCTATACCCCATAACTCCCTAAGATATCTTTCTGGTTAAAGCCTTGTCTTTCTGTGCACTTTCCTCATCCTAAATCCTTCTCTCCCTGTTTGTTTTTTAGGCCATCCTCTCCTGACTTTTGTAGAAAACAGTTTCATTGACCACTCCCTTCCTTTTGAGTATGTGCCCCCCCCCATTTTAACTGGCTCCTTCCCTCCCGTGTCTACATTCCTGAATCTGTTTCATGCTGCCAAACTGGACCCTGTCTCTATAGTTCCCTGGATACACTCTCCAGTTCCTTGCTTGCCCTTCCAGAGTTCATAATGTGCAAACGACACATCTTATGTTCACCATATCACACCTATTAAATTCCTAGATGCACCGAAGTTGGACTTATCTCACTAGTTTACAAACCTCTCCAGGATCTAGATGGATTTTCTAATGAATACTAACAATTTTTTAATGAGCTAAGATTTGCCGTGGTATTAAAATTCCACCAGAACAATAACATTCATTCAGCTACAAATAATAGACAATAACCAAGGGTTTTTGAGGCTCCATCTCAACAAATATGTCTCTAACTAGCGTGCCAAAGTCAAAGGGGTGGCAAGGTGAGTTGGACAATTACTGGTGTTCACTTGGAAGTAATACATGTCCTTATTGTTCACATTTCACTGATGAAACCAAGATTGTTAACCATGCCTGGCTCATAGGAAACAAGGAGTATAATTCTCTTAATGGCTCAACGAAAGAGAGAACTGGGCATTAATAATATCATAAACAAGTTCCAGCATTATTAGATATGTCTCCATATTTTTCAAAATGATTTCCTGCATGATAATAATTTTCTTTGTTTACCATTTAGGCTTGCTTACCATCATTCTTTCTAGCATGGATTTCTACCACCTCACTCTACAATTTTTCTCAGAAATTTTGTCCATTTCAATGGCTCCACTTAAACATATGTATGATTGTATGATTTAAAATCTATATTTCCAATCCAGCTATTTCTTTCCAGCCTTACATATGATTATCCACCTGTCAATTGGGAATCAACTGAGAATCTTTGCCACATGCCCAAATTGACCAACACATAAAAATCACGTTATCTAAAACTTAACTTCATCCTATTGAAATGACATATTACAATCTCTTCCTTAATCAAATACAATAAACTCCCAAATCTTTGTTGTCTCCAGTCTTATCCCCCTTGGATCCATTTACACCATATCAGAGATAGTGAATGACCTAATTTGTAAATATTTCATAGCTCCTCACTATGGGCAAGTTCATTCTCAAACTTTCTAAAAATGTATTCATGATTTGGCACCTTCTGACCTATCCAGACTCTTCCTTTTTCAATGGATGAGCTATTTCTTGATTACTGGGAAGGATGGAAGTAAACTAACACCAGAGAGCAGAAAGAACTTTTCCATGTATTTCAGTACAGTGGTGACAACCTGTTTTTAACTCACAGATCCCCAGACAAGAAGTCCTATTTGCCTCTAAGACCTTGAGGATTCTGGATGTGGAAGACATTCAAACCTTAAAATCTAAGTCTCAACTCATTGGCAGAGTAAAATCACAACTTATCTGATAGGCCTCTGGAGGAAGAGAGAGAAAGATAAGATGGCAAATTTGAAACACATGGCAAGAGAAAAAGAACTGCTAAAGAGACAGATGGACACCTGATTTGCTTTACACACTTAGGAAGACACATTCAGAAATTGGATTAAATGAGAAGAAATTGAGACTGAAATTTGTGCTGTAACAGGTTCAGGAAAATTAGCAGGGAAAGAATAGGAGTCTCAAAGGGAGGAAGAGAGACAGATGGAGGATCAAGAATAACAAAACAATTGATTGAAGAAATATCTCTGAGCTGAATAAAGAACTGTGAGGGAGCTCACTGAGTTCCAGGCTTTACCTATGAGAAACGCCTCCCTTGTTAAAACTCATGATCTCTAATGATAAAGACGTAACTTTACAATTCTCCATCTGTAAAGATAAGTTACCAGCAAAGAAAAATAAATCTGACTGACATCTTTGCATTACCAGCACTAAACACAGGATGCCACTTATAAACTACAGAAAAGAAAGAATTTCAGCCCAGAAATTCTAAAATTAACTTAAGATACTATTTGCATCTCTCATGCAGAAAGGTGTTTGAATACATGCAAAAATTCAAGTGTATTCCTTAAGTATCATACTTGGGAAAATATTTGAAAATAAAAAGACTGCCATCAAATAAAAAATTAACTGAAACTGAGACCTCAAAATGTAAAAATGAAGAGAAGATGAAATAATGGAACAGTAGTGTGTACAAACCTTCTTATAAATAAATTGATAGGTGTAGACACAGAGAGCATGTGTCTGCATATATATATATATAATACATATATGTTTTGATTTGCATTTATTTATACTTTTAAGTTATATATTATAATTATATTCAAATAAATATAAATTTATATCTTAATGAGTAAATGTATACTTTCTGGTATTGAGTAACTATTTAGACTCAATAATAAGAACTACACTATTTCAGCCAAAATCCAAAATAAGCGTGAAGCATGACAGAAGAGAAGTTCAAGATTTTTCAAAGGTCTAATTGTGCAAAAGAGCAAAAGAGAAGAGCTTTAAAGTACAAGTGGTTCCTGGCTTGTGATGGCTTGACTTATGATATTCAACTTTTCAATGGTGCAAGAGTGATATGCATTCAGTAGCAAACATACTTTGAATTTTGAATTTGGATCTTTTCCTGGGCTAGTGACAGTGGCATGATTCTCTCTTTTGACACTCTGAAAAAAATGACACTCTCTTTTTACTCTCTCAAAGTAAACTGTGGTCTCCAGTCAGCCATGTGATCATAAGGGTCAACTACCAATAGACCAGCAGCCATCTGTTTTACAGTATTCAATAAATTTCACAACACACTCTTTATTATATACTTTATTATAAAATAAATACATACTATTACAAAATAGTTTTGTGTTAGATGATTTTGCCCAAGTATATGCTAATGTAAGTGTTCTGACTATTGCAGGTGGACTGGGCTACACTATGATGTGTGGTAGGTTAGATGTATTACATACATTTTCAATTTATGATATTTTCAAATTACAATGGGTTTTTAAAAATATAACCCCATTATAAGATGGAGAAGACCTATATTCTAAACGTATCATCCACTAGAGAAAAGGAGTCAGAAGGAGTTAGAGCATGAGGTGGTACCGTGCCTCTCAATGAGAGAAGCAACTGTTATCTTTTAACACATAAAGGTAAAATTAACAGATAAAGAAAGAGGAATGGTAAACATTAATTAAATGGGAAAGAAATACAGTAAAAAAAAAACCAAACAAAACCTAAACTAACACAAGTTGAAAACAGAATGTTTAGGAACTGTGAAAGCACCGATAAAGCTCTAATCAAAACTAAAGAATAACAAACTTGAAGAAAATCAAATACATGAATACCTAAACTAAAAACGAAAGAAATGAATTAATAGATTGATAAACTTTATTTATGATGGTTTCAGCATTCTCTTCAATAAGTAAATAAATACATTTTCAGTTAAAAGAAAAATAAGTACACATTAAAGCATAAAGATATTTGATGTATTGAGTGAAAACAAACACACATGCTATAAAATATGTGAACCTACAAGAAACAGATGAGCAAGTAAGAGTTATAGACATGCGGTAGCTTTTCTGAACAAAGTACAATGATACAGTGATACTATCACCTGACTTTAGGATTACAAAATCACAGACCAGTATGTCTGTATGGCAATAGAGTGTGGAAATATTGATCTTAAAAGTTGTCTTAAAAAGAAAAAAATATCCAGCAATCATGGATACTAAAAAAATATGTTGGGGCACTTCACACAGTTTATCAACATGGCATTGTTAACAGTGATTTGAAACCTGTTAAATGATAATGATGGAATGTTAAAGTGACCTGATTTTTTTGTATTGCAAAACATATACAACCAATCACCCATACAACAGTATTGTTAAAGATTCTATGGTTGTAACAGTTAATGATAGGCTACAAGAAGCAGTAGAAAATATATCTTTCTTAAGAAAAATGGAATCAGGAGTGTCTGGATGGCTTAGCTGGTTAAGCATCAAACTCTTGGTTTCGGCTCAGGTCATGATCTCAGGGTTTGTGGGTTCGAGCCCCACATTGGTCTCTGTGCTAACAGTGCAGAGGCTGCTTGGGATTCTTGTGATAAATATAAATCACATTTATAATAGACATATAATATATTTATAACATAAATACATTAGCATATAAGCAATCAAATTTCTTTGTTTTAATTTTTTAATGTTTACTTGTTTTTGAGAGAGAGAGAGAGAAAGAGAGAATGTGAGCAGGGGAAGAATAGGGAAAGAGGGAGACATAGAATCTGAGTCAGGCTCCGGGCTCTGAGCTGTCAGCACAGAGCCTGACTCAGGGCTCAAACCCATGAACTGTGAGATCCTGACCTTAACCAACTGAGCCACCCAGGCACCCTTAAGCAATCAAGTTTCTAATTCACATGACACAATTAGTTCTAGTCATAAAGTCATATTTCTTGATATTAGGCAATTATCTTTCAGAGATATTGAAATGTATTTAAAAAGGGAATCCAAATAGAGTTTCTCCATTTCTAAGCTCCTGGTAGAGTGTATGTTCAATTTCACATTCATCAAGCTAATGAAATAGATAAGGGAACAACTAAATATATAAAACATATTCTGGACCATTTGTTGGTCACAATTCTCCTAACTCTATTTTGAAAGTTATTAGAAATTTATGTTAGTATATTAGTGGTGAAAGTCCTGTTTTTCCTTCATCATCCAAGTCTTTAGAAAAAAGATGTATAAAAATGGTGTGTAGTCAATAATAGTCTATCAAATAACACCTATAAAATATTAGATTGCTGTATTCTTGATTGTCTTTATAGATCTACTCTTGAAAATAACTGCACTCTGAAACATTGTTTTAATAGATAATCCTCATAAGAAAACTCTAAAAATAGGAACCACTAACGGTACCATATGTATTAATTCTAGATTTGTTTTTCACTGCTTTATACTTTACTGTGAATCTAATGTCTTTAATGGGATGTCACATTGGAATAAACATTGGAAAACTGAAAAATTGTGGAAGATTATGTAAATAAAGTTTTGTAGCATAAAGTGAGACTAATTTTCAAAGAAAAATATGAGAGAGAAGGAAGAAGGGAGGGAAGGAGAGAGGAGGGGAGAAAAGAAAGAAGGAAGGAAGAAAAGATGGAAGAAAGAAGGAATAATAGGAGGGGGGAAGAAAGGAAGAAGTAGAGTCATCAGAAGATAAAGAATGTCCTAATGTATTAAGACCTAACACCTGGCTATATTATATTCAGAAAAATCACCTTCAAAACAAAGTGATTTTTTTTAAAGTTGGTAGGAAAGGAATCATCAAAGAAACAAGAAGAACATTAAAAAAGTGGCTTGTGGAGTGGAAAATACTGACAAGATAACATTTAAGATCATAAATCAATAAAAATGATAGAAGCGTCATGTATTAATAAGATGCAGGAGGGACATAGATTTTGCATTCAAAAATCTATTTATGTAAATCACAATAGCATAGAAACATATTGAAAACAAATAGAATTTTCTAAAAAGAACTCAAAATATGTTTTGAATACTTAGATCATGTAAGAAAAAATAATGGCAAATATCTATTGAATAATGCATAAACTTGATCTAATAGTTCTATAAGGAATCTTAAGTTTTTCAACTGCAAGTATATAGATACTTTTTCTTATGTCCAAATAGCATTTATTTACACCCCTCTATTATCATTCTTTCACACAAAGCAGTATTTCTAAAATAGATGTTTTCAAAATATTTGTTCACAAGATGTTAGTTTATGTTAGGGGGAAATGTGTTCTATGCTCAAAGTACTTTCAAGAAAATTGATACATATATTATATCCCCTTTTGAAAATATGTGTGTGCCTACATGTATTTATATATTATATGATTTAATAGATTCAATTTATGTATATAGAAAAGTATGTGCTTTCTTCTCCATTGATTTTGGTGGTGAAGGCAAGCAATTTCTTACCTCATTCTACTTAGTTGCTCTCCTTACGTCCATCTCCTTTCTCAGAATCTTCAATTTTTTTCCCCTATCTTCTATAACTACTCACCAGCCTTAAGATCTAAGAGCTAATAACTGAATGTGGATCAGTAGAAATCTGTCATCCATTCCAGAAAACCAATTATGGTTCAGCAGTGTGAGTTTGTTGTACTGTAGAGAGAAGATTTATATAACTTTGCTATTTAAATGTAGTATGTCATAGGTTTCAGGAGACTTTTAAGAAAATAGATTATTTTAAACAATGCATGCACCTAACATTAGAGCCAACATTTTCTTTTTCACTTAATTATATTAAATGATAACACTTTTTTAAATGTTGAGAAATAACCCTTATTTAATACTTACTGGTATTTTTCTTCACCATTTTCTTTATTGCCATATAACAGTTGTGATTTTCTGACAGGTGTATGGGGAAGGTGATAAGTATTGTCAAAGAGCCAGTGAATTTATGCTAAAATTCTGTTTTGCTTAATAATGCTACTGAAAGGTAGTCCAAACAAAAGGTGAAGATGTCATGTCATAGAAGAGTGAGAGTTAAATTCTAAAAATAAAAGCAAAAAAATATTGGTGGAGTACATAAACAAGAAAAAATTCTTTTTTATTTTGAACCGACTACAGTTTGTAATAATATAAAATATCAAGTGCTTAATATTCACCAACTAAAGTACCAAGAATTTTACATACATTATCTCTTTTGACACTCAACAGCACTTCAGAGTAGTTAATATTATTATGACCATTCACAGGTGAAAGGACTGAGTGTAGAAGTAGAGAGAAGAGCTGGAGGTGACATGAGTGACCACTTGAAGGCAGATGAAAATGCGATTGGGAATTTACTTTTACTGAATGAACACTGGTTGAGCCCTCTCTTTGGGCCTCTAAGCCTGGACCCACTGGAGAGATTTCCCTAGAATTTTAGCCCCAGAAATAACTCTGCTGTTCTTCAGCAGTTGATTTTCATTTACTTTGTGGACATTCTGAACCACATAATCCATGGAGTATTCCAGTTTATGTCAGAGGCTGGAGACTGTAGAAGCAAACTGGCACCCAATTTATAGCAAGAGTATTGAAACTCTCATCATGCTACTTCTTTTTTTATTATTGGCTTTAATTTTTCTGAAGCTTCTATGTCTTTGGCTACATATAACTTACTTGCACAGTCTATATCCATTTGAAATTTTCCCCCTTTCTGGAATTAGTTGGCATACAGTTTAAAAACATACAAATGAGCCACCACCCTATAGAACCTTTCTCCTCAATAATCATTATTAATGACTTCTATTACATCCTCCCAGGTGCCTTACCTTTCTGATAAAATAATTCTAAAAAAATGTTTTTTTTTTAAATTTCTTTTGTTAGGCCTTTCTTTATTACAGTTACTCCCATGGTAGTGGATGCTGAACGTGTCCTTCCTTCCTATAGTTCCTGCATTACTTAGAAATTGGTGAATAACATTTAAACCATTTTCCCGTTCTGACTTCCATGTCAGAATCATAAAAAAAGGTGGCATTACAGGTATCTACACATTCCATGGGCCCATAGGAGAATATTATTGATATGTAGCCTTGCAATTTTCCTCTGAAGAGATTTTAGCATCATGACCCTCTTTAGACTATGGTAATGATCAACTCAATGGTTAGTACCTTGCCCAAATAACATGAAGAGCTATGATTTGAACACTGATCTACAGACTCCCTATTCAAGGTTTTTTACCCACAATATTTCACCTTCAATAGAAATCTACTCACATTCTGAACACTACCATTTGATGACACAGAAATGGCTTGATAAAAAAATCACACAGTGATTCGGAGAATTTTGAAAGCAAACCTAAAGCACTCATCAAACCTTTGAAATTCACAAAACCATAATTTGTGATTATTTTTACCATTGCTTCTACTTTGGATAGAAACTCCACAAGTTGTAGAGAGCCAGCCAGAATGCAATTTTCTGAAAATGCATTGTTTTTTAAACAAGATTTCAGAACAGTGAATAATGTTATATTTTCAGTGTTTACTGAAACCCTACTCAAATTTATAGGAATGACATCTGAGTCACTCGCATAGGTTATTTTTTTACTCACTGGGAAAAAAGCTTTAAAGATATGTCAATGAAACCCAGTATCACTGTCATCACCATTTTTAAAAAAAGGTGTAACGTCTAATTGTAGCAAATATGCTAAAAATTTATTTAGTGTCTTCTCTTTGTAGACTGAGGAAAAAATACAATTTAGCATTCACCGAACTCAGTTTCTCAAATGTTTATATATAAAACTCCACATTTCTATAATATCTTGTTTGTCTTAAATAATAAATTTTTCAATATAACTTTTACTGCCAAAGTCTCTTCCCTAAAAATTAATGGTCTGCACATTTTGGTAAGAAGGGAAATATCAATAGCTCTATACAGCATTCATTATATTTATAAGTCAATAACACCATTTGATATTTTACTACTTCTTTGCTAATTTAGCTTCCAACTCTTTTACCTTGACCCTAGGCAGTCATATAATTAAAGTAAAGCCTGCATTCCTTAGCATCTGTTTTCTGTTCTCAATTAAAAACAAAATGGTTTATATGCCCGAATTAATTTATTTTTTTCAATAAATGTTTACCTAGTGTCTGCTAAATACTTTGTAAAACAAATAAACATATGTACAAATGGTTAAATGAATGAGAGAATGAATAAATAATAAGTAAATACAAGGAGCTTTTCTTGCCAGTGAGTAATATAAACAAGTTTATAGACAGTTGTCTTAGTCCTTTGGGCTGCTACTACAAATTACCATACACTGGGTGACTTAGAAACAATAGAAATAATAAATATATACATTTCTCACAGTTCTGGAGATGAGGAAGTCTAAGATCAAGACACCTGCAGATTTGGTGCCTTGTGAATGCCCAAACATCGTTGACTGCCTTCATCTGGTGAAAGGGGTGAGGGAGCTCTTTGGAGCCTTTACTGATGGCACTAATCTCAGTCATGAGGGTTCTGCCTTCATGACCTAGTCAATTCCCTAAGGCCCCACTCCCATATGCCATCACATTGGGGCTTAAGTTACAATATATGGATTTTGGAGACATGTACACTTCTAGTGTGGGACAGTAGTACCCTTATATCATTTTTAAATATTTTCTTAAGAACTTGTTAAACATATCTTTTGACATCCAAGATAGATATTTTATTAATTTTTTCCCTCACAAAAACAATAAGGAGATTTCTTAGGCTAGCTATCATTAGTCATCCTTCTTAATCAGAGGTCCTCGGATAGGCTATGCGTATATGTACATGTGTGTTCACAGAGTCATGATATGGTTCATAAAATCATGAAGCTTCCATACTTTTATGCATACATGAATCCATTTCTCTCTGGAGAGAGACCCAGTTTAACTGGACCAGGGCTTTTTTGGCACCTATTGTCTTGGAGGAATTATCATTAGCACTCCTTTTCACTTCCAAGAGTCCTGAGTTGGAAGATAAATTATAGTATGACCCTACACAGAAGAAACAAAATAAAGCATAAGACCATTTATAAAGTGATCATGGCAGAATTCCCAGCGATCTCTGAAGTGATAAGATGAAATATCACTATATTACCACATAGAATGACAAAACACTGTCAATTAAGTTCTGATACCTCATCAACTGGAATATGAAACCCAATGTTAGAGATATTCAATAAGGGAAAAATGTCATCTTAGAATCAATGATGTATAATTTAGTTTAGAATGAATATATTTTTCAGCTGGTTGAAAATTTAATTTTTAAGAAAAGCATTTATCAACAGTACTCTTTAATAACTATTCATGGCCTCTCTCCACAGCTGAAATACTAGATTACCATATCAAAAAATATTTTAAAATATATAATTTATAAGCTTATAAATAAGTCCTACCCATTATTTTCAATTAAAACTTAATACATGTTAAGTTTGTACAGGCATTATACATTCTTTTATTCTCTAAATTACTGTTTTGGTTTTTGGGTTTTTATTTTTTGCAGATTCAATAAATCTCAAGACTTTAACAGTGGGATTTCTTTGAATAATTAGAGAGGAGTTGGCCCATGCCTTTGCCAGAGTTCTGTGCCCTTGAATGCATTTCATTCTGTCCATCGTTTACTTGTCAGGAGGTCAAAGGATTGCTCTTCAGTACACTGAATACAGTCAAATGGCCTTACAAGTAAGCATCCTTTACAAATGGAACCACGAGGTAGACCATAACTTTTCTACCTTGTTGAGCTTCCCTGACAGGATAAGAAATACTGTGCTGAAGAGCTGTAGCCAGCAGCACTTAACATTCGTGGTCAGACTTCCATTTCACTTCCCAGAAGCAATCAGATTCCTTCAATACCTTCTCTTTTGTAGGTCTCATTTGTTCTAAACTGTAAGAACACAGCAAAATGGATATTTTATAAACAGGCAAAATGATGATAGGAAACAGATTACAAGTAACACTGGGAAGTAGTTGCATCGTAAATAATAGTAATCAGAATGATACTTCAGCTGATCTTAAAGCTTAAATAAAAGAAACCAAAAACAGGATGACTTTTTTCTCTTTCCATCAGTATTTTAAGTGTTAAAGGCATGACATAATCTTTTACAACTTATTAATTCTAATAAGTTTTTAAATAAAAATATTGACTTTATTCAATTCTAATTATTTAAATTGTTTTTAATTTGTGCAGTCACTCTTTTTTTAAACTTTATTCTGTCAAGGTACAATTTTCAAAATTTAAAAACGTAATCCTCATATACATATAGAATGAATATGTGTTAAGGATTCTATTTAACTCATTAACTAATGAGGGGATCAGTAGGATGGAAAGGCTGATTACAAGAACATCTGAGAAATAAGTGTTTGCACTGTCTATTAGAAAAGACACTTAAGTAGAATATTAGGATAAGATTACTAGATTTACTATAGCACTGGCTTGTATCTTAAAGAGCATTAAAACCATAATCTTTGGTGATATCTTTTGTATTGGACAGATTTCTACTAGTAAGCATATAACTTTCCAGTGTCTAGGCACCATCAGTTAGCATATAAAGTCAGAACAAAGTTCATTCTAGAAAATCAAATAATCCGTGGGTGGGCCTGTTATTACTGCAGTAAGACACCAAAAGGACATAGATATGCCTTTGCTTTATTTCATGGCTTTAGAACATGTTTTACTTGGGACACCTGGGTGTCTCAGTTGGTTAAGCATCCAACTTCTGGCTCAGGTCATGATCTCACGGCTCCTGATTTCGAGCCCAATGTCCAACTCTGTGCTAACAGCTCAGAGCCTGGAGTATGATTCAATGTCTGTGTCTCCTTATCTCTCTCTCTCTGCCCCTCCTCTGCTCATGTTCTCTCTCTTTCTCTCTCTCTCAAATACAAATAAACATTAAAAACTTTTTGGAAAGAACATGTTTTACTTAATAGGTCTTTTTATTGGGAGATGGATCATCTGAATACCACTCAAAATTCTACTTTGTTTTAATTATGAAAGTTGTCATGACATTTGAAGAAGATAGATAAAAAGAAAGGAGTTTACTTAATACAAGCCAATAAGTTAGTATATTTGCAAAGAAACAAACAACAAAGTTGTAGGTTACATCTGCCAATTATTTTGAAATTTCTAAAATGCTAAGTTTTATATATTTTAGTTGACAGAATTCAAATCTCAAGAGGAAAAAAACCCACACTTACCTAATTATATCTTGTACAAATCTTGAATATGTCCTACTGCAGTGGAAAAAGGGGAAAATATTTCATGGATTAGTGCTGATTGACCAAGTTAATGGATTATGAAATGTGTCAAGATCTTATAAAATCAATAAAACATATTCTACTAAGATGAAAAGTTGTTTTTCACATGTTATATTCCTCTGGTAGTAGTTCTGCCTTTTTAACAAATTAGTTTTCCTTATGATATGTGTTTTACATTAATAAAATTTCATGAAAATATATACAGACAATAAAATCATTGTAATTGGTTTTCTTCTGTACCTCCAGAAATTAAAATTCTAATTAATTGCTTTTCTAGGAAATTACAATGACAGCGACTTTGTAATAATGCTACTTTGCTCATTTACATAGTAGAGAGGTACTTAAGTTTAAAGTGGTACATAAGCATAATTTATTAAAATTATTTCCCCATATAAAATTATATTTATAATAAAATATGTTTTCAAGTTTTGTTTTTTAAACATTATCATAAGCCCTCATAACTTCCAGAATATTATTTTCTTATGAAAATCCAAAGACAGTGCTTTTACTCGTGTGTGTATGCATCTAGAAATTGATCATTCTAGAACAAGAAACAGAAAATAAGATTGAAAAATGTGACATTGATAATCAAGGTGATTGTATATAACTCACATTTCATTATTTTATTATCTTTTTACTTTTGCTTCTATACACTTTCAAATGGAGAACAAAAGAAACAAGCAATTGACTTAAGGCATTTCACACAAAAGGACATATTAGAGTGAATTCCTGAGTTTATTTTCCTCAAGCTGTATTAAAAAAGATCACATTTGGGGCGCCTGGGTGGCTCAGTCAGTTAAGCATCCGACTTAGGCTCAGGTCATGATCTCACAGTTCGTGAGTTCGAGCCCCACCTCAGGCTCTGTGCTGACAGCTCAGAGCCCGGAGCCTATTTCAGATTCTGTGTTTCCCTCTCTCTCTGACCCTCCCCTGCTCATCCTGTCTGTCTCTCTCTCTGAAAAATAAATAAAACATTAAAAAAATTTTTTTAAAAAGATCACATTTAAGTAATCAGCATATATTGACCTGTATTTTCTCCATATTTTAGCTGTTTTTAGAAATTAGTAATTTGAATTAACCAAAGTTGCTAAGATACAATTTAAAACCATTAGTCATATTTAGTTTAATTGGACAAAATTCATTTCAGATTAGAATATCAATACCACTTTGACTTTAATAAATTATTATAACTTAAGAGTCAAGATTTTTGAAGTATGTAACTACTTGCTAAAGAGAAATCTGTTTTTCTTCCTGGTCCAATCCTTGATTTCCTTATGCATTGGGGAGTTTATCCAACATTTTGCTTTAGTTGTCTATTTTTTATGAAGAATTACCTGGTAAAATAAAATTGCATGTTGAGATATTATTTGAGCTTCTTTCTCAATAACATAAACAATGAAATAATATCAGCAATAAGAATACTTGTTCTATGCCAGAAATCAAACTAGATGTGTTACATAGATTTTTCTCTACTGCACAATAATCTCTCAAAATAGTATTAGTATCCAAATATTCAGAGGAAGGAATGGAACATTAGAGAGATTAAATAATTTACTAAAATGCCCAGGTAGTAAATGATGCATCCCAAAACAAAACCTTACTTTGCCTGACTATTAAGCCTATGGGTGTCTTTTTTGTTTTTAACTTAATCATAAACACAAATTAAAACAATCTCAACTCACAAAGAAAATTACTTTGTCATAACAGTCTTTGCTCTGTCTGGGTAATTCTGACCTCTTAAATAGTCAATTCAGTCTTGCCTAAGTGATATCTCCACTTATATCTGTAGTAAAAGTGAACTGAATCTTTATAATCAGGAACTTTGTAAAGTATTGCTTCATTGAGTTCTTATCACTCTCTGGGAAACTGTTCTTTGGACTACTCTTTAACTCATTATTGATAAACATAAGAATTTGGGACTTTTGGCAAAGTCATGACTTTTAGCCATTTAAGTAAGTTTGAGTGATATTCTATTTTACCCCTCTAAAAGTGGCTTCAAATGCTCCTGGGTGGCTCAGTCAGTTAAGTGTCCAACTCTTGATCTTGGCTTAAGTTGTGATCTCACATATCTTGAGCTCAAGTTCCACATCCGGCTCTGTACTGACAACTTGGAACCTGCTTGAGATTCTTTCTCTCCCACTTTCTCTACCACCACCAACCCCCATCTGCTCATTCTCTCTCTCTCAGAATAAATAATAAACTTTTAAAAAGTATTAAAAAATAAAGATAGCTTCAGATGAAAGATTTTCCTCTTTAGCAAGAAAATCTATAGAAATAATAAAAACTAACTTTGACTTGTCTTGTTTAGCATCCAGTCTTTCCAAATTCTATTTCGGTATGCAAAATAAGTGTATGATTTTTCCTTTCCTCCTTCTCTTTATTCAGAACACCAACCAATATCAAAGACAGCTTTCAATAAACTGCTATACGGGGCAGAGAGAGAATTTCCATATGAAAAAAAAGGCACAAATATGCCTAGATGGGCTTTTACTGTTCATACATTTCCAATATTAATAACTTCTACTAACAAGCTAAAGAATAAGTTGTTCCAGAGAGAAGGAAATAGCTGTCAGAATGCGGCTGAGTGAGTGTTTGGGGTTGCGATTTACACTTGAGATGTAAGGTGACCTGCAATATCTATTCATGCTCTAATTACTCCTGTGTCTACCTTGTCAGTTAATATGACTGTTGAACTTAAAAAGGCCTGCTTTAAAATATACGTATAATGGAGTCTAGACTGATGGGAGTGAGATTTGGAATATAACTCGGGAAAGTTTGACAGTAAAATGGATGTGACATCTTTCTAAAACAGAAAAGCAAACTAGATGTGAATTCAAAAGAAACAAGGAAGAGAAATATGCAAGAGAAAATTGATTGAAATTTAAATTTACAATACCTAGTAGAATAGGGGGTACATATGGGACTTCAATGAATGTTTGAGTAATTAATGAATAAATTCAACATAGTAATTAAGAGGACTCGTCTGGACTCTGAAGGAAAGTGATCCATCATAGTAGGAGCAAGTAGCATGCAAACAATTACCTAGCTCTGGGTTTCTTCTCTGAGAAGTTTTTGTCTCCACCCATCACTTTTTCACTTCTTTTGAACACATTCTTGATAAACCTTATAGTATAAACTGAGTGAAGACACACAAATTTCAAACACCAAAGCCCATTTTCTTTGTGATAAGAAATAAAGTATAGGTTGACTTGTAACTTGCTTCTTCAACTGAGTGTGTCAGAGGTCATTATTCTAAGACTTCAAAAGGCCTTTTGCACTCTGCTTTCTCTTGCTTCTTTGTGCCCTACTAAAACCATATCTAGGTTAGCCTGCTGGGGAGACTAGAGACACTGTATGAAGAAAAGCTAAGCCATCCAGGAGCAGCTGCCAGCCAGCAGACCCCAAACATGTGAGAGAGCCCACCCACATTCAATAGAGCCACCTTCCTAGCCCACAGGTAATCACAGATATACTACTGAGCCAGTCAGAACCCTTGTTGAGGTCTATCCAACTCATCTATAGATTTGTGAACAGTAAGAATAGTAGCATTTCTCTGATTTGGGTTTCCAGAAAGCAAAGCCTGAGACATGGATTACAGATCCAGTGCTTATTAGGAAAATGCTCCAGGTAAAGAGGATTATAGGAGGGAGGATAGAGTTAGGAAATAGAGGTAAACAGGAATGACAGCTGGATACTATCTTCACTTGGATCTGAAGGTGAAGCCTGAAGCAAAAATTCTGGAGTGTTAGTATCACGCAGCAGCAACAGCTGGAGATAAAAAATAACACATTTCATTATGAAAAGTCTTCTATGAGGGCGCCTGGGTGGCTCAGCCGGTTAAGCATCCGACTTTCGCTTAGGTCATGATCTCGCGGTTCGTGGGTTTGAGCCCCGCGTCGGGCTCTGTGCTGACTGCCTGCTCAGAGCCTGGAGCGTATTTCAGAGTCTGTATCTCCCTCTCTCTCTGACCCTCCCCTGCTCACGCTGTCTCTCTCTCTCTCTCTCTCTCTCCTAGAAATAAATAAAAATATTTTTAAAAATGCCTTTTATGTATGCCGAAATCTATGTAAATATTTCACACTGACGACCCTTTTAACCCTCACCAAAGCTTGTTGGGGAAGATCCTATATTTCTACTTTACATAGGAAAAAACAATTGGAGGGGTTAATTATTTTCCCAGGTTCACAGAGTTATTAAACTGGATTTGAACAAGTCAGGATTTGGGGCATTGGTCCAAAAGCCTTTATTATTGATGTAGAAAAAAAAATCACAAATATACATTCTATCTTGACAGATATGCATCCATAATGTCATTTCCTATGTCTGCTGACTCTCTCATTATGATTAAATGGCAGTTTATTTAATTACTTTATTTGTTTCGGGCTTTAACTCTTCCCCAGTTTTAGAAAATATTTACAAGGATTGGTTAGCATTTTATTGGGCATTCTTTGTTGAATGTACCTCTTTCATTTTCTCACTTACCTATTTCTTAAAAATATATTCTAGAGAATAGCATTGCAGATACAAAGACTTACAAAGTTTTAAAAAGCCTTTACTAAGATTGTATACCTTTTTTAATTTTTATATAAAATCAGTAATGTCATGAAAACAGTTTCATTATCATAATGCTGCAGGTTCAGAACTAGTGTTGAAACAGTTTTAAGTATAAATGTCAGCTTGGGTGAAAATGGTGAAGCTGACTTCATATATTAAAGGTGTTGGTAATCAGAATAAGAATAGCAATTACTATTAATACAACATCAGGCACAATTCTTTGTGCTTTTGTATTTTTTTTTCATTTAATCTACAAATACTACAAAGTAGATACCATTATTTTCACCATTTTATAGATGAGGTTACTGAGAAACAGAGAAGTTAAGTAATTAGCCTACAATTACACAGCTAGAACATGTTGGAGACAGGGTTTAAACCCCAAAATTCTTTTCTGTAGGTCTCACATATTTCACTTCTATCATTAAATGCTCTGGGAGAGAAAGATGACAGGGAAATATTTAGAAAGTTGTTGGGACTCAGATAGTTAAGAAAATGTCTTGGCTTAGATGGGCAGAAAAAAAGAGTAGAGATTGAATATGCAGACAGTAAAAGAACAAAGTTTTGGAGATGGTCCCTGAATGCACAAAGAACTAGAAGATCAAAAGGATAATGAGATAATTAGCTTTAGAGAAAATACCAGACGAAAGAGGATGAGAGTTTTATAAATAGAATGGAGGAGAGTTGAGGGATTTATATTAATTTACAAATAAATATTATCAATGGTATTTCACCTTTTTACAACCTGGCAAACAGGCAATTGAGTGTTTTCTTCATAAACTATCTTTGTAATAAATCATTCATTAGCCAGAATGCTTTCACTTTCAATCCTGGTCAGGATCACCAAGATAGTTGAACTAATGCAAAATTAATGAAATATGTACGATTTAAGCAGTGCATTAGATAGATATTGATTATCAAGGCATTAATTTATTGGCTTAAATTAAATAGCTCCTCAGACAGCACAACCTCTGTAAGTACTCACATACTTAACCTTAAGATTAATAAAATAAATCAGAAGGTATCAAGTTAAAGTATTTCAATTCTCTCAGAGTAAATGGACTAACAAAGAATTACATGAAGGTTATTTTTTTAATTACCAAAAGAGAATACGATTCACTGATAAAAAATATGTGAAAGTGTATATTTATTATTAAATACTAAAATATAAAAGTCTAATCCTTGTCTATAAGTTAATTTCCAGATACAGTCTATTCTGAGTCTATTCTGTTTCAAGTTATTTTTTCTTTCAAGACTATTATCTTCATGACACTTAGAATTTAAAAGATTAGGGTAGAATTGAAACAAAGTTAAAAGACTAAACCAAATAATATGCTTATCATGCTCTTTATCATTCTATTTAACTAATGCATTTGTTCCTTTCTACTTTGAATAGCACATTTAAAATTTTTTGTTATAATCTACAGAAGACAACATAATATCTCTGATTTCTAAAATTTATGTTAAACACTGATGTAAGCTTTCATGCTTGCTATAAGCATGGCTTGACTTGTATGCGTTAACTGTGTAACATTAAAAGGTGTCAAAGATAAGTTTATTTGTGGACCACTGTGGTTCTCTTTTCAATTACAAATATTCCTGGACATGCCTTTTCACATTACCATTTATTTACAAAAACTTGCATTACCTTAAATATGCCATGTATATAGTTACAAGTTTTTTTTAATTGCAATTACCTCCTAAAAGAATAATAATATGATATTGTAGCTAGAGAATATAATGTGGGTGGTGTCTGTGTGTAATGCTTTTTAAGTGGCATTTTTGACAGTAGTAGTTACTTGTTCCAGCCAAGAAATATTTAAGTTCTGCATTTTAGCTGAGAGTTTTGCCTGTGTGAACTTTAAAACAAAACACAAAGAAAAATTGCCACAACCATAATGGAAAAGACCATTTTCTACTTGAAGCAAGATCCTAGGGAACTTCTTGACATGAAATAATAATATCAAAGGAAGCCTCCTGGTATTGAGACACAGAGGAAGTGCTTTATTGACTTCTACCTGTTTAAACTGATCTCATTCATCTTAAGTGAAATGAAAGTAAGTAAATCTTCATTTCAACGTCATGACAGATTTGAAAGAAATTAAATACCTCAACTTGATACACTATCTCTAAATATGTATTTTATATTGATTTTGGTACTGTTTCACTCCATGAAGTTCTGCAATGTTCTTCACTGAATTTTTATTGCCAAAACTTCATAGGCACTAGGATTCCTTGTCCTGTGTCCCGTTTTCCTCCAACTCATTGGTTGCCAATCTTGCTGAAAAATCCCTACTATAGAAGCTAATGTTACATGTCTGTATCACTTTTTAATTTTTATGTACTTCACCTCTATTTTCAGGTCAAGTTCTCACATTACCAGGAATTTCAGAATCTATCAATTTGTCCAGCTTGTCCACACAATACAAACTTTAGAGATTCATGTGGCTGTTCTTTTCCACCGGTATTTCACTCCGAAGATTTTATTTAGCATGTATTTATTGTTAGTTTCAGTTTGTTGCTGTGTAAAATATAAAAAGATAAGAGTTGAATCAAGTGAATTTTTTCTTTCAATTAGGAACATAGATGAAGAAATGAGTGAAACAAAGTGTTACATACCGTAAAACAAAGTGTTACATACCGTAAAACAGATGCAAGCCGAGTCTGTTGAGTGTCCAACTTTGGCTCAGGTCATGATCTCATGGTTTGTGAGTTTGAGCCCCACATTAGGCTCTGTGCTGACATCTCGGAGCCTGGATCTTGCTTCAGATTCTGTGTCTCCTTCTCTCTTTGGTTCTCCCCTGCTTACACTCTGTTTCTGTCTCTCAAAAATAAACAAATGTCAAAAAAAATTTAAAAAACAGATACAAGTTCAAGTTTGAGGATAAAAAGAAGAAAATGGTTAAGTCTGTAAGGCCTCTTGGAAAAGACCTATCAACAAGATAGTTTAAACCAATTACTTTTAGTGTGATTATTGGCATGTTTGAGTTTAAATTGATCATCTTGATATTTGCCTTCTCTTAGTCCCAACTGTTCTTTGTTTCTTTTTTTTCTTCATTCTGCCTCTTTTCGGTTTAATCGAATGTTTTATATGATTCCATTTTATGTGCTTTGTCCACTTTTTAACAATAGCACCTTTATCTATAACACCTTGCTTTAGTGTTTACAGTAAACATCTATAATCTATCATTGTGCTTTCAAATGATGCATACAGTCATACAATCTTACACCAATGTACTTCTTTTTCTCCCTTCCCAGAGCTGATGCTATTGCTGGTTTACATTTTCTTTATAACCATATTGTAAAACTCACCATTTGTTCTGTTGTTTTTGCTTTAAATTTCAATTATCTTTTAGAGTAACTTTTAAGCTGTGAGAAGAGCTCTTTTACATTTACTAACATACTTAGGATTTTTATATGCTCTTCCTTCTTCTCTATAGTTCCAGATTTTGAACTAGAATCATTTTCTTTCTGCCTTTAACATTTTTTCACATATTGTGGTCATAAATTCATTATTTTATCATATGTTTCCAAAAGACATTATTTTGCTTTCATTATAGAAAATAGTTTAATTAAGTATGCAGTCCAGAGGTGACTTCTAAGTATCTAAGTACTTAAAAGATACTACTCAACAATTTTCTGGCCTGTATTGTTCCAGTGAAAAACCCAATATTTTGACCTCTATTTCTCACAAGTAATATGTCTTTTCTTTCTTGGTGTGAGTTTCTCTATTTATCATGGTTCTTAGCAATTTGCTTACAATGTAACTTAGTGTAATTCATCTCATATTTCTTTTTTTTTTTT
>NW_027530330.1:324875-422659 GCF_008692635.1 Crocuta crocuta | reverse complement strand
TTTTTTTTTTTTTTTTTTTTTTTTTTTTTTGCTCTTCCTCTTCTGTCTTGCAGGGGTTCCAATTATTTGTGGATTGGCCACTTAAGCTGCCCTGCAGTTCACCATAGCTGTGTACATTTTCTGAGTTTTTTTTTCTTTTCCTTTTCAAAAATTCTTGTTACTATTTTTTCAGGTTCTTTGTTCTTTTGTTATGCAATGTCTAATCTGCTGTTAATCTCATATAGTCTAAATTTTTCATCACAGATATTGTCGTTTTCCTCTTCAGATTTTTCATTTGGATATTTTTATATCATCCATATGTTTACTTAATATCCACAGTCTTTTATGTTCTTGAATATAGCACACAATTATAATAACTCAAAAGATTCTTATTTATATAATTTTTAAAATTTTTAAAATTTATTTTGAGAGAAAGAGACAGTGCATGAGCAAGGGAGGGCAGAGAGAGGGAGAGAGAGAATCCCAAGCAGGCTCAGTGCTGTCAGTGCAGAGTACAATGGAAGGTTCAGACTCAAAAACTGGGAGGTCATGACCTGAGCTGAAATCAAAGTCAGATGCTTAAGCAACTGAGCCACCCAGGTGTCCTAATTCTTATTTATATTTTTAACATTAATGGGACGCCTGGGTGGCTCAGTTGGTTAGGCATCTGACTTCAGCTCAGGTCATTATCTCATGGTTTGTGAGTTAAAGCCCCATACAGGGCTCTGTGCTGACAGCTCAGAGCCTGGAGTCTGCTTCAGATTCTGTGTCTCCCTCTCTCTCTCTCTTTCTTTTTTTAATTCAAAAAAAAATTTAATGTTTTATTTTATTTTTGAGAGAGAGAGAGAGGGAGAGAGAGAGAAAGTATGAGTGGGGAAGGGCAGAGAGAGCAGGAGACACAGAATCTGAAACAGGCTCCAGGCTCCAAGCTGTCCACACAGAGCCTGATGTGGGGCTGGAACTCATGAACCATAAGAGATCATAATCTGAGCCTTCTGAGCCTAAGTCAGATGCTTAACTGACTGGCCACCCAGGTACCTCAATTAATATATTTTTAACATTAATAACATTCTGAGTTTATTTCAACTAACTGTATTCTCCTCATTACAGAGAAATATTTTCCTGCCCCTTGCATGGCTGGAAATCTCTTATTGAATGCCAGGTACCACTTTCTTCTTGTTGAGTGGTGGATATTTTTTATTTTGAAACTAGTCAATTCAATAATTTTTTTAAGTCCCAGAAAATAAACTAGTATAATGTGCCTTAGAAGCTAAAATACATGGCTTCAATTGTGCTTTGAAACAAAGATTTTGTTTTAAAATTGTCCAGCTCTTTATTAAATGACTCAGGTTTTAATAAAGTTGCAATAAGTAACATTACTAATGTGGTTGTGATCTTCCTGTGTGTTACAATCTAAGATTTCCATTGGATGATGGGACTTTGAGATTCCTAGGAGATTTTAGTTTAATATTCTGGATTGCTAACATTAACCTCCAACTCACGTAGCCTCATTGTTTCTTGTTCTTAGCAGGCACATGGATTAATTTCCATTTTCAGGAAACCTATCTCACACTCGACAATGGTTGAGAGGTTGGAACTAAAACCTGTTAAAATAATGGCTGCTTTCAGAAGATATCAGCAGCCACTTTCTATCTCTGTAAGAACTTGGCTAACCCAGGAGACAGCTCCTCAAGACGGAAGTATGTTGTGATATCTCTTGCTTTGTGCAGCATGTCTGTATAGATAAGTTTCTGTATATTTTTCTATTAAAAGGTAATATATTTTAAATAGGTCTGTGCTTTTTGTATATTACCATATTTTTATGACACACTTTTCACAATTAATAAATCTCTTATATAGAACTTATTGAGAAATTAAAAGATACGACTTTTTATCACTAACAATTTAAATGCAAAAGTTAAAAGGAACAGTTTTCTTCCAGAGTTTGCCTGAAATTGTGAAAGAAATAATTTCATACAGAAGAAATCACTAAGAGTACTTGAGAGGAGCAAGTAAATTACACACTTCAACTGAGGGAGTCTGAGATAAGTTTGGTGCAAGTAAGCCACCATAGAAGAAAAGCAAGGAGGGAGGCCACAGTTAACCTTACTTTCAGTAGATCAGATGCTAGCAGAAATATAGCCATACCCACTATTTTGATGAGCTACAGCCTGCACATGAGTTTACATGTTTGAACAGGGAAAAAAAGTTCATAGCTTAAAGACTTCCAGCAATAGTGAGGAAGAAAACACAGAAGCAGTGATGATGAGTAATCTAATGATAATATTAAGAAGAGCTAACCTTATATGGACTAATGATATTCCAGAGACTGTTCAAAATCTTTTATGTATTTAATCCCATTTGATCCTCAAATGACACTATGAAATAGGTATTATATTTATTTATTATCAGAGTCAGACTCAATCAACAGTTTGATCTTATAAGAAAATGGACTCTCCTTTGTAGGAATCTACATGAGTTAGCCACATAGTTAAGTCACCAACTGTAATGTTTCCAAGTTTGACTACCCCAAGAGGAATGACTTAATCTGTAGCTTTCCATGTGACAAGCTGAACATCTAGGACATTGGCAAAAGAATGAGAGTCAGAGTTCTGCCTTCTGAACCGAATGAACTCTTCCAATTTTGACTCTGCTGAGCTGAAATTGAGGTAAACAGCTGTAACTTCCTCACAGACATCTGGTTTCTGCTTAGCTGAACCATCAGTCAACCAGACCCAGGCATTTAGGGGAAAGTCTGTCAATCATGGATCCTAGTGAGTGTGTAGCTTTGCTTTAAGAAGTGGAATGATATAAACTACAAAGGATAGTTTTCAGTTAGTCATGTAAAGCCAAATGCAACTGGAGCCAGAGAGTTGTGTTTTTGAATATACCATTTCTATTTTGAGTTCATTATTGAGTGCCTATAGACCCACCTTAGGGTTAGGTTTTTTAATTTGGTGGCAAGGGCCTGAAGCAACAGCAATTTTCCTTGGCTGCTGGATGGATAATCACGAATTTACCCACCTAGTCCCCCAAAGCCTTGGTACTTATCAAGGATTGGGTTTTATCAGCTACTCCTGATGACAGAGATGTGAAAATATTGCAGTTTGGACAGTTGCTATTGCTTCTGACTTGCCAGCCAACAGGACATCATGTGTATAATGAAGGCGTTGGACATCAAATGATGAAGACCTTCATGATAAGTCCTGATCCACCCATGGGTGATAAATGACAGGAAGTTTGTTTCACTGGTCTATCTTTATTTGAAGCTCTTCCTTGATCAGGTTGATCGCCTGGCACTTGTGGGATGAAATTCAATCCACCTATCAATTTCTACTAAGCATGGAGGCATAGAAGCAATAAAACAGTAAAATGAATTGATCCAAAAGCATCGCATTTAAGGTCATGCTAGCTTCCTCTTCCTACTGTGAACCCTGCTGAATCCCATCACTTGGATCCAATATCCTCCTTCTTACACAAATCTGGGTAGGATGGAGATTTGGCCATTTGCCTTTAACACAGCCAAAGTTTGAGTCCCTCTTTTTCTCAAAGTATTTCACCAAAATATTCCCCAAGAATATTCACCTTTTTTTCTTAAAGCAGTTGAGAGAGGGAAGAAATCAGGGGGAATGAAGAAGGAGTATGTCACATTCATTTTCCATTTCAGTGGACAGATAACTCAATCACACTTCCATACTTTACAGTTTACCCAGAGCCCAGTGCACCAGCTCTGGGACTCCTTGACTCATCTAAGCTCTGCCCAGAGGAGTCGTAAACATCAAGCAAAATACCTATTTGGGTGATTTATTTAAAGCTTACTTCCCACCTCTCAGCATCATTAAAATTTAGGAAAATGGGGGACAGTGCTTAGCAACCCCCCTTGCTTCCTGCCCACAAATTGAGAGTATTTGAGTCGTGGGTAGTATTTTCATATCCCCTATCCTGGGCACATAGTACCCTTTTAGAAAACCATGTCTCTGCCAGCATCATATCCTCCAATCATCTCCAAAATTGTCAAGAAGGTCTGAGATTTTACCCTACTTGTAAGCTAACAAGTTAGGCTATCAGAACATTACAGATACTGGCTGAAGACACGGAGCTCCTGAGTCAGTGACAAAGAACTCTATAAATAGCGGTAGTATTAGCTTTAGTTTTGCTTTTCCTCGCCTTGATCCACAAATCCCTTGGGGAAGGTGCAGAGGTGGGCACCGGTAGATGCAGCAATGAGTGGGTTTGTGTCGTAGTTGAAGCATCCTGAGCTCAGAAAACGCCCAGTTTTATAAAGGAGACTGCAGGCAAACCTACCAATGACCTAGTGGTGGACATTGTCTTTATCATCTTGGTTAGAAAATAATTCTGCCCTTTGCCCTTCCCCCTCCCCCCCCACAGCTCCGCCCCCTGTTACAAAGGGCTTTACTTTACAAACAAGGCTTTACTTTTGAAG
Source organism: Crocuta crocuta (assembly GCF_008692635.1). NCBI lineage: Eukaryota > Metazoa > Chordata > Mammalia > Carnivora > Hyaenidae > Crocuta > Crocuta crocuta. Next base: position 418,236 of record NW_027530330.1, on the reverse strand, counting down.
GTCTTCCTTTCAAATATCCTTGACAAGACAGTCCTGAACAAAAGCTGTCATAGGTATACAGTAACACCAGGGAGAATCGCACCCCATCCAAAACAATATTTTTTGTCTTCTTTTCCCAATAAATGCCTCTAAGGAAGAAAACAAAAAGGGAGAGACCTCTGGGCAATATTTTAGCGTCTTCTTTCTCCACTTCCAATGGAGAAGCCGTATATTTTTTTTTTATATTCTGAAGCTTTAAGAAATAATTGTACAAAATGTTTTGTATAGTAAACCAAGAGTTGGTTTTTTGAAAAAGTAAACAAAATTGACAAACCTCTANTGCCAGCTCAGAGCCTGGAGCCTGTTTCAGTCTGTGACTCCCTCTCTCTCTGACCCTCCCCTGCTCACGCTGTCTCTCCTCTCTCTCTCTCCTAGAAATAAATAAAAAAACATTAAAAAAATTAAAAAATATATATGAATTGTCTTCTCCTTCACTGTGAAAACTGGATTCACTGGTGCCATAGCTGTCAAGGCTGCAGAGGACTCAAGCATCGAGGAAAATTCGACTGCCGTTGATGCTCAAGATGTGAGTAACAAAGGTCTTTTAACTTTTGGTAACTCCAGTGCTTGCTTTACTAAAAAAATTTCAAAGGTGGATAAAATAGGAAACAAAAGTCTGCTTCGACTTGGTAGTTGACAAGCCCTTGAATGGGAAACCATGTTTGTACTCTGCCTAAGATTGCGATGGACCTCACGGCAAAGTCAGTCCCTCCCCGTTGTTCCTTAGCATCCAGCACCGGCATCAGCACATTTCACTCAAGTGCCAAAAAGATGTCCTCAAACAGAGGATGTATCTTCTCTCCTTCCTTTCCCCCTAAATAATTCTCCTGACTTTGTTTTTGTACTCTTCTCCCTTCCTGTATCCTAACAGAATAAGAAAGATGGGGGTTATGGAAACAAAGATGCCAGTAATTTTTCTTTTCTTGGACTGGGGGCTTGGGGAGTGCAGGTTCACGTGCCTGTGGATTTTAATGATAGATTTCAGAAAGCAAACGTTAACCCTTGCATCTGATATGTCTGAAACCTTATTTCAAAGACTATTTATTTATTTATTTATTTATTTTGAGAGAGAGTGAAAGAGTGTGAGCAGAGGGAGCCCAAGGCGGAGAGCAAGAACGAACTCAAGCAGGCTCCATGTTCAGCGCAGAGCTTCATGCAGAGCTCCATTTCAGGACCACAAGATCACTGAGCCGAAATCAAGAGTCAGATGCTTAACTGACTGAGATACCCAGGTGCCTGAAACACTATTTAATTTTAATGAAACTTTATTTGAATATAATTAAGTGAATTCCAAACGTGACTTAAACCTGAAAATGCCTAGTAAAGATAAAATATAGTCATTTCTCTAGTGGTTCTAGGAAAGTAATAGCAATAGCTGATGTAAAGAATAAAATATTAGTCAGTAAACAGTTTATATATATTTATTTTGTGTGTGCATCAGGTTTTATTTAAATTCCAGTTAGTTAACATGTAGTGTAATATTTTGTGATAGACTCTATTAGATGTGCTGGCAATATACCAGTGGACAAAGGTAAAGTTTTCCCTTAAGGAGCCAACATTTTGAACAATTACGATAACTTATATCATAATGTGTGGCACATATTAGGTACTAACTCGAGGCTTCATCATTTTCTTCGTACGTGGCAAAGAATGAAAATTTGGTAATTAAAAATTACATTTAAAATAAAGCAAATAAAGTCTTAGTTATTATTTCACATAATTAATCTCAATTTTAAGTCATTTAAATAAATTTTAGGAAAAATTGATTTATTCATATTTTAAGAACAATTGGAGACTTAGATGTAGCAGTTACATGTTTGACAGTATTATACATTGCAGAATTCGTTTCAATTGGTAGTAGCATGGAATCAATGTATAAACGAACAACACACTGTAGCAATTACTCCTCACATTGTTGGAAACATAACTATGGAGTAATACAACTGGACATTTCAGCTGAGAGTCATTCTTTTTTGAAACATATTTATTGAGATATAATTCATGTATCATAAAGTTCACTCATCTATATGGTACAATTCAGTGATTATTGGTCTACTCACGGTATTGTACAAGCATCACTACAATCTAATTTTAGAACATTTTTGTCACCCCGAAAAGAAACCCATACTCGTTAACGGTGACTTCCATTCCTTCCATTGTAATTCCTCTACCAGATGAACAAGCACTAATTTACTTTCAGTATCAGTGAATTTGGTGATTCTGGACTTTTCATATGGATGGAATTATATATTATCTGTTGTTTCTGTTTTTGTTTTTGTTTTTTTCCCCACTTCTAAGTCATCCTTAGGACATCCAGGAGGTTCTAAGATGACTAAAAGTGACACCCTCAGCTACATTTGAAAACAACAACAGCAAACAAATCCAGGGCAACTGAGTGGCTCAGTGAGTTAAGTATCCAACTCTTGATTTTGGCTCAGGTCATGATCTCACTGTGAGATGAGCCCCTCGTCAGGCTCTGCGCTGAGAGCCTGGGGCCTCTCTCTCTCTCTCTCTTTCTCTCTCTTTGTCTCTGTCTCTCTCTCTCAGTCCCTCCTCCACACATACATACACTCTCTCTCATCCTTTCTCAAAATAAATAAATAAACATTTTAAAAAAGAAAAAAATCCAATGAGTATTCAAAAACCATTCTATAGTTTAAGAGTAAGGATATGAGAGCATGTTTTTGGGGCACTGAAATTCATAAATAATATGAATTTCAATAGACACCAGGGATGTGCTTTCTGTATCATTCCAAACACAATGCCAAGATGAATTGAGGATTTGCTGCAATCCATATGTATGTAGGCAAAATTTTGATAAACAAGCCAAGTTGTTTGAGGTCCCTCCCTTCCATCTTATTTTGGCTTCCACTCTCTTTGGCCTCATTTTTTTCAAAAGGAACAGATGAACACAGCATTTAGCATAAAGAATGTGAATGAAGTACAAATATTTTAACTTATTTAAACTGCATATAATGCTATTTAATTCCTTTTTGTTATGAAAACACTAGCAAATCTCAGTTGAAGTAGCATACTGATTACCTAATTTAAGTTTTAGTTTATAAATTGAGCAAAGACTTAATCTTTCCAATCATCTTTATTCAGTAGGAATTTCAAAAAGAAGATGAATTGGTAAATAGATGGAGAAAACTATTTACTCAACAAATAGTTATTATATACTATGTGCCAAGTATTTACTCAACACAGAGGTACACAATGCTGGTGGACAAGATGATAGTACTGAAATTTTATAATCAAGAAAAATTAAAATTGAACAAGGGCTGTAAATTGTTTGAGACAATGATCATAATAGAGTAAGTAAGGGGTGTCATGTGAGTAAATAAATTAGTCTAGTAAGAATGCTGAAAAGTTTCCAAAATGTTTCTCTAAAACTGTATATTGTGAAGGAGTTTACCTTTTAAGAAAATCTTCTAAAAATAGGTTTATTTCCCTATCTAGAAGGTAGGAACAGTGACAAGGCATTTTTATTCTTTTTTTCTCATTTATAATTTAAATTCCAGTTGGTTAACATATAGTGTAATATTAGTTTCAGGTGTAGAATATGGTAATTCAAGAAATTCCATACATAATCCAGGTGCTCATCACAGCAAATGCACTTTTTAATCCCCATCACCTATTTAACCCGTTCCTCCCCTAACTTCCCCTCTGGTAACCATCAGTTTGTTCTTTATAATTAAGAATCTGTTCCTTTTTTTCCCTCTCTTCTCTCCCCCCCCATATTAATTGATTTCTTAAATTCCATATATGAGTGAGATCATTTGGTGTTTGTCTTTCTCTGACTAATTTCACCTAAAATAATACTCTCTAACTCCACCAATGTTGTTGCAAATGGTAAAATTTCATGCTTTTAGAGATATATAATATTCCATTATACACACACACACACACACACACACACACACACACACAGACACACACACACCTTCTTCTTTTATTCATTCATCAGTTGTTGAATATTTGGGCTCTTTCCGTAATTTGACTGTTGTTGATAGTGCTGCTATAAACATTGGGGTGTATGCATCCCTTTGAATTAGTAATTTTGTATCCTTTGGGTAAGTGCAATTGCTGGATCATAGGGTAGTTCTATTTTTAGCTTTTTGAGGAAATGCCATGTTGTTTTCCAGAGTGGCTGCACCAGTTTGCATTCCCACTAACAAAGAGGGTTCCCCTTTCTCCACATCTCCACAACACCTGCTGTTTCTTGTGTTGTCAATTTTAGCCATTCTGACAGGTGTGAGGTGACATCTCCTTGTAGTTTTGATTTGTATTTCCTTGCTGATGAGTGATGTTGAGCATCTTTTCGTGTTTCTCTTGGCCATCTGGATGAATGACAGAGCATTTCTAAAATTTCTATTGCTTAAAGTATTCTTTCTGTTAAGTGAGTAAATGGTTATATAAAAGCTATAAATTACCTTATTTTGATAGCCACCAAAACTGATTTTAGAAATATTTGTTAATAAGCAAAAGAAAGTTTGAGTAAATTTGGAAGTTTGAAGCAATGTGCTTTTCTCTATTCCCTTTTAAGAAAATAAATTTAAAGAGTTAAAAAGTAATGTAAAAGGACAAAGAGAATGGAGAGAACTCCATGTCAGATTTACGAGTGTCCATTTAGAAAATAGAAAAAGTCATTTTCTTTGGTAATTCGATTAGAACAGTTGAAAGAAGCAAAACTTAATTTCTTGAGTGAGAGAGGTGAACAAGAAGCAAGCATACTATCACTTTAGAACTTAAAGACTCAGGATGGGAGGCACTGAGGAATGCTGAATACAAGTGGAAAAGATGGGGTCACACACATTAAAACAGAAGTGATTGAAAATATGAGTAAGGAACCTTTAGATTCTTCCTTCTGCCCATTTATCCTTACTCTTATACATTTCTTATGCTGAGAGAGGATTGGAATAAAGATTCATTTCTGTTTTTTTTAAGTTTATTTATTTATTTTGAGAGAGAGAGAGTGCAAGCAGAGGAGGGGAAGAGGTATAGGACAGAGAGAGGATCCCAAGCAGGCTCTGTGTTGTCAACAGAGAGCCCAATGTGGGGCTCGATCTCACAACCCTGGGGTCATGACCTGAGTTGAAACCAAGAGTCAGATGCTTAGACATTTGAGCCACAAGGCTCGTTTTTAAAATGATGGATCTTAGAAGCTGTAAAGTTGGGGATAATAGGCTAGTGGAGGGCAGAAGGTAGGCACTATTCTTACTTATGAATGCAAGCCTGTATACTAAATAGTAAAACATATTCCATCCCAGCTAGGCTCCCATGAGCTGGCATTTAGGTTTACAAACCTAAAGGAAGAATTTTGAGTACTGGCATGTGCAGAAAATGACTGACCCAAGACCAAAGATCTGTACAGACAGGCATCTGAGACTCTCCATCAAAAGGCTTGATTACCTACCCAATCACCACGTAGTGGAGCTCGCAAGTATTAAAGTAGCACCTACCTTTCCAATCAGTTTTTAGTGACTTGCTTCTACATAGAAGCAGAGAACTAAACATTATATGCATTTGAGAAAAAAAAAAAAACTCTATCATGAAAGGCAGTGACTAAAACAAAATGGGGGAAAGTCAGAAGAGAAAGAAAAATGCTTCAAGACAAAGAAAAGCTAAAAAAAATTATGATATTTGAATAAAAAGTGCATTATATTGTTGAAACAAGAGAGTGGAAGACTGTAAGTAGAATAATCTTCAGAAATCAAAGAACTCTGAAAAAAATGAACACATAATAGCTTTATCTTATTTTAATGATTAAAAGGCTTTGGAGTTTTGAGTTACCCCCACTGAGGTTCCAAACCAATGGAAAAATTGATAGAAAAGACTGACACAAATAGAAAAAAAAATTACCTTCACATCTGGTAATGGTGGTATTGAAGAATGTGACACATTGGTGGGCAAGCCAAGTTTGTAAACCTAGTGCCAAAATGAGACAGAATTGTTCACCTCCTCACTGGTATCACTGGAAAAGATAGGCTTCCAAAGGTGGGTTTTATGGAAAAACCTTTCTAGTATGAAGAAACAAAACATATCAAAATATATAGTCCTATAGGGAAATTCACAGACAAGAGAAAGAGGAGAAAAGGCACTGGGGAGCTGGGCCCAGTTGATTCTTCTAATTCAGTTTAAATGACCCATTCTGTCTTAGACAAAAGAATGTGGTGGGACAAAAAAAGTGCTCAGGAGCAAGATACTAGAAAGCATGTCTACATGAAAGCAAACCAGAACACCGGTTCTTTCTGTATCCAACTGGCATCACACGTGACTGTGTATCTTTGGCAGCAGATGGCTCTGACTTTCAACAGAAGGTCCATCCATTATATTAATATCAAGCCAAGAGTTTATTCCATACTGCATTTCCCACTACAAGTTATGTCCAGACATATTGAGCAACACATCAGTTAAGAAGTTACGCAAAAAGATCAAATGACATCATATAGACATGGCAATAATACACTATCAACACAGAGATGGCACATATTTGAATATAAGCCTCCTCTTATTATCAATTTCTATGGAAACATTAAGTACAAAGATTAAATTCCCTGGAGACTTAATGTCCAAACTTATGTATATAAAAATAAAGCAACCCCAAGCTATCAAAAATCAAAATAAAATTCTTGCCTTGATTATTAAAGGAATACTGAAATTAAAAGCCCACGTTGACAGCCTCCTTCTCTGTTCAGTCTCAACTAGAGTGACTGATGGCTGTTTGTCCCTTCAGCAGCTGGCTGTCATCCACAAATGTGGGAACAGTTCTTTTGAGGCTACAGGATTTAAATTGTTTCATGTTGCTCATTTTTTAGAATCCATATAGTGAATCAGAGGGAAAGAGTTCTCATAGCATCAGCCTTACTCACTCACACACACCAAATTTAGAAAACGAGCCAGTATCTGGGACTGACCTGTTACTTCCTACACCACCACCACCTCCTCCCGCCCCACCTCCAGCCCCAACAAAACAAAACAAAACAAAAAAAACCAACAAAAACAAACAATTTCCAAAAGTCAGTACTTCCTGTTGTTGTAAAAGACCAAAACACAGATTCAATTTTATCTGAGCAAAAGCAGTTGATGAAAAAATTACTGGTTTGTAGCTTGCCACAAGGCCAGTCTATGCCCGATGACCTGACGCCACTTAGCTGAAACTCAATTACTCATCAAGAAGTCAATGCTTTCACAAATGTAATTACTATTGGTGGGGGAAGTGGGGGCACATGGCGTGTCTCCCAGAGTGGTATTTGCAACATTGCTGCCTTTTGCAAACTTTCAAAATTCATTCTACAGGGCAGCTCCAATAAGAAATCTTCCTTTGGGAGCTTCCGTTCTCCATCCAGCATGCTCAGAATCTCTTAATTTCTTTTCCCCGTTGGGTTTTTATTTATGGCCACCTCATTACCGTGTTGATAGCAGGCTCTGTCCAGTGACAGAGCTCCCCTTATCTATTTCCATTTGTAGCTCTCAGTTCTAGACACAGTGACTGCTTCTTGCAAGAAAGGTGATTAGCATCCGTACAAACCACTTCTAAAAGACAAGTTTCTCTTTTTCTGACATTTGTTTCAGATGCAGAATTAGCTGTAGAAATTTCATGGGCTGAAGCTGCCACTGATGATTCAAAGCCTAACAACTTCAGGAGAACCAGTCACTTGACTGTGCACTCCTGAAGAGCACATCTTTATTTGGCTTCTGGATAAAATACATCTTCTGAGGAAAATATTTTTGTATATAATTTTTCAACCATACATGTGAATTCTGAAACATGCCATTAAATCTGAATTCCTGGGGCGTCTGGGTGGCTCAGTCGGTTTTGGCTCAGGTCATGATCTCACAGCTTGGTGGATTCGAACCCCGTGTTCTACTCGGTGCTGGTAGAGCAAGGCCTGCTTGGGATCCTCTCTCCCCTCTCCCTGTCCTTCCTTTATTTTCTCTGTTTCTATCTCTGTCAAATAAATAAACCTCAAAAAAAAGTTTAAAAAATAAAAAAGATCTGAATTCCTTATTTCCCATATATTCCTATTTCTTATAATTCCATTATATATTTTTTTAAAATTTTTAAATGTTTTTATTTATTTCTGAGAGAGAGAGACAGCATGAACAGGGGAGGGTCAGAGAGAGAGGGAGACCCAGAATCCAAAACAGGCTCCAGGCTCTGAGCTAGACGTCAGCCCAGAGTCTGTCTCGGGGCTTGAACCCACAAACCGTGAAATCATGACCTGAGCTGAGTCGGACACTTAACCGACTGAGCCACCCAGGTGCCCCCATTATATTTGTTTCTAATATGTTTCCATATTGCTCTTTTAGCTGCTACAAAATTCACTATTCAAACAAATCCTCTACCACTACCTTCCTGAGTTGAATAATTCAATCTAAGAGATATGTTTTCAATTAAAATTCAATACAAGATGGCAGTTGCTATATTTCTTCTATGATCTCCCTTTAACATGCCTCCTATTTGCCTTAGACTCAAAATTCTGTGGCTTAGAAAGCCCCCAAAATTCTCAAGCTTAGACTCTAGTTCCCCAAAACTTCTCAAGCACGTATCACTTAAGACACAGGCTCTTTCGGGGAACGTGGGTGGCTTAGTCGGTTAAGCGTCCGACTTTCGCTTAGGTCATGATCTCGCGGTTTGTGGGTTCGAGCCCCGCGTCGGGCTCTGTGCTGACTGCCAGCTCGGAGCCTGGAGCCTGTTTCAGTCTGTGACTCCCTCTCTCTCTGACCCTCCCCTGCTCACGCTGTCTCTCTCTCTCTCTCCTAGAAATAAATAAAACATTTAAAAAAAAAAAAAAAAGACACAGGCTCTTTCTGTGTATACTTATCCATAAGAGTTGCATCACATTTAAACTTGCAATTGACTACTATCTTCCAATTTTTGAACATGCAAATGCATTCAAAGTTTCCCAATATTTTATTCTTTGGGGAAGGAAAATTACCCCGAGATTAAGCTTGATACAGTTAACCATAGCAAGGATTTTTAAAAATTTATTTATTTAAAATTTTTTTACGTTCATCTATCTTTGAGAGAGAGAGAGACAGGTCATGAGTGGGGGAGGGGCTGAGAGACAGACACAGAATCTGAATCAGGCTCCAAGATCTAGCTGTTAGCACAGAGCCGGATTTGGGGCTTGAACTCACAAACCCTAAGATCATCACTTGAGCCAAAACCGACTGAGGCACCCAGGCGCCCCAAACATAACAAGGACTTTTAGTCCTTTGTAGAACACTTTGGTGATAAATTAAGAAGAAAACATCAAAAAGAAAAGAAAAGAAAAAGAAAGCAATTGTTAACATTAGGGAATTCCAGATTTGTGTGAGAAAGTAAGCATAGCTGTATTTCACTTTGTGACTGAGCCGTACAAAATTATAACCTATGAAAATTTAGCGTTAGATTTTTTTTCTGCACTTCAACAATTCTTCCCCTTGATCCAACATGATCCTTTCTGAGATCTATCCTTTCTTTGGAATCTTAAGTTCAAATGTTACACTTAGGATCCATAGGCTTTTTCAGGGTCTCCCTCCTTTATTCTCACTTTACATAATTGCCGACTTCATTAAGACTTTAGTCCCTTGACCTTATATTTTCTCTCAGTTAATTAGTCCTCTCATAGCTTTTCATTTTTTATCTCTTCATGCTTCACCTGGGAGCCATAATTTTAACCATTTTTTAAATCTTTATGTGAATTACAATTTCTATCTATTGCCATTCTCCCACACTATCTTTAAATTTTTTTTAATGTTTATTTATTTTTGAAAGAAAGAGAGAGGCAGAGGGGGGGCAGGAGAGGGACAGAGAGAGGGGCACAGAATCTGAAGCAGGCTCCAGGCTCTGAGGGGTCAGCACAGAGCCCGATGCAGGACTCAGACTCATGGACCCTGAGATCATGACCTGAGCCGAAGGTCGGAGGCTTAACTGACTGAGCCACCCAGTCACCCCTCTCCAACACTATCTTAAAACAACTCCAGCCACAAAGAATCCTAACTGCCAAGTATTTCTCTTTCTACCCTACGCTCCTGGACAGTGCTGGAAAACAAAACAAAATCTTACGACTGTGGAGAAAGGTGTCAGTAAAAAAATCCATGTCTTATGAACATGTATGTCAAGGTTGCCCAGTATTACTATAAATTTCCATTCCTTTTCTTGTCCATTTACCACTGTAACTATTTCAAACCTTTAGTATTCTGTCAACCGTCTACTTTCAAACTATCAAGAACAAATGAACTCAGCCATTCATCGTACACTTTCCATCTACAAGTTCACTGCACTGATTTCCAAGTTTAGCCGTTTATGTATTGTCTCAAGGAAAAACATAACCATTTTTTTCCTCCTAGCCATTGCCAAACTTGTTAATTCCCCTGCCTGGTTTTCTACAATCTCTCCTTTCCTTTCTGTGACAGAAAATAAAGTATCCCTGAGCTTCTCAAAGACTAACTCCTTTATTTGTGATTGGGATGACTTCATATCTTGCCTCCTATATATTTTGTTCTTGTGCTCATCTCTCTATTTTACAACATCGATTTCTCCCCCTCCACTGGATGGCTTTCATAAAACCACAAATTTAATCTATTAGCTCCCATGTTAAAACAGCAAGCCCTCTCTAACCCCATTCTCTTGTGATGCTTTGGCTTTTCCATTTCTCTGCTCCATTACATTGTCCATTCCTATGCTACTTGCTATAGAAAAAGACACCACAAAATAGTCATTTATAATCTCTGCCTTTGCTTCTTCACCTCCTCCTCTTTGTACTCATTCCAACCTATTACTCTAACCAGGGCTGGCTGAATAATTTTCAGGTCCCAGTGCAAAATAAAAAATCAGGGCCAGTTATTCAATAAGAAAAAAAGTCCACTAAAGCCATTAAAATATCAAGCTTCTCCTTAAAAAAATATGTTATTATTTATAAAGCATAATAGGAGCAATAGTGATATCTGAGTGACAACATATACTTACTAATTAAAACAAATGATACTTTTGGTGCCATAGTTTTATATAGTATAATAAATAATAATATTTTACTAATGTGACATCTTACTTGATCATAAGATTTTTCTGTCTCACTTTTCTGCAAATTCATTTATCATATCATCAAGATGTATACATTTATCAATTTTATTTTCAGCTGAAATAATACAAAGTGACACGGGTTGTTCTTGGCAATGGAAGATTGCAAGCAAAAATTTGATTTTTTCATCTTGAGGAAGATCTTCCTGCTGATGCAAATGTCACTAGATGATTAAGACTATTTTATACATGATGACAACATTCAAATAAATTCTGATAAATTATTTTGAAATATACATTTTAGTACATCTAAAGCTGATGATTCTCTAAGAACAATTCTTCTAAAAAGAATTAATTCTTCATACATGCCAGTTCCATGTCAGTCTGAATTTAATTTCGGATGTAAATTTACACAATGGCATTTTAATGTTTCCTCTGACATTTCCTCTAACCTGTGCAGGTTGTACAAGAAACCATAAATGACTTCCTGACTTGAGAATAATTCAAACTGCTTGTTAATGTATTTTATCCCTGTATCTTCAATCACAAAGAAAAGTTAATTGTACAACTGTCTTTTTTTGAGCTATTTGTTCAGCCAAAGCATCTCATGAAAATAGTGTTCTTTTCTATTAAACTTGATGAGCTTTGAACATAATTTCTATCTCTAAGCCTATAGACGTTGGCTTTGCAGTGTTGCAACAGTTTTCAAAACCAGATGTTCTAAATTTGTTGAAGGAATCTAGTAACTACTGATATAATTTTTGGCATTGTTGAATGAATATTTTTACTTTGTAAGGAATTGCTGACAATATTTACTGTTCGAGGACAGCAATCTCTGTTTTTGCCCTCATGCTGGAGTTTATATTTGTCATGACGCTGCATAGATGCAAGCAGAAAGCAGAGGCTCCCAGCACCACGCCCTTGTAGAACCTCTCCTCTCTCCAAGCCACCACCATCAATTTGGGAGACATTGTTGTCCCAACAGTTCCATGGCTGAAGGCTGTCTGGAGGCATTTGCTTGTATGCCAGACCTCTGGACCAATTGCTCTGGACTCCTGTAGTCTCCTGGCCTATCAGGCTGGGGTGCTCCCAGCATACCTTAGCTGCTCTCACGCATTTTTCCATTTTCCCCTCATACTTTGTATTATAGACCCAGTTGTGTTCCCTTAAAATTCCTATGTTGAAATCCTCCCCACCCCCCCAGTATCTCAGATGTGACTATATTCTTGACAGAGCCTTTAAAGAGGTAATTAAGGTAAAATGAGGTCAGATAGGTGGGCCCTAATCCAATCTGACTAGTGTCCCTATAAGAAGATGAAATTTGGATATGCAAGCAAACACCAGGAGTTTGCATGCACAGAGGAAAGACCATATGAAGACACAGCAAGAAGATGGCCATCTGCAAGCCAAATAGAGAGAAATCAAGAGAAACTAAGTCTTCCAACATCTTGATCATGGACTCTCAGTCTGCAGAACTATGAGAAAACGAATTTCTGTTGCTTAAGCCACCCAGCATGATGTTTTGATATGTGGCATGTGTTTGCCCTGGCAAACTAATATATGTCACTTACAAAACACATGTTCAAAGATAAAGTTATTGAGAATGTTAAGACATTGATAGGACCACGGTAAACCAGTGAGCATGAGACTAAACTGTCCATGAGTAGAGCCTCATGAGACTGCACCCTTGCAACCGCATGAAGCCAGTCCTGACTCCACCAAAGTTACTTTTAGCAAATGGCAGTATACGACTTCTATGCGCCAATCCCAATGGACACTTTTATTCCTTATTTCAAATATTGGTGTTCTGAGGGTGGATTTCTTAGCTTATCATCTAATTTTACATCCTCCAGCAAGTTTTAAACCATTCCTGTTGTTTTGATTACCATTATTTGCTAATTCAATTAAAGCTGTCTCTTCATATTGATGTACATCATAGGCATCCCAGTTCTGTCTCAACACACTTGGCCCTAAAGTGTCAGAAACTGAACTTGTTATTGTTCACAACATTGGCATTTGCCTCTGCATAAAATAGCTGAATTCTAAATATTATTATTGCTACATATTGGACAGTTTGTTTATTTTTCCCTCTTGTCACTAGATGAAGCAAAACTGCTTCTCCTCCCATGAGACAGATTTTCATTCCTTTGGAGACCGTGATCATGTTTTCCATCCCCCTTCTTTTGTCTTAGCTAAAAATCCCCAACAGAAAATACAAATCAAAACCACACTGAGATACTACCTTACACTGGTCAGAGTGGCTGAAATGAATAAATCAGGAGACTCTAGATGCTGGCGAGGATGTGGAGAAACGGGCACCCTCCTACACTGTTGGAGGGAATGTAAACTGGTGCAGCCCCTCTGGAAAACAGTGTGGAGGTTCCTCAAAAAAATTAACAATAGAACTGCCCACGACCCAGAATAGCGCTGCTAGGAATTTACCCAAGGGATACAGGAGTGCTGATGCATAGGGCACATGTACCCCAATGTTCATAGCAGCACTTTCACCAATAGCCAAATCATGGAAAGAGCCTAAATGTCCATCAACTGACAAATGGATCAAGAAGATGTGGTTTATCTATCTACACAATGGAATACTACATAAAATCTGGCTGTAACAATGTGGATGGAACTTGAGGGTGTTATGCTAAGTGAAATAAGTCAGGCAGAGAAGGACAGATATCATATGTTTTCACTCATACGTGAAACAGGAAAAACTTAACAGAGGAATGTGGGGGAGGGGAAGGGGAAAAAATAGATAAGGAGAAGGTGAGAGGCAAACCATAAGAGACTCTTAAATACTGAGAACAAACTGAGGGTTGAGGGGGTTGTGGGAGAGGGGAAAAGAGGTGATGGGCATGAAGGAGGGCACTTGTTTGAATGAGCACTGAGTGTTATATGGAAACCAACTTGACAATTAAAAAAAAAATAATGATAAAATGTTAAAAAAATAAAAACCCCAAATAGTATTTGGGAAAGATTCCAATGAGACTGTCGAGGTGGGCAGATTGGGAGCAGGTAAGACCAGAGATGGGGGCCTGCAAAGACTGGCTTCTGTGATAAACCTGCTTTAAAGAAACGGGCTGCAATGAAGCTGTGGGCATGGAAAGAGAAAAGTCTGAGAGACATTTCCTTCAGGATTGGTTGTTTTACATGCATTTTTCCATTCAATCCTCACAACAATTCTGTAAGTAAATTACTACTAATATCCCCATTTAAAAGATCATGTAACTATAAAACAGAGATATTAGAAACTAGCCCAGGGTCACACAGCTAATAAAAACTCAACACCTAGATCCAGAATTACTATCCATTCAATATACAAGGTCTTTGTCACTATATCTTTCCTTTTCCATGACTAATGAAAAGTGGACACAGATATTCAACTGCTCAAGCCACTCTGGCTTCATTTTTCCTTATCCAGTCAGGCACCAAGTCCTTCTAACTTCTATATGTCTTACATCCAACCCATCACCATTTCCATATCTACTTTCTGTTGCACCTCATTCTTTCTTGTCACACTTTCTGGAAAAACCGAATAACTTGTCTTCTCCAGTTATAAAGCAATTCCTAGATGTATATTAATAAAAAACAAATGCATTGGGGCACCTGGATGGCTCAATCAGTTAAGCGTCCAGCTCTTGATCTGGGCTCAGGTCAAGATCTCACTGTTCTTGGATTCAAGCTCCGAGTTGGATTTTGCGCTGACAATGTGGAGCCTCCTTGGGATTCTCTCTCTCAACTCTCTCTGTCGCTCTCCTGCTCTTGCTATCACTCCTCTCTCTTTCTCTCTCTCTCAAAATAAAGAAATGAACTTTAAAAAATAAAAATAAGCAAATGCATAGCAGATCCAAATAAGCCAAGTTTTCAGTGTAACATACAGGGCATGTTGTGATCTGGGTTTTATGACCTGTCCAGCTCATCTTTAGCATCATTTCCTCCTGCCTCCACCCGGCTTTATGCTTCTCTGACACCTTTGTGCCTCTCTATCTCTGCATAGGTTGCTTTTCTCAATGGTCCCCATTCCTTACACATCTCTGGATAGCTTCTGTCACCCTCAAAACAACCTGCCTGAATTCTTCTCCCTCCCTGGCCTGAGGTGGTATCTGTGCTTTGCTATGCATAACACTTAGAGGGTATCAAGATGCTAACAGAAATCTTTCTCTCTCCTCTTGAATGCTGACAAAAACTGAGGACTGATGGATGTGGGGGGAGGGGGGGATGGGCATGGAGGAGGACACTTGTGGGGATGAGCACTGAGTGTTATGTGGAAACTAATTTGACAATAAACTATTAAAAAAATAAAAATAAAATAAAAGCCAAAAAAAAAAAAGAAAAAAGAAATCTTTCTCTCTCTCTTTCTCTCTCTCATGGTTTAGTTGTTTCTGACACTTTTAGGGAAGGAACTTTCTGTTTGGTTGCTTTCTTAACTTTAGATATAGGATATTCAAATGATGTGGTCATCAGCTTTGGAACCAGAATATGTGTGTTCAAATCTTAGCAATGGCGCTTAGTGATGGCACTTGTGTATTGACATGGCACAAGTCACTGTCATGTCTCTGTGCCCTAGTTTCCTGATACATACCATAGGAAAACACACTTCTCAGGAGTATCATGAGGAGGCCCACAAAGGACCTATAAAGACAGAATCTTGAAGAGTCTAAGCTCCCAATTAAAGGACACCTTCATTTATATATGTCTCCAGTGCCTGACAGTGCATACAGTGTACAGAAGGAACTAGAAACTCTATAAACCCTTGTTGATGAAATGAACATGTGAAAACACTTAAAGAAAATAACTTGTTTATCTTATCGTTCCCTTTAGGTAAAGCGACATAAAATGGGTTGTTGGCATAGTTAGACTGCTGGCAAAATACTCAAGAGTTACACAGATAGAACAATTAAGATTATTCATTTGGCTCTGGGCAGTAGAAACCAAAATGTGGAGATATCGGTGCTCAATGACAGGAAAATATCATTAGCAAGCAAAAGAAACTATCTGCCCCCTGGGAAGGTGTCTGTTGAACACCGCATTTTGGAGTGAGTTCTTGATTACCACATTTTCCCCCTCTTTCCTAGATTAGTTACTTGTCATGTCTTTGCAAAATTGGAAACCTCAAGTAACCTCAACAGCTTTGAATTTTTAAAAGTTATATAATAAATATTACATTCAAATTTAATTTTATTTTTCATTTTCATTATTTAAAAAAGCATACGGTTTGCCACCTATGGCATCAGTGTATGTTTATTGTAATTCTATATTAATATCAAATAAGAGGGTTGATATCAGCTAATAATACTACTACTAATAATAGGGATTTCTGGCTTGGTCAGTTTGGTAAGTGCCTGACTCTTGATTTTGGTTCAGATCATGATTTCAGGTTGTGGGATCAAGCTGTGCATCAGACTGTGCTGACAGGGCAGGGCCTGCTTGGATTCTCTCTCTCTCTCTCTCAAAATAAATAAATAAACATTTAAATAATAATAATAAATAATAATAACAATAATAAATAACTCCAAATTTAGTGTTGTGAGAGAATGGCTAAGAGAGGATGATGTATAGTCTTGGCTAAGACATCTTGTCCCTACTCAAGTTGTTATCAAACCATCACTTAAGCAAAACTGAGTTTGTTCTCATGGTAACAGTGCACTTTTCTTTTTTTTCTTTCCTTTTTTTTTTTTTTTTACAAATAGTTTATTGTCAAGTTGGTTTCCGTATAACACTCGGTGCTCATCCCCACATGTGCCCTCCTCCATGACCATCTCCCCCCANTGTGTCTGTTGGCCATCTGGATGTCCTCTTTGGTGAAGCGTCTGTTCATATCTTCTGCCCATTTCTTCACTGTGTTGTTTGTTTTTCGGGTGTGGAGTTTGGTGAGTTCCTTATAGATTTTGGATATTAACCCTTTATCTGATATGTCATTTGCCACTATCTTTTCCCATTCCGTTGGTTGCCTATTACTTTTGTGGGTTGTTTCCTTTGCCAAACAGTGCACTTTTCTAAGAATTTACAAGTCATGTGCAAGGCCTTCTGACATCCCAGGTTGGGAATTGGCATGCCACCACTTCCATAGGCTTCTATTGGTTAAAGCAAGTGACAATGTTAGTGTAGATTGAACAGATGGAAAAATTCGCTTGTTTACTTGGAGTGCTTCAGAGTCATATTCAAGAGCCATCAGTACAGAGTGGTGAAAACTTGAGGACATTTTTGCAGTCAATCCACCTTGTCAGACAATATTAACCTAGAATGTAAGAGCCGATGATTCAGCTTGCAAATTTGCCATCTTTTGGGAGCTGAGTAAGACAAGTTGAATGCCTTATGATGTTTCAATTATTCAGGATTTTGATGATTTGGATACTTTCTGTATTTCCATGTTTAATAAATATTCACATGATGTCTATGTTTCTTTAAGTTTGAAGTTTTGGGAGAGAGGGGCAAATACAATTTCAAATTCAGTTTACCTCTATCTATTTAACAGGCTTCAAAAAGCAGTAAGAAGTATGACCATAAAAATGAAATGTTTTAGTACATGCATTTAAACTGATTGGCATTACTTCATTACCAAACTATTAATTTTGTCTCTACGTACCTGCTTTCTAAGATGAAATGAAATGTTTTTATGTACACTAAAAGATTTTTTTTTACCACTTAAGTTAATCATTAGGTAGAAATTTGTTTAAAAATTATGATTCACTGCTTTAGAATCAGTCTATAGGTAGGACTTTCACATTGTAGATGATATTTCTTATACTGTCCCATGTAAACATTTTTGTTTAGCCTTTGCTTGACTACATAAATAAATATTTATATTTTAGAAATTGTGTCATGCACTTTACATCTCCTTATTATTGCATTCCTATAAACAGTGAGCAGAATGTCTATATGTCAACTACAGACTGCAGTGATGTATTTGGAAATACAAGTTATTAAGAACATATTATACTGTACAGTCTAGTTTGAGATCCTCAGCCTAGAAACTTTCCATTCGATCATTCACACGATCTAGTTTTATATGGTCCAACTATTAAGGAATAAATGAAATACATGAAGATACCTACTAGGTCTTTTCTTCAAGTCAGTAGGTAACAAATGGTTGGTTGTGACATTAGCTAAGAAGTTACATGGGCTTTCCATTGCAATTTTCCATGCTAACTCACTGTTGTATGAAAACAACAGACCCAGAAGTGAAACTAGAAAATTGGATAAAGAAAGGGGAAAAATAACTGAATTGAGTTTTAATTAGCAGTGCAGTAATAACCTCTACTTTCTTGTGCATCTTTTAATTTGACAGTGGTCCAATAAGCTTATCAGGACACTTTGCCCATTTCCAACACTGACGTTTCCCTCCCCAGGGCATACACCCTGGGAGTCATGCACTCTTCACACTCCAGCTATA
The DNA here is from genome assembly GCF_008692635.1 of Crocuta crocuta. Taxonomy (NCBI): domain Eukaryota; kingdom Metazoa; phylum Chordata; class Mammalia; order Carnivora; family Hyaenidae; genus Crocuta; species Crocuta crocuta. Next base: position 399,793 of record NW_027530330.1, on the reverse strand, counting down.
TATTGCCAAATTCAGTGACTTTTGTGGGCTCCATAAGAAGAATATTCAAATTGGGACAGCTTTAAGTAAGGATATGCCATCAATTGGTTCTAAAAACTGCACTATACAGTATTTTCTTTTAAAATGATGAGAATTTTATGGGGCACCTGGGTGACTCAGTCGGTTGAGCATCCAACTTCAGCTCAGGTCGTGATCTCATCATTCGAGAGTTCATGTCCCACACTAGGCTCTCTGCTGTTAGTGCAGAGCCTGGTTTGGATCTTCTGTCTTTTCTCTCTTCCCCTCCTCCATTTGCATGCATGTGCTCTCTCTCTCTTTCTCTCTTAAAAAATGAATAAATATTAAAATAAAATAAAATTTAAAAAAATAAAATAAAATAATAAAATAAAATAGGGGCTCCTGAGTGCTCAGTTGGTTAAGTGTCTGACTTCGGTTCAGGTCATGATCTCATGGCTCCTTGGTTAGAGCCCCACACTGGGCTCTCTGCTATGAGTGCAAACCCCACTCAGATCCTCTGTCCCCCTCTGTCTCTGACCTTCCCCCACTAACACTCTTGCTTTCTTTCTCAAAAGTAAACATTAAAATAAAATAATAAAACAAAATTAAATAAAAAGATAAAATAAAATCATGAGATCTTAATCCAGAAAACATGTTTTAATAATTCCCAGTTCCAAGGTACATGTCGCATGACACACAAACTAGCTGCTCAGTAAACATTTGCCAAATAAAAAAATATATATATGAGAAGCAAATCAATCTGTGTAAATTAAAATGAGTGTGATTCTATATAAAAATATATTAATATTCTTGACAAAAGCACACAAAGAAAAATATTAAACAGAATAACATTTGAATTCTCTGAGATTTTTTTCCTTATCCATATTCTGCCCAGGTAGAAATAATCATTCTCTCCTTTCTAAAGAGCATTCAATATACTCAGTTCACATCATCCTTGTAGTAATATTTTACTGCACCTATCTGTTTATAAGTCTGACTTCTCCTCTTGGCCCATGAGTTACTTGAGGACCAGAAATCTTTCTGACCTCTGCAGAATCTACTATAACTGCTGAGTGTAGAGTGAATGCTTAATAAACCTGAGTGGATGAGAAATTAGAATTTTATACTGATGTTGCCTAAACTCTCATTCATCTATTCAAACTTGAAAGAAGTTACTGATTTCAGAAACCTTTGGTCTCTGGGATTGGAATTACCAGGTCTCAGACATCTACATTTAATCTTCTTTGACTTGTCTTGGCAAAATCATATCTTTTCCAAGTATATGTCCTATATATTTTAAGCCAATTTTCAGTTGCTTAGAGACCTGATCACCAAACTAAGACACAGATGCCATTCACTTAATTATTTTACTATTAGTCACTGATCCAAACTGACAGAGGATAACAAATCTTTTTTTAAATTTTTTAATGTTTTTTATTTATTTCTTAAAGAGAGAGAGAGAGTGTGTGTGAGCAAGGGAGGATCAGAGAGAGAGACACACACACAAAATATGAAGCAGGCTCCAGGCTCTGAGCTAGCTGTCAGCACAGAGCCTGATGCGGGCCTCAAACCCATGAACCATGAGGTCATGACCTGAGCCGAAGTCGGACGCCCAATAGACTGAGCCACCCAGGTGTCCCATGGAGTATAACAAATCTAATAAATATAGGTTTTTATGTATTCTTGAATCTTGCAAAGTTTTATAGTCTGTCTAACCACCCACGCCTGAATAAGAAAAGCATTTTAGAATCTGACACTGTAAAACATTCATCAGCCAGGATAGGATGACATTTTTGTTGTGTCATTTGAAAGTCACTTTCTTTCTGGTTCAAGACTTTCCTATTGGGACTCCTCTTTTTTGGATGCCATCATTTCTTCTCTTTTCCCATAAAAGTCTCCACTTTTGTAAAGTTCTGTGTTGTAGATGTTTATTCTATCTAGAACTATAGTATTCCAGAGTAGAATCCAAGGGTATGGCATTTATAAGAGTTTATGTCTGCTTCTCAAGGATAAATTTCCCAGAATACTGCACTCTACTTTGTGCTGTGTTGCATAAGAGGTTAAGTGTTTGCAGAATAAATGAAGGGTTGAAATTCACCATACTTTATAGATATTCACCCCATAACACAATTTTATTTCAAATGAAATGGAAACCTGCTTTGGAGTTCCTGAGAATGGAGTAGAAACAGAGCCATACTTGGTACTTAGGGCTCTTAGGTCTGTTATTTTATTTACTCATAGAATATTTCCATTACTTAGATTTTTTTAAAGGTTTTATTTATTTACTTTAAGATAGAGACAGAAAAGAGTTCAAATAAAGTGGGGGAGGGGCAGAGAGAGAAGGAAAGAGAGAAGCAGGCTTTCCACTGTCAGCACAGACCCCAACTCAGAGCTCAGTCTCACAAAACGTGAGATCATGACCTGAGCCAAAATCAAAAGTCAGACACTTAACCAACTGAGACACCCGGGTGCCCCTCCATTACTTAGATTTTTTTATGGGAATCATTTTGAGTCAATCACCTTTATATTAATATACTGCTTGAAACAATTAAGGGGCACCTGGGTGGTTCAGTCGGTTGAGCGACGGACTTTGGCTCAGATCATAATCTCACAGTTCATGAGTTCAAGTCCCATCTCCAGCTCTGTGCTGGCAGCTCAGAGCCTGGAGCCTGCTTCAGATTCTGTGTTCCCCTCTCTTTCTCCTCCTCCCCTGTTCACACTCTATCTCTCTCTCAAAAATAAATATACATTAAAACAATTTAAAAAAATCAAATACAAAGTCAAGGAAGAATTAAAGTCATGATACATGAAGGAAAATTTTAACTGAATTACTCAAAATTTCAGAAAGGGTGCATTCTAAGAACTGAATTATATCTTGATTGTTACATAAGAGAAAAGCACAAATACAACAACAAAGACAACACACACGTACACACACCTAGACACACACACACACACACACACACACACAAAGTTTATGAAAAGTTCTCTTCCTGGGTAAAAAAGCAAACTATTGTTTTACTGTCAGAAGAGAAAGATGGAAAGATGTTTTGTGTACATTGGGGAAAAAGAGCAGTTTACCAAGAATCACTGAACACTTTTCTATTGAACTTATAAAACTTTCTTCCTGGTACCAGTTAATATTAAATTTGATAAAATCTTTAAGAGTTCTTTGTGGATTCATTTTTGGATAGAAAGGAGCAAATGGGTACAGTTTCTAAACGCTCACATCAAGTTACTTTATGAATGGTGTAATATAATTTTAAACCTCTTTCACAAGAACAGTGTTCTCAGCAGATGTTTTATTTGAAGTACAATGAATCCATGTGAAGTTACTTGAAAAGTAGTTGTTATCTAATAACCACCTGTCAAAAACTCAGATTGAAATTTTCTTTTATAGAAATGAAAAATATGGCAATGTTTATGATCTATTTTTTAAACCTTAAGAAAGTTACTGTCCGAATGATAATAAAATATTCTGTAATTAAGAATAAATTACTTTAAGAGCCCATATAAATTGTGGAAAAGGGGGAAGATATTGAACTACTCTAAATATTTTACACAATTCCATTTTAAGCCCAATTATTAAAGAAGATTCTAATTGGAACACTAAAAGCTTGGAGTATACACATTGATCTTTTTTTTAAGAAACAAAATATTCTTTCTTAAATGCCACCGCCCCAAAAAAAGTGATGCCAGAAGGACTAGTTACTTTAAACATGTTATTGAAGAGGAGTCTGGGTGGCTCAGTCAGTTAAACATCATGTTTAATTTCAGCTCAGGTCATGATCTCACAGTTAATAAGATCCAGCCCTGTGTCTGGATCTACGCTGACATTGCAAAGCCTGATTGGGATTCTCTCTCCCTCTCTCTCTGCCCCTCCGTGGCATGCGAAGGCACAAACATGTACACTCTCTCTCAAAATAAACATTAAAACATAAACATGTTATTGGCGGTAAAATTCTCACAAGATTATTGAGATTCCTGGGGTAAAAATAGGGCCTAGGGCTGAGAGCTGAGATGACATATGACAGCACATCAAATGAAAGGCCTTGAATCAGGGCAAATTGGTTTTCTGAGACTGTAAATGCTTAATAATTTCTATAAAGAAAGTAATCTATAAACACTAAGATAATTAAAAAATATTGTCATGAGAATAAAAGACTTTGAGAATGATAGTTCTATCTTCATATATAACTTAATAGCATAATAAATGATTAAAATATTTCAGGTACTTATTGTAAAATGAGGCCAAGAGAAGCTAGGCCTCACCAATCCCATTTCTTCTGCTTAGTGTTATAGGAAGGTGTCACAAGTCATTTAGGGAGACGACACTTTACAGCTTTCCTTGTCATGAGTTGGAGACTGATTAGTTCCAACCATCTAGATTTTAGTTCAGTCTAGCCTTGATCCCTAAAATCTCCCTAGAGATCATGGGCTGTCTCTTTCTGCCTAGTCTTCATGGACTTAAAGGAAGGATTAGAGTATGGCACCACCCCACAGTTAAAGAAGGAGGTATCCCTGAGCTGCCACTTGGCCTAGAGAGATGTCTGGAATGATCTGACTGTCTACTGAGCAGGACATAGGCAAGCTGTTCATGCTGCTGAGATTGTTATATTATTTGTTTAAGGCAAGTGTTACCTTAACAGACAAGCATTAGCCACACTATTCAGCAATAACGATTACATTTTATGTGTCCTAGTCCTCATGAGACTAAATCACAAAAACTCTGGCATGACCTCTAGATCTTTTCTGTTCAACAGTAACCATTGGGCTATTTTCATATTTCTCTTTTTCAATGTTAATTTAATTTTTCCTGAGAGCATGTGTTAGGAAATGATTGATTCTGTGGTCATAGTTAGATAACCAGTTTTTAATCACAATTTCATTGTCAAGGTGAAAGAGAAGGGCTTTCTTTTTTCCTTCCTTTTAACCAAATGATTAAAAACCATCCGTGTCATAATCTCCTGGAAGTAACAGAGTCATGAGAGTATACCTTGGCAGTACATCCATTTCAGTCATATTTCTATCGTTTTAAAGTTATGACTGAAAAGTCATTAGAAAATTCATATTGTGCTTCTAACTAATAATTATGTGAACTTAATAAAGATCTCATTAGGCAGCTCTGTTTCAAGGAGTATTGTAGGTATTGAGATACATATTCCTCAGTGGACATAACTGTGTAAGTAGACGTTAAATAGAAACATTTAAGTCCAAGCCAATTACAACATATCCAATAGCAATAATTGAATGTGTTTACGATGATTAATCAGGGGAGGCATTATCCATATTAAAAAAACTCAGTTCTGGTTAATATTTGTAAATAATATGATATTATTTCAAGCATCATGTGTGTTGCACTTATAAAATAATCAGAATAAACATGCAGTTTTTTATTTCTTCTGCTTCAAAAAGATTTGGTTATATTCCTAAATTTTCTGTCGTGGCATAAATAAAAGCTATTATTCCCTGGCAATATGATAGAGGTATACACACAGGCACAAACAAACATACATATGTACTTAAATATATGCATGTACACAAATATACATATAAGCACAAATATATGCTTTGTGCTTACACATACACACACATGCCCTTTCTCATTACATTTTACACGCACACACACTTTAGGGATACAAGCTAGGTATGATTGTTATGTTCTACAAATAAGAAAACAGGCTCAAGAAGCCAAAGATCTCACACAACTGTCTACTAGAACAAGTTTTCAATCTATGATATCTGAGGTGAGCTCTTCATCACTATACTAATATTTTATTTACTCTAGGATATAATACTATCCTTCCATCAGGAAAGCTAAGTGCTACTAGCTGTTCCACTAACTATAAGATATCAAATAACATATATATTTTCTTCTTGGCTCAATTTTCTCAAAGAAAACATTTCAATAGTTTACAAGGGAAATGTTATTAATCAATTAAATGCATTGGTCTATTTAAGTAAAGCATACCTCTATTTTCAAGGCAAATACATATAAATCTCAACAGAGAAAATAGAAGCAAATGTTTTATCTCTATATAAAATTATATATGTGTATATAGATTATATATCATATACATGTTTTATCATGTTATATAATGTATAGTGATATACACATATTATGTACATATACATATATGTGTGTGCATGTGCATATATAGGTATGTGGTTTTGGGTAGAAGACTTGGAGTTCTAACAAATTGTTCTCTCTTTAGCACTTTGGCCCTACATTGAGGCTTAAGGGGCCCAATGAACACTAATACCAAATATTTATATAATGCTATCCATGTCCTAGATTCTGTCCTGCATGCTAAATGGATGGATAGATAGGCACTTAATCCTAATAGCATTCTATAAAGAAAAATGATTACACTTTACAAATAAAGAAATCAAAGTTATGTGACTTGCTCTGGGTCGCACACCCAGTAAGAGGTAGAGCTAGGATTAGAAGCTGGTAAATACAGCTTCAGAGTCCACTCTCTTAGCTATTTTCTATATTGGATCTTAAAATAAGTTTATTTTGCCCTAGCTTGAATTTGCAATCGTCTGAAAGACTTAAAGGAATAGTAATAGAGATCAAATTATCTTGTTTATTATTGAAAACCTTGCTGGTAGAGAAATTGACTTCAGTGCACGGCAAAGATGGACTCTCATATCATGCTCGTTTGAACTTCATACTGGACACACTTATTGTCTCTGCTACAGTAGCACTAGATCACCTCAAGTCTGTCCACATGGAGAATACCATGCAAATCTTACAGCACGGAGAAGCGACATAGAGTGCTTTCTGACTGAGGACGATTTGGAACCTAAAGATAAAAAGAGAAGACAAGGGTGGAGCTATTCATGCTGAGTTTGTGCCACAAATATGTCAAATGGAGGGAGACAGATCAGGAGTTTTTTTGGAGATCATATCATATAGAAAGTAAAGGTGACAGAAAAGACTGATCCTACCCAATCTCTTTTATGAAACAAAAGGAATTAGAGAAATAGAGGTTGGAAATCACTGACAGAGGATAATAATACACTCCTTATATAAAACCCTTACACACACACACACACACACACACACACACACACACATTATGTATATACACACACTAAGAGGATAATAAACCCTTACTACTTTTTCATTATACACACACACACACACACACTATATACACACAGATATATATTTAAATTTGAGACCAGTTGAGACTTACAGAGTATTGCAAAAATAGTTGAGAATATTCTGAAGACTCTACACACAGTTCCCTTAATGTTAAAATCTAAAGTAACCATAGCTCAACTGTCCCAAATGAGGAATTAGCACTGTTACAGTGTTATTCACCAGATAATAGACTGAATTTGTGTTCAATAGAGTTTTCTACCAAAGTTCTTTTACTGTTCCAGGATCCAATTCAGGATCCCACTTAATGTTTCATTATCACGGCATCTTAGCTTTTTTCCAGTTTGTTATGGTTTCTTCCAGTCTTCTATCATCTACCATAATCTTGACATTGGGTACTCATAATAGACAATACAGTGTAACAGATATGGCCCTACCGATACTATAAACACTACATGATAGTGTAACACTATCTAATTAACACTAGATAGTGCATTAAATGCTACTGGTATATAATGAATAGCAATTGATATAATGTTAAAATAATGTTAATACCAGTATTATTACTTAAAATATAAATACGAAGTTTAAATTTGCTGAAATCTTATATGCTTTTCTTTCAACTTGCCCTTGTCTCTAACAACATGCATTTCATCTTGGATGTTTGTGTTTGTTTGTTTTTTGTTTGTTTTTCAAATCATTATACCTTTCCATTCTCTTTACTTCCCAACTTTCTCACTATTACTAAGAACATGTCTTCTAGACATTATTAGATACTTGCCTGTATTTTTAAATTTATATTCTTTGGTTACCTGTTTAAAAAGGTATGCTTTTATCACTATATAAATACAAAAGCAATGAACAACGATAAATAAGATTAGTAGGAGAATATTGTTGGAAACCAAAATTTATCTTAAAAGACTAACACATCAACAAACAACTGAAGAAAATGAGCAAAGATTCTTATAAAATAAGCTTATTTTAAATTACTTATGTAGAATATTTAACAGTAAATGACAAAAAATCATTGATTAAAATATCTTCTAGAAAATATAGCTTAAAGTTTTATAGACAGGTTTTCATGTCAAAGAAGAGGCAACAACATGTTTAAATACATAATTGAAATACATAATGTCCCACCTTCCCTTCTTGAAAATCTTCATCAATATTTAGTCCTCTCCAAACCAAGTATTCATGAATGGGAAGATTGAATTGCTTGTGAACTTTTCAATCCATTGAACTAGATAGAAGTATGATGGGATGATTTGTGAAAAAAGTTGCAAAATTTAATACCAAATCAAAATATTGTTGAAAATATTTATTTGGGGTAACAATATTATTATGATAGTATAGTAGATCTATAACCAAGATTTAATTAGAATATCTAAAAATATAAGATGAGAGATGGAGAAAAAATAAGAACTCTCATCTTCTACTAAACGAGAAGCCGAAATTTTGGTTTGTTTGTGCAGTATGTCTTCATCAACTATAATATAAATGGAAGATAATATAAATTAATAAGATCAACAAGGAAAATAAAGTAATAAGAATTTAATAAATTAAAGAATATATTGAAAGCATGGAAACAACAAAAAATGAAAATATATGTTTTAATAATTCAATAAATCAATTACACATCACTATAAATATTAGTACATATGTATGGTGTATGTACCCACACCACTATAAATATGGTTACAATTAACTTACTTAAATATATTCATATCATACTAACTTACGTAATATGTGTATAATGTGTGTGTGTGTGTGTGTGTGTGTGTGTGTGTGATAGGACATTTGTTAGGGTGTGTGTGTGACTAAGCATTTTGGCATGAGTGGGAAAAAAGCAGCCCTGAAATTGTATCTTTCCCCACTCTCCTCCCTCTCTTCCTCATTCCACAATTTACGAAAAGAAAAAAACAGGGGGCAAGGGAGAGAGAAGCATAGTTTTAATCAATGCTCAAAGAACCAAAACCTTTTTTTTTCTTAAAATAGACACAAAATCAGAAATAATGCATGCTCAGAGTTATATATCAGTATATATTGTTTTCCAATATTATAAAAAAAATCTCATTCTAAATAAATATTGAATTAGAGTACACATAATTTACCTAATCCCAAAGTCCTGTTGCCCAGGTCTATGGTAATAGTCCTGGAAAATAAGCCATGAAAACTTGGCCATGCTCCACTGAAAGCTGAAAAAAATAACACAAAGTAAGATTCTTGAACTCCAATCCCTGTGGTTTATGTTCTGCCAATTTTATGGTGCTTTTTGACTACCATGTCTTGGCTTGAGAACAACATAACATCCATAACCAGAATAAGCCACATCCATTCTGAGGAAGAGAGCAACATTGTGAGTCTCCTAGCTTGGGATGAAAGACAAGACATTAAAATGAAAGCAAATACATACGTTATCTTTATTCTTACTTCCCCACCTTGCCTCAGCTTAGTTAAAGAGCTTTATTCTTTTTACCTCTTATTCAGCGTGTAGCATTAAAGGGCATTTATTTCATATGAACTGGCCATGCAGTTTGGTAAAAAATACATAATCTGTAATGCATACTTTAGTCTACCAACAAAGCCACCTTGCTATAATATAAATATGTGAAATCACCTAGGGAGTTCTTTGTTAATTCCCATGTTACTATATTTATGAATAAATAAAGTTTTAAATTTTAAAGACTGACAAGAACTCGTTTTTCTGTCTGTCGATTAAAGATATATCAGACACAGCAAGAATAAATAAAATAATAATAATATAATTAATAAAGATCACAGTATATGCAGACAAAATACATGTATTTTAAGCATGAAATATATTCTTTTCAAAATGCATACATGTGCATTCTCAAACAAACACAAAACACTAAACCAACAGTAAATTAAGTTATAAAACAATCTCAGAAATAATCGAAGTAAAGCAAGTCATAAAACAAAAGCAGAAATAACCAAATGTAAAAATGTTGATATTCACCTATTAAAAAGACCCTAGTGACTTAAAGTAGATATTTTATATAAACATTAACAAGTCAATAATATGTGTATGCATATTAAGAACTCTTACAAATTACATTATTTACATATGTAAGCATATACATATATACTTTTATATATTTGTAAATCTATATATTCAGAATTGATTAATAATACTGTATATAGGAAGGTTACCAGTTTTCTTTTTCAGCTTCTCTAAGTATACCCATTACAGTTTGATCAGTCTCTCCGGAAACAACAGTGAATGAGAGGAATCAGTTTTTATATCTATTCCTTTAATAAGTGCATTTCTATAACCTATAAGAAGTCTTTCAATCACATTGACAAAGGTGAGTAGATTTGCCTATATATTTCCTCCTAGTCAAAATTTTACAATTTAAAATAAAGAGAAAATGCTTTTTTACGTTAATAAAAACTAAAAAACATGGACTAATTCAAATGATCGAATACAATTACAATGTGTTCAGTATCTGTACATGTCAACATATAAAATGTGACTCATCAAGAAACAAATCTTCAAATGTGTATGTAAAATCTTCAAATCTTTTTATTATTTAAACTTTCTTGCATTTTTTTCTTTCTACTAGTGTTAAAGGTAGAAAAAAGAGCTAGAGAAATAGGTAATTTTTTTTCTTTTACTAATTTATTCTCCAAGTTAAAAAAAAAAAAGGCAAAGCATGCATGTTGTAATCAATCAAAATATAGATATATAAGAAGTTGTTATCTTCTTACTACACAATTCAACTCTGAGTTATATAGCCAATGACAGAAGCTCAATGTGTAGCCTGGCAACTCTTTTTTATGTTTATAGAAACTTATAAACATAGTTTTCTTTAGTGATTTTGTTGTTTTGTTGTTGATGTTTATTTTCAAACCAATTTATCTTATACAATTGAACTTCAATGTGAATTTTTCACTGCATATAGATATAATTCATAATAGCATAATATAAACATAACATAATTAACAAGTCCACTATGGATGGACACTAATATTGCTTCCACCACTTTAATTCGGTAAATATTTCAATAGTAAATATTTCCATATCCTTATTACTGATTTTTATTTCTATGAAATAATTCTAGGTGAAATTTCTAAGACAGAGGAAAATAGGTTCATGAATATCCTTAATGTAAAACTCTAGAGAAATAGTGTAGAAGCAAATGAAGTTGAAGGGCCCCTGGATGGCTCAGTATGTATTGAATCTGCCTCTTGATTTTGGCTCAGGTCATGTCTCATGGCTCGTGAGATCGAGCCCCGCTTTGGGCTCTATGTTTATAGTGCTGAGCCTGCTTGGGATTCTCTGTCTCCTTCTCTCTCTGCCCCTCTCCCTCTCAATAAAACAAATAAATAAATATTCAAATTAATGAAAAAGAAATGAAATTGAAAGGGTTGGCAGGTCCAAATATTGTAGGACTTTGTAATTTAATGTAAGGAATTTGCTTTATTCTATGTACACCAGAAGTCTCAAGGGAATTTAGGCAGTTAAGAGACATAAATGAACATCTTAAAAAAATCATTATGATGAGAGAAATTTTTAAAAAGTCAATAATGTTCTCATCTTTAGGGGGAAATATTTTTTCTATTGAATGGAAAACTTGTTTTATTGTTTGTTTGTTGTGTATGTGTTTCCCTGCACTGATTGCAGCGTGTCTATTGCATCAACAGTAATTTTTACTCCTTGTATTTATTTGTCTGACTGATTTTACTTTAGATTTTGAGATTCTTGAGTCACTGAACCTTTGCATAAAGCAGCACATGCTGTCGGGTCCAGTAAATACCTGAATGTTGGTCAACATTGATCTAAGGACATCTAGAAAATAATCAAACGGAATAGTGTTATCAAAGAAAGGGATAATTTAGCTTCAATGTTAACTAAGTGAGATTTGGTACAAAATCAGACCACTGTTTCCAATAAACTTGAAATTTTATGATCAGAGGGCATGGATATAGGAAAGTGAGGAGTAAAGCTTGTAGGCTTCGAGAAGACTGAGTACAACAGATTTTAAGAGTCAACAAGCATGGCAGAGAAGGGATAAGCACATTTGTACACTCAGAGATATTGCCAGATGACAGAACAAAAGCAGAATTACTTTTCTTCCTCTCCAAATCACTTCTCTTAATCCCAGGAATCAGAATCACAATATACTAAATTCATCAAATTGAAATTATACAACATATATCTTTTTTTAAGTTCTTTCAGGTCCCATACAAATAAGTAGGTAATGTTAATTCATTTGCTTTTGGGTGAACCTGTGCTTACCAAGTAGCATAGACCATCACCATCTTTCACCTGGATGCCTGCATTATCCACACCTGAGAGCTTCTTACTATTGCTCAATCCATCATACGTCTCGACTTGTATCTCCTTGGTCCAGTGTACACCAGTCTCACTGGCTCTTACATGAGCCAGAATTTGTTTCACTTGCCTACCATTTAACTAATAGCTTAGTTTAAGAACTCTTTTGCAAATGCAATTTTATTTAAAGTAACCAAATCCATCAATCCTTTTATTTACTGCATTTGGATTTTTAAATCTTGCTTATGGTAGGCATTCCACATCATAGGATTAAAAAAAATAGCCCCCTAAAATGTTGAACACTTTATGCTTTATGAGTTGCTTTCTTTTAAAAAAAAAATGTTTATTTATTTTTGAGAGGAAGGAGAATCTTGAGAAAGAGAGAGAGTCCCAAACAGGCTCTATGTTGTGAGTGCAGAGCCTGATGCAGGGCTCGAACTCATGAACCGTGAAATCATGACCTGAGCAGAAATTAAGAGTCTGATGCTTGACCGATAGAGTCACCCAGGCATACTGCCCCTATGATTTACTTTTTAAAAGCAATTTGTTGAGGTAAAATTTACATCTCATAAATTGGGTATATATTTCGATTAAGTGTGTATTTTTGACTATCACCACAACCTGATATTGGAACATTTCATCAATCTAAAAGATGCCTCATGAACAATTGTAGTAAATCCAATTTCAACCCCCAGTCCCCACTAATCTGGATTCAGTTGCCTTAGACTTTCCCTATAAGGATATTTCAAATAAATGGAGTCATAAAACATAGTTTTTGCATCTAACATAATGTTTCTGAGATCCAAATGTACAATCTGTTCTTTTGTATTGCTGGATAGTATTGCATTGTACGGGTACAGTACATTTTTGTTTTCACTCACTAGCTGATAAACATTTGAACTCTTTCCACTTTTTAGTTATTACCAATAATGCTATTATGAAGAATTATATACCAGCCTTTTTCATTTTTCTTGGGTATTATACCAAAGGCAATTATTAGGTCATATGGTAAAATTTTGTTTAAATACATTAGAAATTGCTAATTTTTCCCCAAAGGTATACAGCACTTTATATGTCTACTCTCAGAGTATGAGTGTTCCCATTTCTCCACATCCATGCTTATACTTGATATTTTCTTTCTTTTTCATTAAAATCAATCAGTAGGTTTGAGGTAATATCTCATTGTGGTTTCATATTGCATTTCCCAAATGACTGATGATTTTGACTTTATTTTCATATGCTTATTAGCCATTGTATATTATTTAGAGAAATATCTACTCAAGTATTTCACCCATTTTTAATTGGATATTTGTCTTGTCATTATTGAGTTGTGAGATTTCTTTATTTATATTTTGAATTGTAGGCCTTTCTTAGATATATAATATACAATTTTCTTCTTGCACTCTCTGACTTATCTTTTAATTTTATTATTTGGTTTCAGCTAAGGTCATGATCTCAGGTTTTGAGGGTTTGAGCCCACATTGAGGTCTGCACTGACAATGTGGAGACTGCTTGGGATTCATTCTCTCACTCTCTCTGCCCCTATCTCTCTCTCTTCGAAATAAATTTTTAAAAAACTTAAGAAATAAATATTAGGATAAGATTATTAATTCCTGCAAAAATTTATACTGGAAATGTGATAGAGAATCTGTTGAGTTTTTAGATCAATTTGAGGAAAATTGGCATCTTAACAGTACAGTCTTTCATACATATGCATGATATAGCTCTCCATTTATTTAGACTTTAATATTTCTTAGCAGTATTTTATAATTTTCAGTGTAAAAGATTTGTACATTTTGATAAATATATTCATAGGTGGTTTGATTTCAAAGATGCTTTGAATGGAATTTTTTCTTACTTTCAAGTTCATTGCTTTTTAAGCTCCACATATCTTTTCTTAATAAATATTTATATGGAAGGCAGTATGTTACAGGAAAAAAAAACAGATTTTCTAATCACACAAATATATTCTGTCATCATTATGGAATAATCATTAGTTACAGTATTTGGGCTATTTATATTGATTCCATTAGGATATAAGAAATCTCTAACTTACAAGGAGTTAATAATTACTATTTGTGACAAACTTTGTAAAGCATCTTGCCTCCTTTCTAATAGGCAGTTAATTAAATGCTATAAAATTATTTACTATGTATTTCTGATATGAGATAAATTCTTAATTATTTTAAATAACTATGATGAATATTCATATCATGGGAAATGCATCTCATTCCAATTTTATATATGAAAAATACTTTATGATAATTTATATATGTATATATCATTAAATTAATATATTTATACAAATATTAAACTATGCATATATATAGAAATTGTATAAGTGTGTGTATGTGTGTGTGTGTGTGTGTATGTGTATTTGTGCATAAGACAGGAGCTCAGAAATTGAGTGTGGATATGAATTCAGATGATCAACTAGCTCTCTGTTGGGCTGAACAAAGAGGCGAGGGTTTAAACATGGAGAGAAGACAGAGTCATAATGGTAGTGTTACCACAGATGGCAAAATAGTCCTCGTTTTAATTCACTCCTCAAGAGAAAAGAATGGCTTTTTTATGTATTTGGCATTCACATATCAAATATTTTTTAAAATATTTATTAATTTTTGAGAGAGAGACAGAGAGACAGACAGCACAAGCAGGGGAGGAACAGAGACAGAAACATGGAGACACAGAATCTGAAGCAGGATCCAGCTCTGCACTATCAGCACATAGCCTGACAAGGGGCTTGAACCCATGAACTGCGAGATCGTAACTGGAACCAAAGTCAGATACTCAACCAACTGAGTCACTCAAGTGCCCCACATACCAAATATTCTTAAATTCAGTTTTGCATTTATAAGATTTTGCCTTGTTTTTATGTTTACTTTCATTTCTTTTATACATTAGTATGAATAAGTAGTTTTTGAATTTTAAATAAATCAATTACTCTTTGATATAAAGCTAACTCACTGTGCAGATTTCCATGGTTTTCCATCATGCTTTATTGTTTTAATGCAGAGGTTAGCCATAAATAAATTAGTCATGATGGTTGAAATAAAAGATCACCAGTTTATAACTTCCTAGTATTTTGTACATTTAACTGACCCTACATTCTTTAGATTTAAGTACTTATTTTATCTTGACAGAGAATCAAAACAAAAGTGACATGCCATTTGAAAGTAAATAAGATGGTATTTCTTATATTTGCATCTGTAGATATCATGGGTAGAATAAAATAGTGATTACTATTTTTGCTTAAAGGAGAAGTATTCCAGTGGCACCTGGGTGGCTCACTCAGTTAAGTGCCAGACTCTTGATTTGAGCTCCGGTCATTATCTCACAGTTCAGGGGTTTGAGCCCCACATTGGGCTCTGTGTTGACAGTGTGGAACCAGTTTGGGATTGTCTCCTTCTCCCTCACTCTCTCCCTCTCCCCCACTCACACAATCTCTCTCTTTCACTCTCTCTCTCTCTCAAAATAAATAAATAAATACACTTTATTTTTTTAAAAGGGGGAGATGCTCCATAGTCTTACTTATGAATATTTTATACACCTCTGTGATTGTTATGTTAATTATCTCTACTTACATATAATTACCTACTTTGTCCAGGAAAAAATTCTCAGTCAAATCATGTATATCATTAATATATTTTTAAATATATTTTATCAAAAAGATTTTGGAAGGCTAATAATTTGACGAGAAAGCATTAGCCTTCGTGATCCAGTTTTGTCCATTTCAGTCTGAGACATAAAATAACATTTTGACCTATCTGCTGTTATAATGTCTTTGAGAGTCTGTTAGCGAAAGAGAATCAACTGTTCTTATTCCCAGGAATTCGAACCTGGTAGAGCTCATGCATCTATACTCACCTGCTAGTGTAGGGAAGTAATTACAAGTGTTCAAGCCAAATCCATAAATCATGATGTGGCAAGAACTCTGGTTTCCTTTGATGTCCTCCTTAAGTGAACGCAATCTCAATGGCACTTGATATCCCCTAAACTACTCTTCCAAACGGTTATTACACTTGAACTTTGAAGATTTAGAAGCAATTTGTATTCTCTGATGAGCTTTTGTCTTTGAGACGTCCTTCCCCCTGTGATCCAAATGGAATGTCAATGTTGAACCTTTGGTTCAGTCACATTCATGACAGTAGCAGAAATAATTATATATTTTAAAGCTCCACAACAGAGAAGTTCAAAAATATTTGCTTGCGCACGCACGTGCGTGCNTTCTCTGATGAGCTTTTGTCTTTGAGACGTCCTTCCCCCTGTGATCCAAATGGAATGTCAATGTTGAACCTTTGGTTCAGTCACATTCATGACAGTAGCAGAAATAATTATATATTTTAAAGCTCCACAACAGAGAAGTTCAAAAATATTTGCTTGCGCACGCACGCGCGTGCGCGCGCACACACACACATCACATATGTTTGTTCAGCTATATAGTACACAAAGCAGGTTTAGAAATTGTTTTTCAATTTCTCCTTTTGTTTATTTTTCTGTCCATTATTAACTTTCCCTTTTTCTTGACCTTTATTCATAGCTACTTATTCTTCTTAATTCTTTTTCTTTCATGTCTCTAAGAGGAAAATTCTGAACAAATACTAGACAATCAGCAGAAATAAACTTATGAGAGATAGTATAGTTTTGTTAGAGGCATTATAGTTTATATGAACTATGAAGTAAAACAGACTTATATTCAAATAATTACTTACAGTTTTGCACTAATTAGGTGTGTGAGCTTATCTTTTTTCTTTTTTCTTTTTTTACAAATAGTTTATTGTCAAATTAGTTTCCACATAACACCCAGTNCTAGGGTGTTGATAGTTTCCTGTCTCACGTTCAGGTCCTTTATCCATTTTGAGTTGATTTTTGTGCATGGTGTGAGAAAATGATCTAGTTTCATTCCTCTGCATGTCGCTGTCCAGTTCACCCAACACCATCTGTTAAAAAGGCTGTCTTTTTTCCATTGGATATTCTTTCCTGCTTTGTCAAAGATTAGTTCGATGTACACTTTTGGATCCACTTCTGAGTTCTCAATTCTGTTCCATTANTTGGTTGCACTCTTCAACCCAGGCCAGTTCCAATCTCCAAATCCCCGTCCGCGCGCCCCGCTGAAGTTGCCTTAGACACAGCTTCCCAGGCAACCTCCTCGGGCAATTCCAGGCCCCCTGCCGCGCTCTGGGGGCGGAGTCAGAATCGCTGCTTCCTTCTCTGGGTCGGGCTGTTGAGCATGGACGGGGGCTTGCCTGCCGGGTGTGCCGAGCCTGCTGGAGTGAGGAAAACGAGGTCCCTCTATGGCTCGTCACCCAAAACACGAACTCACAGCAAATTTCCCAGTTTTTAGCTCTTTGCCTTCCCTCTAGAGCCCCAGCCCGCCAGGAGCGCGGACGCCCGGTGTCCCCGCATCTCTTTCAGGGTCCCCAGCCGCCCGGGAGCTACAATGGCAACAGGCGCGCTACTGCTCTGAAGTCCAGCCGCCAGGAGCCAGCACAAAGCAGCAGTCTGTGTGCTCAGCCCCCTGGGACCAGTTGGCGTGAGGGGACCTGGTGTGCAGGTATGTGGCAACTACGGTCTTTCTATGCACTGAGCGGAGGTTTTTCCCCCCGAGCGGAGGTTTTTCTGTTTCGGACTCTCTCCTTTTCCCCTCTCAGTCCCCGTAGAGGGTAGAGGGGGATCGCCTCCCACCCTGGAGTCTCCGATCCCGGCCCGATTTTATCTTCCCCGGTTCGCACTCACGTTAGAAGGCTCTCTCAGTGGATTCTGCGTCCTTTGTCTCCCAATCTCTCAGGTTTTGTAAGGTTTCCAATGGCTTCAGATCTTTTCTGTGTGATGTATGGGCGCGAGTGCAAGTACGGAGCTCCTTACTTCTCCGCCATCTTGCCCCCTCCTTCCGTGAGCTTATATTTCAAAATCTCAACACATGTTAACCATTATAGCTTGTATATTAAATGAATGACTAGATATCTTGTTATTTAAATATTTAGACAGCACAATATAAAGCTCGATGAGCTAGGAGAGGTAAATAGGCATAGGTCCGAGATTATTTGCATGTGGCACTTACCACTTCCCCTCCCCAAAATAATTACCTGGTGGCAATACTTTGATAAGAAAATTAATAATTTCTCTCCTTTTGGAAAAAAAACCATTAACTATGTACTTCTCAATGTTGCATTTATTCTACTTAACTGACTTGAACTTTTTACTTCAGTTTATAAATCACAAAAATAATCTGCTCTCTTTAAATTCAAATACCTCATATTTTGAGTTAAAGTTGTAGATAGAAATAAGGATTCCAAACTTTCTGTCTCAATGATTCTCATGGTGTGATGACCGAAAAAAAACATGTTGTGGACCTTACAACACCAATTAAGAAGGGATTACAGATTACACTTTTCTTAAATTGTACTTCTTTTCCATAAACTCAGGGTGTTTGTGGTCAGTCATTAAGCTTAAGGAAAATATTTACATCAATAACTTTTCTGAGGTATTTGTATTTTAAAGTCTTTTTATTTTTTTTAACATTTATTTATTTTGAGAGACAGAGGCATAGCACCAGCAGGGGAGGGGCAGAGAGAGAGGGAGGCACAAAATCAGAAACCCAGGATTCAGGCCCTAAGCTGTCAGCTCAGAGCCAATATGGGGCTCGAGGCTCAAACTCAGGAACTATGAGATCATGACCTGAGAGCCAAAGTTGGAGGCTTTACCAACTGAGGCACTCAGGTGCCCCTGAGGGGTTGTTATTTTAAATAGAGAGATGAAATTAAGAGATGAAATTGTCTATTAGGGTCAAAGAAATGAGATAATAATGACAGAGTCATAATTATGGAAACCCCTCTTTATTGCTAATATTTTATGGGCACCTTGCTATTTATACATTGTCTTATTTAAGCTAATAGCCAATAATCTATCTAATCATTATATTACTGATTTAAAATGGAATATCAGTTATGGTAAAAATTTGCTGGGGATCTTGTAGGAAATAAATCACAAAGCTGGGATGTGAATTTATATTCACTTTATGACCCATGTTTGTTAAGTGATACTTTATATCGTTCTTATCCCTTAAAATGTATTAAGTTCTTATCCTCCAACTGCAATGATATAAAATGGGAGACCACAATATGAATACTTATTCTGTTACTAGTATAATCAGGAGGTTGTTACATAACTAAACCTTCAGATGGGGCAAGGCAACCCAGGTATGTGAGAGGAGAAATAAAGATTAGAAAAAGTGAAGAAAGTGAAGAGCAAGCAAATATGGACATTGAGTTAAGATGTTTAGGTGATGGTAAAATGGGAAAAAGCAAATAGGTTTCAAATACAATATATATAAATTCATAAACACCACACAATGGACTAACTTTCCATTTATATGTAAGAAGAAACTGCAAAACAATAAAGGCTTTATTGACACTACAAGTGTATAATATATTAAAATCAAGTTATTGTTTGAGTTTTGAGTTGGCAGGGAGTAGAGACTCAGCTCCCAAAATTTAGGTAGAATTTTTAGGGTTACTTTATTACTATTATTCCATGCTCACTAAAAAGGGAATAACACTGCAAAAATCAAAGTAATGAAACTATGGAAGGAAATCATGATAAAAATGTTTTTAAATAATAACTGAAAAGTGCAGAAACCAGTTATTAGAAATTATAGAAAGATATCTACCATGTTGTGAAATGTACTGGTGAGGTTTATTAAGTTAGAAATGTAATAAGAATAATTATAAAAATAGAACTGCACAATGAACATTCAAAGTTATTTTGCTTGCACGAAAGGAACTAGTGATTAATTGCACATTAGCAATTATTTACTAAACAATGATTACCTCCATCTTTATAAAAGTTAATTCTTTTCCAAAGTGCTTAAAATCTTCCCAGGGAGTAAATTATCATCAGCATATTCTAAATATTTTCTAATTCAGAAGTTGCGTAGTAATTTTCAGGGTTTTTTTTTTTTTTTTTTTTTTTAACTCTTTGTCACTAAAAAGTTTTTAAATTCATTAGAATGGAAAGGAGACAAGAAAGCCATATAGCCAAGAGCTTTTTTTTCATCTTCTTTCCACTTTTCTGGCCAGATTCATCTTGTTCACAATTTTAGGAGATCAGTTGGTTATATGGAATACATAGGCATTAGTAAAAAGCACACAAAAACTCAGTTCCCTAAAAGAGTTGATTTATTTTACTTCTTTATTTGTTCTGCAAATAAAATTGTTAAGCACCTGCAAGCTATCTGGTATTTGGCCTAAAAGTTTGTAATTACATGTGTATTGGAAATATGTACTTTAGATTGGGGTTCGTTAATTCTCAAGTGGACATTAGTGAAGCGTTTTTCATGCTTCATGAAGATTTTGAAAAATAAGTATTATTAGTGCTTACTTACTTGAGGCACATTAGAAGAGAAAATTCATTCACAACTTTATGTGTACTTTGCAGCAATCAGTGTTAAAATTAAAACAAATGTCCTGGTGAAGTGAAAGCAACGGTACTCTACCAGGAGCCATAGGAATCTTAAGAAAGTGTCGAAGATGAGATGTACTCTCAGAAGTATAATTAAGGGATACTAATTAAGGAACACTAATACTAAATAAAGGGGAAAAAATCAAAGTTAAGTGAATTTCTCCTCCTAACTTTGCAGCTTCCTACTTTGTTACAGTGAGTAACTGATGTAATTATTTAGAAATTTATATTTTATCATCTGTTCATTGTAATATCTATTCATCTTAATTCACACATAACTATGGCTAATCCACAGAATGTCTACTCAGGCTATTTATGTGAAAGGATGGATTTACTTATTAAATAAATATCGTAGGGGGATGACTGTGTGGCTCAGTCAGTTGAGTGACTTGATTTTGGCCCAGGTTATGATCTCATGGTCAGGTTAAGATCTCATTGTCCATGAGTTTGGGCTCTGTACTGACTGCTTTGGATTCTCTCTCTTTCTCTCTCTCTCTGTCTTTCCTCCACCTCAAATAAATAAATAAATAAATACAACATGCTGGACAAATAAAAATTAATAAAACACAAGTCCTTCTCAAAAGATCCTTAAAGGTCTTGGTAGAGGCAAAGAAAAAAAGTTAATTTACTATACTATGGTTTAGAGGAACAGTAGAGAAGATCATCGAGGGAACTGAGGAAATGTATGTGGATTACCTGAATCTTAGCTTCAATATTACATCTAAAAGGTGATGACTCTCAAACCCAAAATTATAAAAATTATATTTTGTTATTTTTTACCCTGAGCTATAGACCTAAGTATCCAACTTCCTACTGTATTTGTTCTTTTGGATTTTTCACAAACATCTTGAAGAGCAGGTCTACAATTACAGAAATGTATCCTGCCAACAATTACAACTAGTGACTCTTCTGGTTTTCCGTATCACTGTCAGTAGTATTAACATCCAGTCAGGCAATGATTAACATCCAATCATTTGTTGTCTAATTTTATTTAAACATTTTTTAATGTTTGTTTATTTTTGAGAGAGAAAGACAGAGCATAAATGGGAAAGAGGCAGTGAGGAAGGGAGACAGAATCCAAAGCAGTCTCCAGGCCCTGAGCTGTCAGCACAGAGCCCCACATGGGGCTCGAACTTGTGAACTGTGAGATCAAGATCTGAGCCCAACTAATGTTTCCATATCAATTCACTTTACATTATCTCTTATCTGATTGAACCACCCAGGTGCCCCTCTTGTCTAATTTTCTAGCTACAAAGCTAATAATTCTTTTACTTTCTAAACTGCAGCCACCCTAAGCCTTCTCTAGACCTGTACCATACTCCTCCTCATCTCGCTTCTTAGTCTCATTCTGCTTCCTCCTAGGAGAAAGGTTTCATTTACTTTGATGCATACTGTAGCAGCATCAGAATTTGAAGGAATTTAGCAAAGATATAGTAGAATATGTCAATGAAGGACAGGTTGAAAGAATTACTTGAATAAAGATATAGAAAGGTTAATAAAAGGATTTAGCTTTAAAGTAGTAAGAAGATCATAGCATCCTTTTAGGCTGGTACCGTGAAAGTTTGAGATGGAGCATAGCAGTTTTAGAGCACTTCCCTTCCTCTTACTCTTCACATTTAAATCAACCAAAATTTGATAACGTCTATTTCCTTAAATTTCCATATCAGTTTTCTTTACATTACCCTCAGCTTAGTTATCAAGGTTCAGATATTGTCATTTATGCTTGCCTTACGTTTAGAAAAGTTTGCTCTACATGTGTGTTTAAGCACTTGCTTACTTTTGGTTTCTACAAGATGCCCCAAACTGTTTTGCATCTCTCCTTCCCTAGTCATAGAATCAGCCACATCTCCATGGAGCCTTGTATTTTGGTTTTTGTTGCTGTGGTTAGAGAATGGCATTAGGGTGTGCTAGATTGTTTACTGTACTGGGGTATCATTGTTTCCAGCCCTGTCGGCTGACATCAAGTAAATATGGATGTGTATATCAACTCAGCATGCAAATGAACCTATAACTGTGTCTATACGTGACCATCTGTATCTACATTAAGGTAAGCATGGGTTAATAATGGCACATCCAATTCTGATTCACTGCTACAACCTTTCTTCTAGCCTTGTCTCCTTGCTCGTCTGTCACCTCCCACCCAGCTATGAGAAATATTGCTCCCACTATCTATCATACATCTAATTAATTGTTAAATTCCTGTATTAATATATAGTGATGTCTTAATCCATTTAGGCTGCTACAACAAAATGCCACAGACTGGGTAGTTTATAAACAACAAAGATTTATTTCTCCCAGTTCTAGAAACTAGAAGGTCCCAGGTCAAGGCAGCATCACTTAAGGGGCTGGGGAACTCTCTGGAGCCTCTTTATAAGCCATTGATCCCATTCATGAGGAATCTACTCTCATAATCTAATCAATTTCCAAAGGCCCTAACTCCAAATACCATCATCTGAGGGGGTTAATATTTCAACATGAATTTTGAGGGGGCAAAAGCACTCAGAACATAGTAATTGGTATCAGAATTATTAACCTGTATATCTATGGAAAACCCTTTTGTGAAATTGAATGTAGTGCTTGTATAATTTAACTTTTAATCTTCCCGATTTTCAAAGATCAGTGAACTTGATTTTTCATATATTGTGTCTGATATAGTTATTTACACATTGTACATTTCATTTTGGGATCTCTTGACCTCCTAGTTTTTAAAATTTTTGCACATTTAGGTTTGTTCTTTGTGCTATCAAGGTTTATGAATTTTAAAAATGCATTATTTCATATTTCTACAATCATAGTATTATACAGAATTATTTTGAACATCCAAAGAAAACCACCTGTGACTTATATATTCAACCCATTCCTTCTTCCCACAAACCCGTGGCAACCACCAATCTTTTAATTGTCTCTGTAGTGTTACCTTTTCCAGAATGTCATGTAATTGGGATCACAAAGTATGTAGCCTTTTCAAATTTGCTTCTTTCCCTCAGCAATACGCATTTAAGATTTGCCCACATCTTTTCATGTTTTGTTAGCTTATTATCTATGTATGCATATGCCACAGTTTGTTTATCCATTCACCTTATGAAGGATATTTCAGTTACTTCCAGTTTTGGGTAAGTATGAATGAAGTGTTATAAACAGTGATGTACAGGCATTTTATGAACTTAAGTTCTCAATCATTTAGGTGAACAGATAGGCACCCAATTTCTTGGTTGTATTATGAGACTATATTTAAAGGTTTTGTAAGAAACTGCCAGTCTTCTAAGAGGCTGTACCATTTCATGTTCCCAGCAGCAATAAATATTCCTTTTTCACTATAGCCTAGCCAGCATTTCCTATTGTAAGTATTTTTTTTTATTATTTTATTTTAACCATTTTAATAGGCTTGTAATTGTGGAAAATCAAATAGCTATGTCCTGGATTAAGAGATTGTAAGGAATGCATTGCAAAGCAGAACATTGCTTTCTGGCCTTTTAGTGGGCAACTACTTAATATAGATATATAGCGGTGGGGTCCTGCTTGTGCTCATTAATTCCTTAGGCCATGTTATCTGTGAAATATCAAATATTGTTTTCCACCCTACTTTCTGCATCTGCTTTATTGTAGTCTTGGGAATGCCTTAACTTGATTTTGTGCATACTTTCTGTATGTTCTTACTGGCACATAGCCCACTGACCTGTTGCACAATGTTTCCCTAAATGTATGCTTAATAAATGCAGAGGCTTCAGAACAGCTCAGGGAGAATTCCCTTAGCCTTCATCTCACCTCTCTTGACTTGCATGGAATCTTGAGTAATCATTTTTGATGTCCTAGGCTTTATCAAACACACATGCAATGATCTCTCAGTTTTGAAATTTTCAATTCCTTGGAGGCAAATTATGTTGATCATCTTTTAATGTTTATTTTCAATCTATGTCTTCTTTGGTGAGGTGTTAGTTCAGAAATTTTACTAATCTTTCAGTTGTGTTGTTTTCCTATTATTGAGTTTTATGAGTTCTTCGTATATCTTGGATACAAATCCTTCATCAGATCTGTATTTTGCAAATATTTTCCCCAATCTGTGATTTATCCTTTTATTCTCTCTTCTTACAAAGTTTATTTATTTATTTATTTATTTTAAGAGAGTGCAGGAGGGGCAGAGACACAGGGAGAGAGAGAGAGAGAGTCCCAAACAGGTTCCACACTGTCAGACAGAGCACAATGCAGGGCTCAAACTCACAAACTATGGATCATGACCTGAGCTGAAATCAAAGAGTTGGACACTTAACTGACTGAGCCACTGAAGGCCCCCTAACCTTGTATTCTCTTTTGAGCACCCCAAACAAGAATGTGGGCCTCTATGAGTTTCTTGGTTTTATGCCAGCCCACACTCAACCTCCAACAATTCATCAAAATCATTATCTCAGTGTTTCTACCAGTTTATGCTTGCAAATGCTTCTGCTCTGGACTAGTGGCCTTTTCTGTCATACATTTACTGGAATTCAGCTCAATGTTAAATTTTTTTTTTAATCTGTTAAGCATATGGACTCTGATCTACACATATATGCCTTTTATTGACTAAATACTTAGTGTTTCTTAATGGACCAAACTCAAGAGATTTTTATCTCTGAACATTTAGTAATATTACCAGATGTATTTTCACTACCTAAAGACATGATAGGTAGTATTGGGATATAAATCAAATTATAAAATATTCAGGAATCCATAATGATATATATGACCCCCATCTAATTATTAGAAAAATCATCAGACAAATCCCAATAAAGTGGTGTTCCATACAAATTCCAGTAAACATATCTGACCAGTACTTCTCAACCTGTCAATGTCATTAAAAAAAAAGAAAGTCTGATAGACTATGACGGCCAAGAGGAGTATAAGGACACTTGATGACTACATGGTTGGTGTCTTGGATAGTAAAGAGTTTATCTAAAAAGGGAAAAAAAGAAAAAAGAAAAGAAAAAATCTACAGAAAGTCTGAATAAAGAACAGACTTTAAATAAAAAAGTATACTAATTAAGGTTCATCTATTTTGACAAAACCTCTATAATCTTTATAAGATGTTAGTAATAAACTAAATCTAATATACATATATATACACACATACACATTATATATATATATATATATATAAAATCTTCTGTAAACCATATTTGCCATGTTTCAGTAGATTTAAAACTACTGTAAAAATTTATTTTAAGTAAGCAATAATATCAGTTAAAGTTGAGAGGAAATGAAAACAAGGACAGGCAGATGGAGCCAAATTTGTGTCTTGACAGATAAGTCAGGCTACACAGTCATACCTGCTGCAGATGGAAACAATATTTAGTCGATTATGTCTGGCAATGAGAAATATGTGATTAGTCACAAAAGTGAGTACCCAAGGAAAACTTAAACAGAGCAAGGCAAAATCTTTCAAAAAAAGAATAAAAATACCCTCTATTAAAAACTTAAAGTGTTCACTTAGTTTCTTACAGAGAAAAAAATTAAAATAATAAACACTATAATCATCACATCGTTGTAGTAAATAAACATATTTCTTTGTATTATCATGTGGTTTTTTGAAAATTAGCATTGGCATGTTCATTCAACAAATGACAAGTAAAATTATTTCTTTCACTTCCAAACTGGAAATACATTGATATTTTTTCTGATTATAAATATAAAACATTGTATGATACAAAACAATGTAAAAAATAAATGTCTGCCAAACATTCAGACCCAAACTACCACTTAATTTGATCCTTAAGAAATAGCACATTTAAAAAGAATAACTCACAGAATTTATTTATATTTTAAGTAAAAATAATATGTTGGAAAGCAATTATTTTACACATATTCTTGCATCTCAATTTTTACTTTACATCTAACGAGCTTCTTTCTCCGTCAGTTTATAGGTGTGTACTTCATCTAATATTCTAATATCTTTTTAATCACTTAATCTTTTTTTTAATTTTACTTATTTTGAGAGAGACAGAGACAGTGGGAATGAGGGTGGCATAGGGAAAGGGAGTCAGAAAATCTCAACCAGGATCCACACTGTCAGCGCAGAGCCCAACACAGGGTTCAAACTCACAAACTGTGAGATCATGACCTGGGGCAAAATCAGGAGTCAGATGCTTAACAGACTGGACTACCCAATGGCCTCTCATCTTTTAATTACATTAATATACTATAATTTATTTAAGGAACTCCTTCAAAATGAATATTTAGATTATTTTCAATACATCATTAGTTATNCAAGCTATAATTTGTTATTTGAAGAGGAAGTATTTTTGTACATACTGGCAATTTCCCTTCTAAAAATTGCCTGATTCCCCATCCCTGGCTCACAGTATATCTTCATTATTTATTTAACATTACTAGTCATTTCCAGTGAAAATGGTGAAAAAATGATACATTAGTGTCATATAAGTTTTCATTTTCTCAGGTAGACTTAAGAATAACCATGTTCTGGGGACACCTGGGTGGCTCAGTCGGTTAAGTGACTGACTTCGGCTCAGGTCATGATCTCATGGGTCGTGGGTTTGAGCCCCGTGTCAGGCTCTGTGCCGAAGGCTAGCTCAGAGCCTGGAGCCTGTCTTCAGATTCTGTGTCTCCCTCTCTCTGACTCTCCCCTGCTCACGCTGTCTCTCTCTCTCTCTTTCTCTCTCAAAAAATAAATAAAACATTGAAGAAAAGAAAAAAAAGAATAACCATGTTCCTCTAGAATTTTCACTAACAATGTGATAGAAGTTTTTCCTTGGATAGAGCCTAGAAATAATTAGTAGATATCATATCTTAGAAGAGAAATATATGAAAATATTAATACCTCATATTATTACTCTAATTAATTAAAATACCAGGAGAAAGAGGCTGTGGTGTTAGGGGCTAAAGTATACCTTTACAAGAGTTGCATTGCATTACTATAAATTGTTTTTTTAGGTACAGGCAGCTCTGAAGGGCATGAAAGCTCTTATGGATTGTAAACACAAATCACAGGCTCTGGCCAAGGGTACAAGTAGTAAAATCTGTAACAGTTGATCCATTGATTCTGCCCACTCGGGTGGAAATCAATTCTTTGTAAGCTAGCATGGTTCTGAATTTATATGGGAGCCCCAAGCATGCAATGAGCGGATGGATTCACTGTGCTGTTAAGGCCTGTTTGAGGAGAATGTTATCCCTGGCAAGTTTGGGAGGTTAAAAAAAGGTGGTACATTAGTTAACTCATTTGGCCTCCACTCCTTTTTTCTCAAAATAAAGGTTTCCAATTATCTGCAAAACAAGAAAAGAATCTCAGCCAAGGAAACCATATATTGATCTATGGATTTACTGAATGTAATATCTACATGTGTGTAATGTGAAATGTATGAAGTATTTTCAGGAGCTACAAAACAGCACTAAAACTAAGTCAAATGGAAAAGTGAACTAAAAATGCCAACTAGGAATGTTAGAGAATATGTTAGTAACTACAACCAAAAGCCAAATCCATGCCGAGACAAACAAACCAACTAACACAACTAGGTTCCTAATTTAGGAGAGAAGAAGAGAAGTAACAGGATTATTCCTGCATCATTTATTTTCATATTTTTCATTTTATACTTGATTCTTCTTTGTACTATTTTTACATATCCAACTATTTTTCTAAAAAAAACCCAAATTTTTAAAGACACAAATTTATGGTATATAGTGACTCCATATTCATATATTATATAGTGGAATATAGCTTCTATTTATAAATTTAAAATAGAATATTGTTTAAAATTATCTTAATGCAAATAATGCTGCATTACAGCTTTTAAAATAAAGCTGTATTTTTTACTAAATTTGACAAGTCACCTTTATGTTTTATGGTGAAAATATGATGATTAAAATCCCTTTGTTTTTTAATTTAAACCATTCAGCTTGGAACACTCATGTTGCTTCCTTCCCACATTCATACTAATATTTATATCTTTCTCGCCTGGCAACCACCTCTCAAATATGATGCATTTCCCAATTTGCTTCTACTAATATTGTCTCATCCCTCTCGAATTAAGCTTGTGTGTCCCAGTCCCTTAAGGAAAGGAGAAAAAAGTTCTTAGCAGACGGCAAAATAAGTTATTTGGCCAAAAACAGTGCTATCTGATTGATACATGTCAACTGCTGTGTATCTATTCTCGAGAGCCCTTGAGCAATGCTACTTCAATCTATTTTTACTGTAAAACAGGTGGGCTTCAAAATTGTTGCTTATTATTTTGTGGTGTAACGAAGATTGGGCTATTTCCTTACTAACAATGTATGTTTATGAATTTCAAACAGAGAAGAAACTGAACCTAAGAGCTGTCCTTTAGATTTATGTCTTCATCAATGTCATAAAGATATGTAAATTTGCTACGTTTCTATAGAACAATGGGCAAAAGCCAATCCCAAATACAAAGGGAAAAGATGCATTTGTATATCATCAACTTCACTCATTGCAGAAATAAAGGAAAGTCATTATGCTAAGAGAAGCAATGTCCATTCCCACCTAGATGACATAGTTATAAAGGGATTTCTCTATTTTCTTCTGTCTTCAAATGTAGAATGTTAGGAGTAGATCTTCAGTTATTTGATATATGAAAATATTAGATAAAAAGTATCAGATACCATTGGTGGAAACCAATGGCATTACTGTCTAATTAGTGCTTTAAATTATTTTAAGAATAACAAGGATATGTTTCATTATGAAGCTTTCAAATGAAGCAATTATAAAAAGAACCTATTAACTTCGTTCTTGACATGATTTTTTTCATGAAAGAGGATCATATGTAAATAAAAATATGACAATCAGTGAAATAATGAATCCCTTCACCACAACACAAAATAGCATATTGTATTTATATGTTTAAAATACATATTTTACAGGGTAAAAATGTTTTCTTTACAAATTATTCTCTGCTTCTACTTACTCCACCTCATCTTTTATTCTTCATTGTATTTTTAATCTTTACTATTGCTTTTCACTAGAGAATTAAGAGATCTGAATTTTAAAAGAGGTTAGATTTAAAAGATAGTTCAGGTCCAAAATATTATAGCATTTTATTGAATTCTTAATTGCATCTATTTCAAATATTCAATCTTGATATTATCATAAAATCAAATTAAATGGAGATTGTCTGGCTTTATTAACATCACCATAATTTCCAAAATGTGAAAATTTTCAGAGGTCATCTGATTCTTGTCCAGGACCATTTCTTATTGATTGACCAGAAAATGTAACAGTTTCTGTCCTCCCTCTAATTATTTAAAGCCATCTCACTTAGCTTATTAGATATTTATAATGCTTCAAATTAATGACAATGGGTATATCTTCATAAATATTACTATAAAAGATTAACCCTTTCCCAAATAAAACTGCTGAACTTTCTTCAAAATATTAAAATAGTATAAATAGAAAACAAAGCCACTAATTTGGAAAACTTACAAATATGAATTCATGCATGGATAATTCTAATAAGAAATAAAAATAGTTTAGAACAACTTGTCTATTTGAGCCCAGACATTCATAATCTATATATAGCATTTTTAATTTGGCTAATTTTCTGCATTTAAAACATGCTATATAAAATAAAGCACTCTTATACACAATGTAATATTAAAGCCTTTATTCAAGGAGTTTACAATTCTCGTAGCTTCAAGTGTACTAACATATTTGCATTTTTCAGTCTGTTTTGGGAATTGCAAATATCACTTTAAAGAAGTGCTGTCCAATAAATTTTTATTTGCAGTCAAATAAAATTTTATGAATAATACAAAATTAAAACACTACAGAAGAAAATGGAACTGTTCTAGTTTAAGTAGAGAAAGCTACCATCAGCCTACTCTGGTGGCTCTTAATTTGAAATGCAGGTTCAGGGATCATTGAAATGAAATTGCACATGCAAACATATGTGAAAGTATTTTTCCTAATTGTAAAGCATTATAAAGTATTTGCAAAAAAATAAAAATAAAAAAAATAAAGTATTTGCTAAAGTATTGTTAAATCTATTTCTGGATCAAAAAAAATAGTAATATTGAAGAATACTCTTGTATACTGCTTTTTTCCCTACATTCTATTCCAACACATGTAGATATTATACTTTAAGTAGAAGTCATGTAAAATTTTGTACCTTAGTTAAATATTTGGAGGTCAGTTTTAAAGGTATATATTTTTGCCACATAGAAACTTTTCCATGTGACTGTGTAATTACCTATTGTTCTAAAATTGTCAGAAAGGAATGGTACTATGGGTAAAATTGTAACTTCTGTGGCCACGAAATGAATTTTTGTTTTATGACAGTTTTTATTTCATATGACTAAAGTTAATGAAGTATTCATAAAATTATAGGTTTGGGAAAGACCTTGAGAGTGCAATTAGTCTATCTCCTTTTCCAAACACTTTCAGACACATTATTATTCTACTTCATTCTCAGAACTCAAGGGAAGACAATTTTATAATTTCTTTCAGTGATAATGCTTTCCAGGTCTTTTAAAGTAATATGACAGTTCTCTTTTTTTCAGAGGTCTGCTGTTTCAAAGTATGGTTTTCCTCTTAAAAGTGGTTTATGATAATAGTTTATATTTAGAGTGACATTTTCTCTTTGCCTCTAAGTATTTGCCCTTTACTTTCTTTATTTGTGTTCAATCATTCATTCAGAATGTGATATCTTCTCTTAAATATTTTTTCTTTGTGTCTTAATACCAGTGATATCACCTCTCAAGTGATTCTTCTACTGTTATATAGGTAACTTTTTTTTTCTAATGTTAGAATCTTCTGCAAAATTATGATGGCTTCAATCTTGGGTGGGAACTGAGTCCTAATTATTACTAAAAGTTTCAAAGCACTTCCAGAAATTGATTGCTAAAGGTAAAATCACAAGGAAAAATGATAGGATATAAGAAATGATGCAAAAGAACAAGTAGTTTCATAAGCCATATTGATCAGAGAATCCTGAATGTCATCTAATGACTTATAGACAGGCTGGACTTGGTTTTTGTTTGTTTGTTTGTTTTTTGTTTTTACTTTAGTTTCTTAATGTTTATTTATTTTGAAAGAAAGAGACAGAGCATGAGCAGGGGAGGGCAGAGAGAGATGGAGACACAGAATCCAAAGCAGGTTCCAGGCTCTGAGCTGTCAGCACAGAGCCTGAAGTGAGGCTCAAACTCATAAGCTTTGAGATCATGACCTGAGCTGAAGGTGGACACTTAACTGACTGAGTCACCCAGGTGCCCCAACAGTCTGTAGCAGTTAATACTAGTAGCTCAAATTCTAACACAGAACCTGACTCATGATGTGTATGTCTATAGTTTTTGCTAAAACTGAAACCAGAGATAGAGTGACCACTCACAAAAAGACTACAAGAATCTTTTGCTCCCTATGCAAGAGCACCTCTTCTATATCATTATTAAAAATAGAATTTCTAGCATATACTTACTTGAACCTCTAGAATCCTATCTGATTCCTAATTCTTTGCCACGCTACACTGATATTCAGCCAATCACTATGTGCTGGCAATGTTTTCATGTCAGATTTATAACCTTGAGAACATATCATATGGTTTAACTTTCAATTATTATGCTTAATTTACAGTCATTGAATTTTTTCCATTTATTATAATATGACAAAATGTGAAGTAGGGTGGGTACATGATTTTTTAAGACAGATAACTTTTAACCTTTTTAAAGTTATCAGTCTTCTCAATGTATGTGATTTGATGTCAGTTTCAAAAACAATAACAACAACAACAACAACAACAAATCTCTAGGAGCTGGATTTTATAAACTCTTTCTTTTATTTTATTCTCTTGGTTAAATTAAAAATGAGCTGTTGAGAGCATGTTTTGCTGAGTCATTAATTTAGCAATAATGTTGAAGTTTTTGAAATTACTGAAAGATGGGAACAAGTGTATATCCTGATAAAGAATAAATTGAAATTATATAGTTTTTTTCTAGAGACTGGTTGATTCAAAAGAACTAAAGAGAACAGTCACTCTTAAAAGAAAGAAGAGCTCTTCAAAGGAAACTTAGCTCTCTATAAAGCAAGCAAGAAAGGACAAATCTCTTGTAGAATAATAGCAAAGGAAAGAAAGACTTAGAAAAAAAATATGAAAGGAATACTGTATTAACCCATGAAAGTTCAGATTCTTAGATCACTCAATATATTTTTCTTTTCACTCTTATAAAAATAAATAGAAAACTTGTACAAGAGTTAAATGGAGAATGTGAGAAAGGAGAAAGAAGTTGATGAATTTATTTCCAAAAAGAAAATTAAAATTATCTAATTTGACTTTAGAAAAATCCCAACTGCATCATATTTAAAAGTAATAGAATAATGACAGAGTCTTATTTGGGAGAATATCTAGTGTAAATTATATTTTAATAACATACATATTATTGGCAATTTGAGATGTATAAATTTGCTGATTGCCATTATTAATTATAATTCTATTATTTTTCTCAAATTAATTAAGTGCATGAAAACTAAGTTATTGTCTATTGACACTGGAAATAGAAATCCTATATTTTAAAAAGTTACAAAATAAAAACATATTCTCAAGCCTTATATTTATTTTCATTGATAGATTACTCTTATATTTTGACTTTCAATTCATAGTTGAGAGATGTTAATCCCTTTAACATTTTTACTCTACTCTGCATAACAGTAATTACATTCCCACGAAGGAACAACTAGTCCAAACTTGGATAAAATACTTCCCAAAATAAGTATTAGTACCATTCTAAATAACTCACTATTGTTTATTTGTTTGAGTTTCTCTAAGGAAGGGGAAACTTACGTAAGCTCAGATAGAACCCTTCTTCCTTCTTTTGTATTGTTATTCAGACATGTTTCAAAAACCTTTCTGTGTATTTCAAGTTCAAGAACTTAATTTATCCAAGTCTCCTTATATTTCTGTTAACTGCGATATTCAGTGGTAGGTTAATTCCTCCATCCAGTGAGCACTTAGGTGTACTGGGTTTTATACAAATTGGAGAAGGAGGCATGATATTAGATATTAGATATAATCCATGTTCTCATGGAAATGACAATCTAGCCAAGAATGAAGATATTGCACATATCATTAAGTATTATGTAGTGAAGCAAGATATTAGGGATGAGTATAACCAAGACAGGTAGACTGGGGGTCAAGAGAGACTTTCCAAATAAGCATGAAGCTTTGACCTCACAATTCATATGAATTTAAGTGAGATAGTATATGTGTATGCAACAGGGTTGGTGGGCAGATGAATGTGGAGAGGAAGCGTGCTTCAGATGATAAATAACCAGTGAATGTGCAAAGCAGGAAAAAGACCACAGGATATGGGAAGAACTGAAAGAAAGCCACAACTGGAGCATAGGAAACAAAGAAGAAACAGTGAGATGGGAGACTGGAAAGAAAGGAAGACATGGAATTTCCAGATGACACGTTAAGATCACCCTTCATAGAAAGAAAAGGAGACAACCCCTAAAATGTTCTAAGCAAGGATGTGGCATATTTATATTTGAATTCTATAATTTATTTACACTTCATTACAGAGGAAAAAAGTGCATAAGTTATTTGGCAAGAGTAGATCCTATGAAACAGGTTACCAGTGATAATGGAGACTTCATTACAGGCCTTGAGGTTTTGGAGAAGGGGATTTGGGAAGGATTTGAGATATGTAGATTTAAAAGTGTCCTAACTTGGTGAGTAAGGTAGGGAATCAAAATTAGTCCTAACTATCTGGTTTAAGTAATTCAAGAGATAATGGTTCCCTTTAATGAGGTAGGAAATCACTGAAAAGAAAGTAGTGTGTGTGAAAAATGCTGTTTGCCTAGTTGAGGTCTAAGAAAATCCAAATACATATATTAAATACACAGATACATATCTGGAGAAAGTCAAGAAACAACTTTGAAAGGAAATGCATTTAATGGATGACTTGGGAATGTTAAGTGAGATGGGAGCCTAAAGCAGAATATTCAAAATTCTTATTCCCTTGGGTGTTGAGTTGATGAGAAGAAACTGAAAAATAATTAAAAAGATGAAAGTCTCATGGAGATGAATGAAAAATCATGAGTGGAATGTGATGGAAGCATAGACAAGCAAAGAAAGAAGAGAAACCATATTTAATGCTGCCAATTTATCAAGTAAGATGAAAATTGGAAAAGGGGCACATGGGTGGCTCAGTTGGTTAAGCATCTGATTCTTTATGCTCAGGTCATGATCTCATGAACTGTGACACTGAGCCCAGCCGAGGGCTCTGTGCTGATACAATGACCCTGCTGGGAATATTTTCTCCTCTTTTTCGGCCCTTTCCCTGCTTATGCTCACTCTCTCTCATTCTGTTGCCCTCTCTCTCTCAAAATAAATAAATACATATTTAAAAAAAAGAAAAAAGAAATAAATAACTTAAACTCAGAGTCCCTAGGATTCAGTTCTAGTGATGCAGATGGTGGTCACTCAAAAATTATAGATACAATTAAACAAATGACAATCATAGCATAGTATGATGATGACAGCTAGACTTACGGTGAGTATAGCAGAACATATAGACTTGTCAAATCACTATGCTGTACACCCGAAACTAATGTAGCATGTGTCAATTATACTGAAATTAAAACAAAAAACTTTAAAAAGATATATTGAACTTCAAATCAGAGAATACGTTTTGACCTTGAGTATTCCCAGAAAATATCAATATTATGAAATCTTCATCTTAAGAGTTTATTCTCATTTCTTTTCCCTTGAAAAACCTAGGACTTACATGTACTTGTATATACAGACACCCAATAATATATTGTCTTATTTATTTTACACATGGTGACTATTGGATGTACACTGTAATCATTATCCTTTACTTTCCTCCTTGAAAAGTGAACAAACTGTTATGAACCTAGGTTTAAGAGCTAGACAGCAAAGGGATTAAATTTTCATTCTGTCTTATGAAACTGACTTAACTCACTTTTAGTTTGTCTAGGAAATGAAGATTATACAACTTCTTTATGTTGTAAAGAGTAATTGAGATAAATCCTAGAAAAACTTCTCACTTAAAGGAAAAATCAGTGTTCAGTAAAAAAGTCTAACTATCAAGATTACCATCATCACCATCATGATTTTTCTCACATTAATTCAATTAACTGTGATATACTATGATTCCTTTATATGCTACTAACTAGGATTGTATATCCTACTTTCCAATGAAGGCACATGAAGAAGATAAAATTAAAGTCCTTGTTCCCCTCTTCCCATGGTACTATTACATTTTACCAGTAATTCATTTTCTTCATTGAAGGAGAATAGCAGAAAATTATTCATACCTTTGTCATCTGATACCCTAGTTTCTGGAAGTTTGGAGTCAAGTAAAGAGTATAAAATAGAAGTAAGTATCTGTAACATATCAGATAGAAAAGAATGTGTCTTATGAAAAAAAAAGTGGGTAAAATGCTATAGAAATTCACCAAAAGTCGTCACTTTTAAGCTTAGAGAATTGAAGAAGCCAAAATGGAAAAAGGATCATTCGTTTAATCTAAAACGATGCTTGGAAATGTGAAAGAATGTGGGGTTGGGAGCTATTTCATTTTGACAAAAGTATGTTTTCAGAGGCTTGAAATCTGAAGATAGCCCAATTTCATGCAGGAAATAATAGTTCAATTTAATTGGAGAATAGGAGGTAAGGGGTGGACTCATAAAAAATAGACTAGTTCAACTTCCCCCAAATCTTAAACCTCAGGAATTATTTGTAATTTATTTTATGGACAATGCAGTATACTTCTATTTTTTTTACATATCTGCAATAAAATAATAAGAAAGATAAATCTGTTGTAATACCCAGGATTGATTGTGGTGTGAACCATAGCATGGACTATGGGAGTGCTGAGAGGCTACAGAAGGGAGAACTATGGAAATTGGTATTTCTCCAATCCCTTTGTTCTAACAAGTCAAAGCTCCTGTGTTATTCTGGTAGAGGTTTTTGTTATCCTTGCTGGGCATAGGTATTCAAATATACCTAAAGGAACATTTATAAAGTCAAAT
The DNA here is from genome assembly GCF_008692635.1 of Crocuta crocuta. NCBI lineage: Eukaryota > Metazoa > Chordata > Mammalia > Carnivora > Hyaenidae > Crocuta > Crocuta crocuta. The sequence continues at coordinate 362,943 of NW_027530330.1, read as the reverse complement.
CTTTGGAAAAAGTAAAATCAAAAAGGCAGATAAACTGTATAAACTGTTATCATTTGTTAAGGAAGCCCACAAATTCTTCTAGATACTTCTTGTCCACCACAGTGTTCCCATATATCTAGAATAATATAGCATTTGCTCAAAAAAGTCTTAAATAAGTACTTAGGGATGACAGAAAGATAAAAGGTACATACAAAGCAACTGGGTATAAATGGAGAAACAAAAGCAAAATGAGAAATTTCAGACTGGAGGGTGTGAGATGAGTAATGAAGTTATTTGTGTTAAATAAAAGTATTTTTTTTTTCAGCTGAGCTTATAGAATGTCTGCAATCTTTGGCAAGAATAATAGAGTAAACTAGTAAGTAGGACGACAAGCCATCCAATGAACCACTGATGTAGACAGCTATATTATAACTGCTGAATTTCTGTGTGGAACGACCATATCTTCCTAGAAAGACATGGGCATATCTGGGATTTTAAGTTAAAAACTAATTCACAACAAATATATAAACCAGGGACCAATTTTGAGGCTTGACTGCTGGGCCTCATCTATTCAATTCAATGACTCATCTATTCAATTCTGCATGGCATCAGTATCCACTGAAAACTCTTTTTGTTTACCAATCAGAATCACAGTTAGTGTATAATATGTACACATAAGTGAAACAGATTAGGGCTTGAAATTGTGCCAGTAGGTCAGTAAGCAATGGTTTGATATACAAACAATTTATTTCATCGAGCTAAATAATGAAAAATATAATCAGCCCTAATTTAAGGTAAATCTAAGAGTGCTGGTTCATCGAGCTCTTGTTGGTGAAATAAAGTAAATTCAGCTACTCCAACACAAGTTTCAAAGCTTCCAAGCAATTATACTTAGAGGATTTTACTGGATACTTGAGGATATCCAAAGATATTTGTCTGTACTTTTATCATGAAAAAAGACTTTTTCAGAGGCCAAAAAATATATATATCTCAGTATTTTCAATATCCCATAATGATGATGGTGCTAAAATTACTCAATGCTTTAAGAATTTTAAAATATTTAAATTTGAATTTTCCACAAATATCAGCAAAATATCTACATAAACACTTAAAAAAAAAAAGACAGCCTATGAATCCTTGCCTTCTTTGATTATTTCCCAGTTATTTGCCTTTGGAGAACTTTAGAAAAATGTGGCATTAATCTTGGTAACATTAGTAATGTGACACTAGTAAACGTGCTGTGTTAATATTTCAAAAATAATAATATTTTGAAAATAGTGAGATGTGCATGAATTGGACAAAGATCCAAATTTTCATGAGATTAAAAGCTTTGTGTAATAACCCACTATAAGTATGTCCTCTAGCTGTTCTCAATATAGTTATTTTATTTTTTCCCTTTTTTTCCCCCTAGTGTTTCTTTATTTGAAGTGACCCCAGGGAAATCTAGTTCATAGAATAATATTAGTGAAGAATTTGGCTTTTGTATTAAATGTTTGTTCTGTGAACAAACACATCCACAAGAGCCAGCCAAATCCCTTGTACTGCTGAATGTGAGTTGACCTTTCATTGATTCACTGTGAGGGCAGAGCCCTGAAGGCTGTAGGCTCCTGAGAAGTGATTACTGAAGCAAATTTGATTACTCAGATAAGAAAAAAGGTGGAATGTACAGTATTTCTGATGGCACAGTGCATTCCCTGCTCCAAAATTCTTAGATATTAAAAATAAATTTGATTAGAAATAATAAATATGATAGTCAATATCAGCTCACAATAATACCTTACAATGATGTAATGATACAGTTCAGTTAATCTTTGGAAGGGCCGTAAGACCTTACACACACACACACACACACACACACACAATATTTCAAATAAATATAGATCACATAATCAGAAAAAGCATTATATGATAAGTTTTCAACATTTCCTAGGGGCAATTCCCCTACCCCCCATTTTTTACAATGGTTTCAGTGTATTTTTATACATCCAAATAAATATTTGTTTACTAATCTCTCATAAATCAATAATTTTTTACTTTACCTACTGGCTTTTAAATGGCAAATAGAAACTTTAGCTTCTTTTATAAATGGTATTGGTTATGGCTCCTCCCCTACTCTCTTGCTTTTTAGAATTTTTCTTCTGTAAACCCTGAAAAATCCAGCTACTCCACTTCTCAGTCTTTCTTGCTTGTAGGAATGTGTCCCTGACCTAGTTCCCTGGGACCTGAAAGCTACCTTGGGGACATTCCTCTGAACATGGTTTCTCTCTGAGATGAGGAAGAGAAAGCCGTGGGTAAAAGGTCCCTATTCTCTCTGTCATTAATGTGGGAGAATTTGTCGATGGTTATTGCTATAGCCAACCAACCACCGAAAAGGGACCAAAGGTATGAGTGAACTGACCTACGTTTTGTGTATAATTGAGCTGATACACCAACACTGAAACACTGAAATCTCTACTTTCATGTATTTAACAGCAAAGTCAGATATTCTCTTTTTGGGGACTGACATGAGTTTTTTAAAACTTTCCTTTCCCTCTCCACTTCCAACATTTTTATAGCACCATTTAAAATTTAATTCCAAATTCAGTTCTTAATTATCAGGACTACATACATTTTAACAGCTTGGTCTTGCAACATACCTCACATCGCTTACACATCTTTTTATTTCCTGTTAATGTTTCGTGCACTCGACATTTCACTCATCTTTCTGAAAATAGCAACCCTTTCTTTAAACTATTATCTTCATGGGGTGCCTAGGGGGCTCATTCAGTGGCTGGCTTCAGCTCAGGTCACAATCTCACAGTTCGTGGGTTTGAGTCCTGGGTCAGGCTCTGTGCTGACAGTTCGGAGCCTGGAGCCTGCTTTGGATTCTGTCTCTCTCTCTCTCTCTGACCTTTCCCCACTCATACTTGGTGTGTGTGTCTCTCTCTCAAAAATAAATAAACGTTAAAAATTAAAAAAAATAAACTATTATCCTCTGAATTTTTATTTTTCTGCTTCATTATTTTGAGACCACCTCTCAGTACTGACTCAAATATAAGATGACCTGTTGTTTCTATTCTTTGCAGGAATCATTTTTATTACACAATTTATAACTAGAAATTTCAAACATACACAAAAGTAAATACAACATAAGGAATAATATAATGATCATTATGTGTTCAGTACTTTTATCAATTTTTCTTCAGATAGCCTCCTACATATATTTTACGGTGTTATATTTTTAAAGTAAACCTTAGAAGTTGTAACAAGTCACCCATTTCAAATATAGATGTTTTAATTATACTTTACCACCATGTCACTAACAGTCCAAAATATTATGTCATTATAAATCTAAAATATCCAGCCCAAACTCATGTTTTCTTCATTGTCCTGATGATTATCTTAACTTGGTTTGTTTGAATTAGGATGCAAAGTTCACACATTGCATTTTTTTGTTAACTTATTTTCAGAGAGGGAGTTATAATTCGGCACTCTTATATCACAAATTTTAAAAAAATCAATGAGTAATTGAGCCATTTCTATATTGGCAATTTAATGATTATATTTCTTATGAAATTATATAAAATCATGATTGGATATATTGACGAAGTTTGGTTTTTTCCCACCCATCAGTGCACACATAAATCTCTTTAGCATCATATCCAAAGAGTGATAATCTAGCCTCTGCTTTAACAATTTCAGTGACAAAAAATTTACCATAGTCAGAAGCAGTCGGTCCCAGTATTTAATATTTTGAGTCATTAGACTATTTGTTCTCACACTGAAGTGAAATTCTTCCATGTGGGATGCATTTTTCCCCTTCAAAGAATTCTATGCCATGTATTGGATATATACTACTGATTCTATTTAAAATATTACATGTACTTTTAAAAAGTAATTGCTTCTTTTAGAGAAATTTTATGTTCATACTACAATTGAATTGAAAGCATACAGTTACCATATACCTTTCTTTTACCGCTCCCTATGATTACATGCATTAGCTTATTATATTTGTTACAGTTGATGAACCAATACTAATATGTTATTATAAACTAAAGTCTATAGTTTATATTTGGTTCACTCTTTGTGTTGAGCATTCTGTGAGTTTGCACAGATGTATAATGGTATATATACACCATCACAGTATTATATAGAATAGTTTCAATACCTTAAAACTACTTTGTGCTCCATCTGCTTCTTATTCCTACCCATCAAAAGTCTGGCAACAACTAATTCTTTTAATATCTCAATAGTTTTACCTTTTCCAGAATGTTATATAGCTAGTACCAAACATCATCATAGTCTTTTTGATCAACTTATTTTTACTGGAAAAATACATTTAAGTTTCATCTATGTCCCTTAAGTGGCTTAATAGCTCATTTATTTACATTGCTGAGTAATAGCCCATTGTTTGGATATACCACAATTTGTTCCTTCATGCATTGAAGAACATCTTGATTGCTTATAAATTTTGGCCATTATGAATAAAGCTTTTATAAACATTTGTGTGACAGATTTTGGTGGTCATGGTGTTCAATTTGTTTGTGCAAACACTAAGGGGAACAACTGCTGAATTACACAGTAAGAACATGTTTAACATTTTCAGAAACTGGTAGGTGGTTTTCCAAAGTGGTTATATCATCTTGCATTCCAACCAGCAATGAATGAGTATTCCTTTTTCTCCACTTCCTTGTCAACATTCAGTGTTGAAAGTGTTCTGAGCTTTAACCATTCTATAAATAGGTTGTGATATCTCAGTTATTTTAATATAAAACTACCTAGTGACATATAGTATGCAAAATCTTCTGTCGTGCTTATTTTTCATCTCTGTCTTTTTTGATGAGGTGTCTGTTCAAATCTTTTCCACATTTTTAATCGGGTTTGTTTGTATTTGTTGATGTTGAATTTTAAGAGCTCTTTGCATATTTGGCATCTCCAAATCCAAGGCCATCTAGATTTTCTCTTATTATATTCCAGGAGTTTTACAGTATTTTATTTTACATTTAGGTCTATGATTCATTTTGAGTTAATTTTTGTGACAGTTGTAAGGTTTGTGTTCAGATTCATATTTTTTACACGTGACTGCCTACTTCCTGCACCATTTGTTGAAAAACTATCCTTTCTTTGTTAAGTTGCCTTTGTTCTTTTATCAAAGTTTAGCTGTTTTTATTTATGTGGGTCTATGCTTGTGTACTCTATTCTGTTCCATTGAACTATTTGTCTATTCTTTTATCAATATCATACTGTTTTGGTTATTATAATTTTTCTAGAGTTACTAAGGTTTTATAATAAGTCCTGAAGATATGTATTGTCAGTCATCTAAAATTAGTATTTTCACTCAATATCATTATGTTGAATCTTCTGGGTCTTTGCCTTTTCATTGCATATCCTTTGTCTTCTCTCTCCCTCTTTTTTTGTAAATACTTTTATTTCTTTCATAACATCACTACCATTCTCCAAGTTATCTTATTTATCATCTCTGTGATATTATAAATGACTATGTGTGGGAAAAACTCACAGATATAGGCACACTTTTTTATTGTGCTTTCCTTTGTTGTGCTTCAAACATATTGTGGTTTTTATAAGTTGGAAGTTTGTGACAGTCTTGTGTCAAGCAAATCTATCAGCACCATGTGTCCTAAGGTATTTGCTCACTTCAAGTCTCTGTGTCATGTTTTGGTAGTCCTTGCAATATTTCAAACTTTTTCATTATTATATTTTTATGGTGATCTGTGATCAGTGATATGTGATGTTACAATTGCAATTGTTTTGGGGAACTATGAACCACACTTATTGAGATGTTGAAATTAATCAATAAACGTTGCATGTTTTCTGACTACAAAAAGGATGTTCCCACATCTCTCTCCCTCTCTTCAGCCTTCCTATTTCCTAATACCCAACAATATTGAAATGAGGCCAATCACCTTACAATAACCTCTAAGTGTTCAAGGGACTGAAGAGTCAATGGATGTGGCAAACTTAATTGTTGTCTTATTTTAAGAAATTGACACAGCCACCTCAGCCTTCAGCAACCAAAACTCCATCAGTCAGTAACCATCAACATTGAGGCAAGATCCTACCAGCAAAAAGAGTGACTCCCTGAAAGCTCAGATAATAGCTAGCATTTTTCACAATACAGTATTTTTAAATTAAGGTATGTACATTTTTAGACATAATTCTGCTGCACACTTAATCCACTACAATATAGTGTAAATTCATTTTTTTTTCTTAAATTTAAGTAATCTTTATATCCCAACCAGGGCTAGAACTCATGACCCTTAGATCGAGAGTTGCATGCTCTTTTGACTGAGTCAGCCAGGTACCCAATGTAAACATAACTTTTATATGCACCAGGAAACAAACAAAAATACCTGCTTTATTGTGATATCTACTTACTTGTGATGGCCTGGGACTGAACTCACAATATTTCCCCAAGATATGCCTGTATAGTGTGGTCAGTGTCAAATAAGGAAGATTCGTTACATTATGCTTTCTATATATTAATTAGTAGAGTGAAAGATGCATTCATTTTTGTATTTTTTGTAAAATTCTTTATACCACTGACTTTTGAACTTATCTAGTACACATATTTATTTTTTTCTCACAGAGATAGTGATAGTTGTTCAGTAGATATTAGAATTTAGTTACTGTAAGCTCTTAACAATAAAATTTTGAAGACTCCACCTTCAATATTCATCTCAATGCATATTATCTTATTAATGGTAAAACAACAAAAAACAGTCTTTATGAAATTGAAATAGGTTTCAACCAAGTGAAAACTACAACCAACTTCAAACTACTTTTTCCTATTTAGCATAAATGCTAGGACTGCAGGACTACATGAAACAAAGGAAGGAAGGAAAAAAGGAAGGAAACAGGAAGAGAAGGAGAGAAGGAAAGAGGAGGGAAGAAAGAAGGGGAGAAGAGAAGAGAAAATAAAAATAAAAAGAATAGAAAAGGAAAAGAAAGAAAAGACAATGATGTTGGATGGTGATGGATTTATTAATTAGCCTGATTGTAGTGAAAATTTCACTATATATATATACATTGTTAATTGCAAAATTAACAATTGGTGAATGATAAGGATAAGAGTATGCACATATTCTACAAATATTTGCTATGGCCTATAATTTTGACTTTCTTAATAGCAGCTTTATATCACAAAGTAAGCTCAATGTATAAGCATATTTTTATATCTTATTGAAATTTTCATTTGTCTTTTTTATGTAAGGTGCAAAATAGTCTGTGATTTCTGTGCATGGCTATATTTTCTGATGTTTTGTACTTTCCTGTGACAAGCTCTCAATAGTAAAACTGTTTACTGTAAAACTGCCAGTAACTTACAAAAATAAAAAATAAAAATAAGATAGAGAAGTCATTCTTATGATTTGGGAGTAGAGACAGAAACGAATTGACACCAAATAGTTCATATGCTGCAACATTAAGGGAGGCTGGGACCGGAATCTAAGCAGACAAATATAGTGCATATCACTCTCTTGGAAACAGAGAAACAGAATATTATTTACATCTACTGCTTGCCATATGCCGCCACATTTCCCTTGTTTTTCAATAGTAAGACAAATCTAATGAGAAAAGTGCAAAGAGCTAAGTGATAAAGGCAAGCTAAAGCACTTGGCGACATCTAAACAACATATTACAGGCTACACGTGCATTAGCCTTTTAAAGATGAAAGGAGATCATACAGGAAAAAATATCCCAATTTCAATGACTGCCTATACAATATCACATACACAAATTTTGCGAAAAGCAAATAGATCCATGATGCTTTCTTTAAGGGGAACTGTGCCTTTAGGACTTTAGGAACCAATTCCCTCTTTTGTCTTTACATTATCTTCAGAATCTTAATTGCTACAAATTTATGTGGAGTTTGGCACATCAGAATCTTCTGAGTAGTTCTCATTCTATTTTCTTTTCCTGTCTGGATACATCAAAATTTACCATTAAAGGGTGGATGAAATGTAGCTTAAAAATCCTCAGCATGTATGACTTAATGAAAGTATTGTTACAAGTGGATTTCTAATTAAATAATAACCTCATATACTTTATAGTTTATAAATAAATTTATCTGGCCATTACACTTCTCCACTCAGACTAAGGGGGAAATGGATATTATTTTAATATTTATAACATCTGAAACAAATTCAGGAAAGTGTGATACAATGAAATCGCAAAGCAGTCTTGTAGTATAAATAGACAGGCATTGAGTACGTTTCTCAGTAAGTGTTTTCAGTTATTACTCTTCCCAATATCAATAGTTTAGATTCTGAACATTTCTCAAAGTAGACTTCAGAGTCAGATACACCTTCCATTTCTCATAACTGTATTCATCTTTGAACTTCAAAATTTCATATATACACATTTCTATTAATAAACATTTCAAAAATCAGAGTTATGTAATTTATGCTTATAAATGCCAAATAAACAGTAGTAAATAATAAGGATATCATAATCAACATTCTTTCTGGTGTTGACCAATGAAAAGAATGCAAATATGTTTCAAATGTTAAAGTTTAATTTTATTACATTCAAATTTCCAATTTATAAGATTTTAACATTGAAAATATGCAAAGTTTATCTTCTATACTTTATGTTAGAAGGTACCCAAATTTAATACATGATATTACTAAAGCATTCACCAATATTATCTTGAACAAGGAGAAAATATCAGATCACTAAAAATCTAATATGAGTTTGATTGATTAGTTTTTGTTAATTCATTTCTAATAGACAAATCTAAATAAATGATACCAAGATTTTTAAGTTTGTTAATTGGCTATGCTAACAGAGGGTAGTACCTGGCTTAATAATTCACAGGAGTGATCTTTGGAAGATTTTGTTTCACCTCACTTTTTTTTAATGTTCATTTATTTATTTTAAGAGAGGGAAAGAAAGAGGGAAAGGGCAGAGAGAGAGGGAGAGAGAGAATCCCAAGCAGGCTCCATGCTATCAGCACAGAGTCCAATGCGGGGCTTGATGTCACGAATCACAGGATCATGATCTGAGGCGAAATCAAGAGTAGGTTGCTTAACTGACTGAGCCACGCAGGCAGGCACCCTCACTTCATTTTGTTTTTCTACATAAAATTGATCTATGTTGATATTATAGTTGGCATTTCTATACAATCAAGGATAATTCATTTATGTTTGCAATATGTCAGAATATATTATAAACTTCACTTAAAAAAGAAAAAAAACTACTAAATAAATGACAATGGGTTTGTTCTTGTATTGGGACTTGCTTCATCATTTATCTTCTCTTGTGCCTGTACTTTTGCTTCTCTCTTTATAGACATGTTAAGTTTTTATCTTAACCCATGAAAATGACCGTCTTTCCATGAACCACTTATCTTTTGTCTCTGCCTCTTCTCTAAGACACCATGTCTTGGCATGTCTCTTCCTGCTATGAATAGTCAAGTTCTTATAGGGCTAATCTATACCTTAATGTCATATACAGATAGTAGGAGAGTAAATTTAGATGTAATAATTTTGGTAACCTGATTGGCTTCATCTACTAAAGTTGAACATATATGTATCCATTGATGGAGTAATTTTACTCATAGATGTATAACTTCTGTTCATTGTCTTTTTAAATATTTTTTTTTCCTGCTTTGGGCTGCAGGCTCATTTTTGAGAGGCACTTTGTATTCCAAGGATTTTATCACAATATTTACATTAATAACAGCATATTCACTGACACATGTGAAAATTATGTCTTCTTTGGGCAAGTTTAACATTAGCTGATCACTGTTGTAGTCACTATCCCTATACAAAATTGCAATGAATAGAGCTTCCATTTCTCCACAGCCTAAACTTGACTCATTTGATTCTACTCTCAAATCCTTAATTTGTCTGTAATTGTCCCAAGGCAATCAGACACATTTTGTTATCTCTACTGCAATGTTATGATTTCAGATGAAGTAAGTTCGTTAAATAAGAATGAAGTTCTAGACCTTCTATAAATTGTTATGAAAAAGTCATCTCTCTTTCCTTTACAAGTTGTGGTATAATAATAAGGAGTGTGGGTCACTGGTAGCAATCTTACTAACTTGAGGAAAACCTACCTAAGAAACGAAGAGGCCAAAAGAGTAAAAGGTAGCTAAAAAGACTGCATATAAATAAAATGAGTTTGATGTAATCTAACTTAAAGCTCATACTCTCTGAGGTTTTCAGCCAATCAGCTGATAGTGTCTTATTTGCATGTATTGGTCTGTGCTTTTGAGTTAGAATGGCTAAATCGGTGACCACCCCAAGACTTTTAAATTTTGTTTGGGGAAGCTCTCTTCTTATTCTGTGTAGTACATATTTGAGCTCAGGACTATTGCATAAATTTTGCTAAAATAATGGATACAAGAAAGGTGAAGTATAAGGAGCTAAGATAACCACAGAGAAAGAGCCCTCATTTCTAATTAAACTTAACTAAAGTCTAGGCAATCTATTTACTTTTTATTTACTTACCCTAACAAATTCTATTTGTATGCGTAGTCAATTTGAGATTTTTTAAACAGTCTTCATAGTCTGTGAGGACTGATTCATGTTATATCATATGTCATATATTTTGTAACATAAAAAAATCTATTCTACAAATTACTCCATTGCTGTCACAATTCCCATTTTGTATGTAAGAAAACTAAGCCTTTGAGTAGCTATGTTAATTTCCCCAAAGTCAAACAACTGATAGCCATTGGATACAGAACTTGAACTAGAAAAGGGGCAATGTTATTTTAAAAAATGCACAGAAAAAAAATCTGCACAAATCCTTATTGTGACAATGAAGTGGTTTCTACACTTTTGGTCTCTATAATTTCCTTCACTTATTAATTTGCCTATTTTTGGCCAGTTTTAAGCAGAATTGTCACTTCATGAAATGATTTAATATCAGATCTCCTCATGTTTGCAAAATTATATACACACATACACACACACATACATAATTTGTACAGCTATATAAAATTTTCCATTCAAAAATACACCTAGTTACAATTTTATTTATTTATTTATTTATTTATCATTTATTTTCAACTTTATAACAAATTTGATAATGATTGTTTTCTTTTTTAAATTCAATTTTAATGATCTAACATACAGTATAATAATGGCTTCAGGAGTATAACTCAGTGAGACATCAAGTACATTCAACACCCAGTGCTCACCACACTCCTAGTACCCTCCTTCGTACCCATCACCCACCTAGCCCGTGTCCCACCCACCTTCCTCTGTCAACCCATAGTTTGTTCTCTATCATTAAGAGTTTCACGTGGTTTGTTTCCCTCTCTTTTCTTTCTCCAGTTCCCATATGTTCATCTGCTTCATTTCTTAAATTCTTAAATTCCACATATGAATGAAGTCATATGGTATTTGCCTATCACTGACTTATCTCACTTAGCATAATACATTCTAGCTCCATCTATGTCATTGTAAATGGTAATATTTCATTCTTTTTTTATAGGTGAGTACTATCTATCTATCTATCTATCTATCTATTTCCATTCATCAGTTGATGACCAATTGGTTACTGTTGATAATGCTGCTATAAACATATAAAGAATGGATGCTGGACAAATGGATGCTCACTGCTTTAATCTTCATGTTTCTCATAACTTTTAAATATTTCTTAATAAATTTTTAAAATGATACTATACTAAGTAATTCATATAACAAACTATATATACATCCTAAATATATATTTAATTTACTTCAAATTACTTGCTAAAAATAGAATTATTGGAGGGGTGCCTAGGTGGCTCTGTCAGCTAAGTATCTGGCTCGTGGATTTGGCTCAGGTGATAATCTTGCAGATCATGAGTTCAAACCCCATATCAGGCTCTGTGCTGACAGCACAGACCCTGCTTGCTATTCTCTCTCCCTCTCTCTCTGCCCCTCCCTGGCTGTCTCTCTTTCTCACTCTAAATAAATAAATTATTTTTTCTAAAAATAAAATACAATTACTAGGTAGAAATGGGAAAACATATTTAAACCTTTATAATAGATTGCCATATTGCCTTCCAGAAGCCTGAAACAATTTATATTCTGAATAGAAGCATACAAGAGCTTGTATCATCTCCCCTTTACCAACAATGCCATTATCATTTTTTTAATCTTTGAAAAATTAGGTAGATGTTATCTCCCTATTGTATTAATTTGAATTCTTTTTTTTTTTAATGTTTTATTTATTTGTGAGAAGGAGACAGCATGAGCAGGGGAGAGTCAGAGAGAGAGGGAGACACAGAATCCGAAACAGGCTCCAGGCTCTGAGCTGGCAGTCAGCACAGAGCCTGACGCGGGGCTCAAACCCACGAACCGGGAGATCATGACCTGAGCCAAAGTCGAAAGCTTAACCGACCGTGCCACCCAGGCGCCCCTGAATTCTTTTAATTAGTAATGGGAAAACATTTTCATCTTTATCCTATATTGCTTTGCAACATTTTCTTAAAGCTTTACTTACTTATTTTGAGAGAGACAGAGAGGGTGAGAGTGTGGGCAGAGCAGAGAGACCAAAAATCCTGAGCAGGCTCCAAGTTGTCAATACAGAGCCTGACATGGAGCTCAAACTCAGGAACTATGAGATCATTACCTAAGCTGAAACAAATCAGGTACTTAACCAACTGAGCCACCCAGGTGCCCCTGATTTGCCACATTTATTGCCCATTTTTCTATCGGTTACACATCTGTTTATTATTACTTTTTATGTATTAAGAATATTTTTAACAGCCGATAAGTTACCTTGTATTGCTGTTTATGGTGTTTTGATGTTGGGAAGTTTTGCTTTATATGTAATGTAGCATATGGAAATTTTCTTTTGTGATTTTTTTCTTTACCTCACTGTCTTAAAAGCCTGTATCTTATGCAAACCAAATATGCGCTGTTTTATATTTTTTTCTAGTTTGTTGCTGTTTTGCTTTTTACGTTTAACTGTCTAAGTTATCTATGATTATGGTGAAAGGATCTAATATATTTTCAGCAAAATAAGTGGATCATAATATTCCAGTCTTCCACACTCTTTGGCTTATTTTAAGTTTTATTTTATTTATTTATTATCATAATGCACTCCTTAATCCCCATCACTTATTTCAGCCATCCTCCTACCCATCTCCTCTCTGCTAAGCATCAGTTTGTTCTTTATAGTGAAAAGCCTAAGTAACGTCATTTTGAGATTAAGGCCTCCATTAAGAGCAACCTAGGGCTGCACGTAGCCCCAGTTCCAGGAAAAGAATCTCAAGGCTGAAGCCATCCTCAGATCACCCTCAGATCAGCTAATCAAAAAACATTCCTATGGTCTGAGTCAAGGCTGGGAACTGTAGACAGTTATTTTATACAAACTAGCCAATTTCTCACCGCTTGCCTGAACCCCATGTGGGCCCTTTGAGCTCACCTCATAATTGGTCATTTTCAAAGCCTTCTCAAAAGTCATGATTGGGTCCCACCAAAAGTAATGAACACTTCACAGATACTGAATGGTCAAAGCTGTTACCATGGGTGCTGCTGTACAATTGTAATTGGTGCTTATGTGATGATGCTATAGGTACAACGTGTGCACTGTAACACCCCATCCCTTACCCCATAACAACCCTACGCGCTATTGTTCAGGGCTCCACCCTGCTGCCACTACACCAGTAGACAGGTGAGCCCTGGCTCGAGCTTGTAATAAAGACCCTTTTGTATTGCATCAGTGTCAGCTCCTTGGTGGTCTCTGGGGACTCATGAATTGGGCACAACAACAGTTAAAAGTCTGTTTCTTGGTTTGTCTCTCTCTTGTTTTTTTCCCTTTGCTTATTTGTTGTGTTTCTTAAATTCCACATATGCGTGAGATCATACGGTACTTGTCTTTCTCTGACTCACTTATTTCACTTAGCATAATACTCTCTAGCTCTACCCAGGTTGTTGCAAATGAAATGCCATCAATTTAAAAGATTAATTTGGCAAAAATTGGTATCTTACAAAAAATACCTCAAGCTCCAGAATCAATACTGGGTCAGGAGTAAGAGTCTTAGCCAAGAACACTGCCAAAAAGGTGATAGGGTGAATGGGCATTGAGACCATGGACAGGACCCAAAGCACACTGTTCGTGCATTATTTGCAGAGGGATATTGACAGGCATGACAAGAACAAGTGCATGGACAAAGACAGAAGGCATTGGTGGCCGCCACATCAATAAAGCTCTTGGGTTATTATTAGGCTGCCAGTTGTTAAACTATATTCTTTCAGTTCTAAACCCAATGATCTATGTCCTACTTTGTGATGCTGGGGCTGTGAATCTGCAAACTACACTTCTTATTTGCCAGCTGGCTTCTTATTGCATTACACTAATAGAGGACAATAGAAGGAGATTGGAAATCAGGAAGAGGAACAAGACTTGCTCCTTCTCTGGCTGCTGTTTCTGTCAGTGGCTTCCCAGTAGCACTCTTCATTGATAGTAGCAACTAGCTTCAAACTCCAGCTTAATTTGGTCCTTCCAATAACAGCCTCATCACATCTTTGTGGAAGCTTGGAGAGTGCCCAACTCAGAAATGTGAGCCCCAGATCCACAAGACCACTCTCTATGGTGCTGAGGTCCAGCAACATGCTGAACAAATGCAGACACATTTTACTTATAAGAAGACATTTTTCCATCAAGTCTTAATCTTATTCTAACTGAATTATATGTGTATGCATATATCTGTGATATTTAGGCTCATTTAAGAGTCACTGTGCTTTAGGGGCACCTGGGTGGCTCAGCCAGTTACGTGTCTGACAGGCAGGTCATGATCTCACAGTTTGTAGGTTTGAGCCCCACATTGGGCTCTCTACTGTGAGGGCAGAACCTGCTTCACATCCTCTGTCTTCCTTTCTCTCTGCCCTTCTATTCTTGTGCTCTCTCTATCAAAAGTAAATAAACCTCAAAAAAATTTTAAGGAGTCACTGTGTTTTACTTTGTAACTACACCATATTTGATACTTACACACAATAATATTGAGCCGTAGAAGAACTTGATGTGTTTTCAGAAACTTTCATGGTATAAGATAGATAACATGAGCGACAACAGATACAGATTTAGAAAGAGATGCCAAAGGAAAGTCCCTTAAACATCATGTTCCACAGCATGAATGACTATATAGTCTTTTCAAATGATAGAGATTGTTAAGAGAGTAACTGGAATAAAATTCAAACTATCTGAATAAGATCCATTTAATAACCTTCTGTTTTGGAAATCATATTGCTACATAAGCCAATACCAAGAAAAATGGAATTACATATATTGTATTAGGTATAATAATGAGTTTTATATAGCCCTTCTAATATGCATGTGAGTTGATGCAAATGATTTTGCAATTTGTAGTCTTTTTCAAACTCAGGAATAATACCATTAATACAATAAATACAATTAAGCTTCTTTTTAAAAACTTTTTAATCTTAATTTATTTCTGAGAGAGAGAGAGATGGAAACAAGATGGGGAGGAACAGAAAGAAAAGGAGAAACAGAATCCAAAGCAGACTCCAAGCTATCAGCATAGAGTCCAACACAGGGCTTGAACCCATGAACCACAAGATCATGACCTGAGCCGAAGCTGGACACTTAACTGAGCCACCCAGGCACTCCAATATAATTAAGCTTCTTGACGGGGTGAAATCACTTTATTAATAGAGTTTATTTGTAACATTATAGACAAATTAAGCTATGGTCGCTTGAATGGCTCAGTCAGTGAGTGTCTGACTCCTGATTTTGGCTCAGGTCATGATCCCAGGGTCATGATATTGAGTCTGGCATCGGGCTCCACATTGAGTGTGGAGCCTGCTTGAGATGCTCGCTCTCTTGCTCTCTCCCCCAACTCTGTCCCTTTCCCTACTTGTATTCTCTATCCCTCTCTCTTTAAAATAAATTAAAATAAAATAATTAAATAAATTAAGCTAATAATAAAGCATCAGACTATGAGAATCAGATGTAATAATCAAGACATAGAATTAATAGTCAGAGATGCTTTCTACTTGGAATGTCTAAAAGTAGGATTTGTATCTTCCTTTTTTCCACACAACAGTCTTATACGTGTAAAAGAAAGTAACAATTTCATCTTTCTCATAGCAGTATGTACCTATATATTATGAAAGAAACTGGTATAGCATCCAAGGTCATATCCTGATTCATGGAAGAGGAAAAGAAAGTAAGCGAATTACTTAATAAGTGGAATAGTGGCTTAAGGTAAAAATAAAATTTTACTTTAGGATAAAGGGAATAATTTGACCCAGTAGAGTGAAATATAAATCATTTTCCCCAGGATATGAGGTACTATATTCAGAACCAAATAAATTTCTGATCAGGTGATGTGCTAGTTGCTCTGTGGTTGTACCCTTGTTGGTTAGTATGTTAAAAAGACACATGTATATGGCAGAGATAGCTATGGATTTGTATACACAGGCAGAAATCAAACTCCAGAGTTTATCAAACTAAAAATTCAACAACACAGTTTTGTCAACAATTACACCCAACGAAAAAATGATTGACTTTTTAGGGCCATCAAGATTTGAAGAGACTATAAGTAAGAAAAAAAAAAACAACCCACAGAAGTTGCTAACCACAAAAACAAAGATTCTAACATCAAAAGCCTTCAAGCAGAACTAGGCAGCGATTTCCTGAATAGTGGGCTGTGTAATGAAAGAGATGCTTGAGTCTGACCTTTTCAATCTCCATAACATGACTAGTAGTCATTTAGGTGCCCCCACAGAAGTGTTTTCAGGGCAAAATCTCTTGAGAAGAAAACATATCCCCTATGAAAGACCCAGACTATTGTTTCTGCATTTCATAAAAGCTAACATAGTAAGTCACTGTAAAAACCATTTTAAATGAGTACTAAAATTGTAACTAAACTATGTTATTTCAACTTAAAAAGATACCATAACCTTTGTTTAATAAAGCTTCAATTATGTAAAAGACAATAAAAGTACACAGAATGGGGTCATTGTTTTCATAATGGAAACTTTAGTTTTTTTGTTTTTGTTTTTTCTTTTTTGAGTGAGAGAAAGAGTACACATGTGAGTGAGTGGGGAAGGGGCAGAAAAAGCGGGGGACAGAAGATCCAAAGTGGGCTCTGTGTTGACAGCAGAGTCAGAATGGAATCTTTTAATTGAGGCTTTATTTGCTTTTCTTTCAGGCAGATAACAGAATTAAATTTTAACATCAGAAGATGTAGAAAGAAAGGAGTGTTGACTGACAATGGAAAGTAATCAGAAATGTCTAAAGTATCTTGTGAATGACAAGAATTTTTTAACAATATGATTGTTTTCTGACAAAACCAATAACCTTACTTTGACATGTATAGATAATTTTCAAAATCATTTCTCATCAATTGTCTTTGCTCTTTCTATGTCATGGTCTTCTCACTGCTCCCTCACACTACTTCTGGGACTCAGGAAACAGGACTAAGAATGACATTGAGGAATTTATATCAGTAGGAATAATTTTTATTGTAAAGATTTTGTTTTCTTAATGATAAAAATAATGATAAAAATGAAAAAATAAGCCATTGTCATTAGTTGTCATTAGTTTGTTTTCTTAATGACAAAAAATAATGATAAAATGCCTTTGTCATTAGTTTTGTTTTCTAGATGATAAAAAAATGATAAAAATGAAAAAAAATAAGTCTTTGTCATTAGTTGGTTAAAAGTTCTAGCATTTTATAAACACAGTTTCTAAGAATGCTAGGAGAGAAAGTGGCTTTGAATGTATATAATAAATAAAGTGCCGTAACCTACTTTCTTGGAGATGTGCTATGGACGGAAGTGTGTCCTCTCAAAATTCATGTGTTGAAGCCCTAATTCCAAGTACCTCTGAATGTGAGCTTATTTGAAAATAGGGTCATTACACATGTAATTAGTTAAGATGAGATTATTTTTGTGGGCCTAACTGAATCCAATATGACTAGTTCCATAAACAGAATGCACAGAAGAAGAACACCACGTGAACATAATAGTGGTGATTAGGGTATATTTCTACAAGCCAAGAAACACCAAAGATGGTCTGCAGACCTGGAACAGATTCTCCTGTAGGCCATTTAGACGGAACATTTCCCTACTGACACTTTGATCTGTGACACAATAGATATTTAAGCCACTTTGCTGTGGCACCCTGGAAAACTAATCCAAGCTGTGTCACCAAGGAAGTTATCTGCTTCTTTCAGGTTCCTCTCATAACACTGATGAGCACCCTCCATGCCACTCATCTACAGTATCCTGTGGGACAGAAAACTGAGTGCTTTTGTTTACGTTAACTAAACTTAACATAGCAAGACTCAATTCAATATTCTATATCATTACATTTTATTACAAACCATGTGAAAATAATTGAATGTAAAGAGCAAATCCTGAACACAAATATGAATAGAATTAACAAGATTAAATTAATGAATTCACTTATGGGGGAAGAAAACATGCGTGTAATACATAAATGAAGCACAGCACATTAACATTTTGGGTCTAAAGTTATATTATTAACTAAAGAGGGTTTATTCCTTTTTAGTTTTAAATGTGTGATGTTTATTAACAATGAAAAACAATAAAATTAATAGGATTATTATTTATATTCCAAATCTAGCCAGTGACCCCACCCCCAAACCAACTCTTTCCTGGTAAATTGCGTTTAAGCTTTTAATTTACTAAAAAGTAACTTGAAGGTTATTAAAGTTAATTTTAAATGAATATAGGCTTTTAAAATTGTCTTTATTAAGGTGGCAAAGGGAAAAAAATTGAAAAGAAAAGGTGTAAAAGACAATGTAGCAAATATAGAAAAGACTTTGCTCTTTCGAATAAAGATCGTAGGCAAAGTACCTTGTGAAAGTAAAATAGGGAACAGATTCCTGCACTGTGTGTATATTATAATAAGTGGAGACACTATCTTTAATGTGTAGTGGTATGAAAAACACTTCAAGTCACACTTGGGGATTTTAATTTATGTGTATGTCAGTATTGACAATCAATGGTGCCATTTTATAACATGATTATGAATGCCATCTAAGTATTCTACCATTTACTCATCAACATTAATGGAATGGATTGTTAGCCAAACTGGTATTTTCTTGTTTTATTTTTAACATAGGAAGAAGATCCATTGACATAATAAGAGATATTATACACACATTAAATCTATGGTATCCTGATTTCAGAAATGCTAAATTTGAAAAAAAAATGTGTATTGTAGAATTAAGAAATATGGCAATAAGAAAAAGAAAGGNGAAGAAGATCCATTGACATAATAAGAGATATTATACACACATTAAATCTATGGTATCCTGATTTCAGAAATGCTAAATTTGAAAAAAAAAATGTGTATTGTAGAATTAATAAATATGGCAATAAGAAAAAGAAAGTTGTCTTTCTATTACAGTTTAAATTTTCATTTCAGATTAAGAGAAATTAAATAGCAAACCTTGAAAATCTTCAAGAATAAGTATTTAGAGATCTGTTTCCCCCTTCTTGGTCCTCATCACATATACCTGGACTTAACTTACTGTTTTCTCCAAATTCCCACTAAAAGGCAAAAAATAAACTATAAGAATTTGAAGTAAGCAAACATAATTGCATTAAAGAAGCAACAGTGGAGTATTCTGATTTTTAACAAACTATGGAATGGCCCCCTCTACTTCTTTTGAGATGTTAGATAATTTTCATCATTGAAGTGGGCATCTGCAAATCCTAGTTTCACTCAGACCTTAAATTCCAAGTTGTTTTATGTTCTAATCAAGGTAAATACAAGGAAACCAAAGCCAGTGTCAAATTCTCAGAAATGAGTCAATATTATTGTTAGTTGCGTTATGTTTTTATCAACTTATTCTCATCCCAACCTATTCTTATTGGAAAGAAAGATAAAAATATTTTCTTAATATATAGATCTTTGTATTCAATGGCCTCAAATTATCTCAGTACCTGGTTTTATTCAAAAGCCAATTTATTAAAAGACATTCAGTAGTTCACAGAATTTTTAGAAAGCACAAGCCACTGGCCTTGTAGGATTGACTGTGTATGTTTTCTTTCTCCTTGTGGACTCTGTACTATAGACAACAAACATGGTGCTCTGTGTCTGGGCTCTGTCACTACCAGTCTCTAGGTTCCACCTCACTCCCACCTAACAGTAAATTTCAAATAGCAATGGGTTCTTCAACTTTTTCTCTGCTGAACCGGAATTCAATTTTAGTGGGTGCCTCTGAATGAAGCGCTTAGATTACATGCCTAAAATCTGGATGCAGAGTGGGAGGAGACCACATAGATTACTGTCTTCCACCTTGGGAAATGAGACCACAAATATGGGGATGGCATTCAAATAAAAATAAACTTCCATAAATAACCACTAGTCATGACTTTATACAAACACAGATAGCTGTGCCCTCCATCCAATGACCCATGTTTTTAGTTGCTGAGATCTCTCAACACACTGTTGAGATCTCTCTTTCTCACATATGATTTATATTTTATCTCCCTTCTACCTGTGCTTCCATAGATGTGCCTGTTGTCTCAGGCTTTGCCTTCATCCAAGGATCTTACAGAAGACCATGCAGTGGTTATATATACTGCCTTCCAGCTCTGTAAGACTCCTAAAAAACAATGACTTTATTATGTAAGACCACAGAACATACGGTTCTATTTTAGAATAGTCTGAGAAAAACAACAGAAGAAGAGAGTAGATTGATAAAAATGACCAGAAACTATATAAAATAAATAGTTTTGGTAAAACATTCTGTAGAATCTAATGAATAGTAGTCTAATGAATAGTTAATAATTTTTTATCTTGTTGGTAATATAATTGTATCATCTGTGATTCCCCTGCTTTTACAAGGAATACAGATTTAGCATCACTAAACATCCAATATGTTCAGAGGTCTCTTTCAGAAGATTCTTTACATGTAGGTGCATTCTAGAAGTCTCCAAAGCCAATGCAAGTCATTATATTGCTAACTTCAAAATGGTTTCATAGCAGTTCCATTATAAAAACATAAGTTAAAAAAACAATATTAGAGCCTCTTAAATATTATTTCTATAATTTTATGATATATTTTTAAAAGTATTAATCCTTGTAATTCATAGAAGGGATATGTTTTAAATAGCTACCGAAAAATGATTTATGCTTTCGATAGTTATTGACTATTTGCCTTTAACTGTATATCATAAAAATACTTTTAATGATTTTATACAGTAATTCATTAAGAACTGTTGTTCACAAATTTGATTATACAAGGAAGCAGCAGTCTCAGCAATCGAAGTTTAACATTTTGGTGTTTAAATCTGCACAGTTTATAACAGGTTGTTTCGAAAACCAAAGGTTCATTTTGAATGCATTACTCCCTGAGGACTGCATGGCTTTTCATAGGCTTGGATTTATGTAGCATCATGGAGTAACAAAAGCCTCTAAACAATTCCTTATTTCCCTTTACTGATTTCTGGCATTAAAGACACTCAATACATTTAAAAGACTCTGGCACTTCAGATAACTTTGTAGCATCTCTCTATATGCAAAATTTAAGCAAATCCTCTCCAACAAAGTATAGCCGACTGTATAAGCTTACTATATGCTTTAGTGACTTTTAATGGGTAATCATTGATTACTGTAATGCCTTATCTGTGATGCTTATCAAGACATAAAAATAACTTAAATGTGAGGAATTGGGACTACAGAGTAGGTAAAAATACTATTTTACAATTAAAGCAGGCATAATAAAATCAGTTGTCCAGTTGTTTGCAAGATTCTCAAAATAGATACAAGTACATTTGCTTACACTCACTCGTACTTCCAATACATAGATACACAAACACACACACACATACCGCTTATATTACTTGAAGACTATGTGTAAAATGAAGTAAACCAGTCATAATTAAGCCTGGTTAAGTTCATATATCAGATGGAGATTATTGCTGGGTAAGCCATACTTTGTGGTTCTTCATATTGAATATAAAATAGGAATATTTGACTATCCACTGATAATTAATATAATATAAACCTATATGTATACATATTNAATTTCTGCTCATTATATATATATATTATTCTATTTAAAATTTTTTAAAAACCTTTTTTTCATATATATTATATATATATTATTCTATTTAAAAATTAAATCTTTTTCATTGAACATTTCAGAAAATCATGATACATATTAGCAGTTTTACAAACCTACTAGTACAAATTCTGTCAATTCAATGATCATATCTGAGTTTTATGTCTATCACTTGTTGTAACCTAGAATATATTTTGCCTAAGAAACTCTTATTCCAACATATTTGACAAATTTCCTCCATTGGCAAACCTGAAAATCTTAATCATCACAGTAGCATAGATAGATTGCTTTTTCTAAGATACATTGTATTAGAAAATATTTAACCAAGGAAAACATTTATCTTCTCAAATAATTGTTTAAAAGCTATCTATAAACCAAGAAGTAATAATATGAAAAAACAAAGTATTTTATTTTTATAATAGCAAATAAATTGTGGTATTAAGAAAATTGCCAATAAAACTTTATGAGTTGTAACAATGCACTATTGAAGGTAAATTTTTATCATTTAACATATTGATCAAGTAAGATATATTTTGTATCTTTATTCCTTCATTATAACACAATAAAGATATTGCATATCATTTAGATTTATCTTAAATATAGTACACTTTCAAAAGAAAAAAGTATGTCTATATCCTGTTAATGATCAGACTACTTAAACTTATTTCTATTTAGATATAATGAAGGGAAGTTTCATTTTATTTATCCTAATAAGATGGTCTATTTGAATTCATTCTGTTCTATGAATCATATTGCTGAAAGTAGTCATTTCTTATTTCATTGTTTCTGAAAATCATTTTTCATAGAAACTCAAAGGTATATATTCACATGAATAATTTTGGTCCAACTCATCTAATAATCCTGTTACTTAGGTAAACCCTAGTGATTCGATCTGCATTAAAACAAGGAAACCAGAAGTTCAGGTGCAATGAAAGCAGGCATTGGTTGTTTCACTTGACTGTTGTTTTATTTCTCTGGGCCACTACATGATTACCATTTTTACAGCATTCTCTACTTCTTTACTTAAGTCTGTTCTTTAGTCTTCTTATTCCAGTACCTGAATAACAAAGAATACTGTGCTGGAAAAAAATAAAACTGCTCTTAGGATAAATATTCTATTGAACAGAGGCTGGTAGAATATTTTGAAAAAGCACAAGCTATAATAAATCATGGCATCTACCAGTGACAGTTTCAAATGAACACGTTTATTGGGCCAGACAAGTACATCACTAAGAGAGTTATTTACCTCAGGTGCTGACATATAGTGCCAGATGTTGGATTTAAACCCTGACTCAGTGATAGCTGCTGAAAACTGCATTGGCATTTTAAAAAGCATCTGTTATAAACACTGATCTGAGTAAAACACGAACTGCAGAGCTTAATGTAAGCAGCACTGAATGAGAGTTAAGAGTGATTACCTGGACAAATTCAGTAAGCATTGAGGCCTGAGATTCAGAGTACTGATCATGTTTCTGTTAAAGAGAATATGTGAGGGATCACCTTTCTAAACATTTCACATGAAAGTATGTAAAGTGTGTGAATAATTTCTGACATACCACTAAAGTGCTAGTATTTTATGAATTGGTCACAGTTTTGCATGTATTAGATTCTAGAAGATACTCTAAGTACCAAAGTTCAACCCAGATGGAGACACTTATAAATTAGAACAATGCTCATAAGAGTTACACACTGCAAGTGAGGGACGTTTTCACTATAGTAAAATGCATATTATTCAAAGTTATATAGAGAATTCCAGAAATAACACATAAGGCACAATACTAATTCTTTACCTTAGAAAATAATAGACATTAAATGTTAAAAATATTATTTTAGTTTTGTTATTAGAAAATATGTATGAATTAAATTAAATCATTAAGCTTTACTTAAATACAATTTAATGTTTTGATATTCCTTCATTATAATTATATAAGCTTTAATTTTAATTTTTATTTATGAATATTTTATAAGAAAATATGAAAATCATTTAAAAAAATTTTTTTAATGTTTTATTTATTTCTGAGAGAGAGAGAGACAGACAGACAGCATGAGCAGGAGAGGGTCAGAGAGAGAGGGAGACACAGAATCCGAAACAGGCTCCAGGCTCTGAGCTGGCTGTCAACACAGAGCCTGATGCAGGGCTCGAACCCAGGAACCGTGAGATCATGACCTGAGCAGAAGTCGGACACTCAACCGACTGAACCACCCAGGCACCCCAAAAACCATTTTTATCCTTTACACTTATGATAGTTTGTATTTTGATAAAAATGTATTCAAATTTTGGATATATAAAAGTATTCAAATTTTGGATACATCCAAAATTTGAATAAAATTAATTTTATTTTGGAATTGTTTAATTCATTACTTTTAATAGAATAGGACTGACATGAAAATTTCATTAGTACAAACTAGGTACAGCTTTTGTCCAACTGAAAGAAATAAAAATAAATTCAAAAGATTAAATATAATATAACATAGCATGTATTTATTTTATTGTACATTTAAACATTATGTATCAACAGAATGGTTTGATAGCACAATAAAAAATAAGTCATTTTTAATACTTTTAGTAATAGAAAACCCATTTACTTATATAGGTTTTTCTGGGTTTTTTTCCAATATAAAGAAAAATTTAAGGGTAGTAAGATCAAAGCATTATTAACAGTTTGTTAGATTGACTTATTAATTTTGATTATGTAACACCCATGCTCTATGAGCCTCTGTGTTCTTGTCCCATGACCTGATGTATAAAGTGGGTCTGATCATCACCAGACTATTCAGCTTGTAAAAATACAGCACAATCTATTTGTTGATCATGGGTGAACATAAATTTCCTTACTCTTCATATTTTCATTAAAAAGTTATGTTCCATTCTTTTAGTGGTTAAAAAATAGTGATTTAAATGATGATAATTTATTGCTCCCTTTTAAATAACAGTATTACAATTTACTTTGGGACACCACTTCCTCCCTAAAGAGCATAGCTGGTGAAATGGGTGTGTGCTCCTGAGTGACTAATTACCACATTGTATTTCCTTGCTTCAGAGATTGCTTCAAGGATGTGCAAGTGAACCAATCAGAGCCAAAGAGATGCAATGAGATTTGGGTAGGACTTTGAGAGAGTAGTTGTCCTCTTATTCCAAGTGTGATGGGAGAACTGGAGCTAAAGAAAGCAGTCACTGGAAACACCATAAGGAACCTACTAGAGCAGTCAAGAGGAAAAAAAAATCAGAGTAAAGAGACAGAGAAACTGAGTCCTTTTGTTATTAATATGATGTTGAATCTAAAGTTGATTCTATTCTTATATTTGCCGATCATCTTAGGCCACATATTTTGTTTTGGTTCTGCATGTCTGTATCAGGTTTTCCAAACAATCCCAATTAATACAATCTCACAGGAGAGAAATGCCTGGGAGAGACTTTTACAATGTTTCCCCAATCCCCTTACTATGCATCCTTCTCCCCTGGAGAGCTAGTGACTTGTCCAAGGGGCTATTTGGGTGAAGGTCACTGGTGATGCTCAGTAGAATCACATGGGTGTGGCTCCCTCTCTCTCCTTTCTATGTTGGCCATTCAGATTGGTAGGAAAGACTGGGCTGTCAAAACTAAGAATATAAGTCCTGGCCTGATGCAGTGACCCTATGGTTTTCTAGCAGCTGCCGCTGTGAATAAGTGGACAAATCAGTCTAAAATGTAGAGGGTCAATGAAAAAGTTCAACTTCAGCAGTGAACCCGAGCTTTAGCTTTTTATACCTCATAATTTGCAATGCTTTACCCATTAATCCAACCAGGTTTTTTAATCAATCAGTACTTGTAGTTTAATGCTATGATATTATGAGTTTGTGTTAAATATAGTAGTGAATATGCAGGCAGGATGATGATTTTATGAAGCTTAATCAATAATGTATATTTTATTTATTATATCAATTAGGTATACAACAAATAATTAACAAAACATATAATTTGAGAGAATGATAAGTGAAAAGGAGAGTAATAAAGTAGCTTAAAGAAATTTAAAGTAACTGGAAGGTGCGTTAGAAAAGGTGGTGGTGGAAATTGTTGGGTTAATGCTAAATTAAGCCCTGTATGGTAAAAAATCAGCAACCATAAAACAAAAAAAAACAGTGATGAGTCAAAATACTCCAGCAGAAACTCCAATGTTTAACTCCAATGTTAAAGTGACCTTGGCATGCTGGAAGAAGGGATAGAATGTCACCATGGCTTGAAAAGTGGGTGAGGAGAGAAATTGAGGAGGAGTTTAGAAGAAAATGATTGAGCACAAATATTTTTTTAATTGACTTTCAATTTCTACATGGGTCATCAGCTAGTAGCCTGGAGAAGGAAAGGATGAGAGGCATCCTGAACTGAATCTACAATAGAAATATTTCTTATCAATGTATATGAAAGCAAAATCACTACTTGGCAGTCAATGGGGGTCCCAAACAGTAGTATAGTATATGCTTCATTGCATAAGCTTATAAAAATGCTACAGGAAGGAGGATGCTCACATAGGAAAGACCATAGTACCAGTGATTCTTATTGATGATGGAACTAATAAATGCCTTGTGGCAAGCACTCCATTTATGAAGTTTCTTTTTCCCATGAAATACAAATGAGAGTTTCTGATAGGTAGGAACTTCAATTGCTTCTCCAAGTAGAGATTCAGGCACCCTGAGGTCTTCTTATCTTTGTTTCCACTGTCTTTTCATCTGTGCTTACCCACATCAAGCCAGCTGGGAAAGAACAAGTTGCTGGTGGGAGGTTTCTATGCACCTGGCCTTGAGTTTGCCTCTGTGCATGGCCTCCGTCCATACGTTACTGAGAGAGGCTGGGAATGATATGGCTGTGTTTCAGAAAGAGAAGGTAGTGAGTTTAGGATGAACAAATTGTAGTTCCCCACAGTGTAGTTCTCTGGTCATCAACTATCCTTAAAAAAGGTGTAGAACTGAAGAACTGCTACTGACTCACTCCTCGAGTTAAATTCAAATTGACCAACTAAGGTCTGTTAAAATTTCAGCCACAGTCTAACAGTTACCGAGTCCTGCCCCGTATCTAATACAGCCTAAGTTCCTCACAACTGCCAGGAATTTGAACACTGAGAAATTCTGGAAATAAAAATGACTATATCTGACATTCTCCAATCTAACAGTCTTCTTGGACTGTTTTTGTATTGCCACATTTTCATGAAAGCTTAGTGGCTTCTTTCACTCATAGATCTTGGAGGATTTTGGGTTTTTTTTGTCCATTTGTGGATGTCTAGGAGCCTAAGGCCAAGTGCATTTACAGTTTAGGTCTGAACATGTCTTTCTTTTCTTTATAGTAAGATTCTGATATTGCTTCCAAGTTTCATGGGCCAGTAACATACCTATAATTTTTCTTAGATATCAGTATCAAGCCTGCTTTCTTTTTTTTTCATATTTTTTTCAAATGTTTACTTATTTTGGGAGAAAGAGATAAAGAGAAAGCAGCACAGGGCCAGAAAGAGAAAGGGAGACAGAATCCCAAGTAGACACTCCGCTGTCAGCACAGAGCGTGATGCAGGGCTTAAACTCACAAACCATGAGATCGTGACCTGAGCTGAAACCAAGAGTTGGATGCTTAATTGACTGAGCCATCCAGGTGCCCCAAGCCTGATTTCTTTTTTAAACCACATTTCATGGTCTCTCATTTTAATGGCTGCTAACTTAAGACTACCTGTGATAATTAGGTTTTGGATCCACACATTATTAATCTGATTTTTGCCATAGAGCTATGTCTTAATAGTTTTTTCTTAGGTTCTCCTTCACTGTTTGGTATTTTAAAAATAATCTTTTTTTCTCCTCAAGACTTCATTGCTTAAAATCTTTGGATGCCTTTCCTGGCCTTCTCATTTATTTCAGTAAACTAGCCAATTATTTTTGAACTCATTGCTCCTACGTAACACCTTCCTAAAATAAATACAAATTAAGAAGTAACCCTATCACTCCTAAACCACTTCCCTTAAATCTAAAGGATCCAATATAAGTTTTCTCTCTGTCCTAATGCTAAGAAATGTCCCATATTTTGAGAATTTATTGCAGCTATGGCTACACTGTAGGAACACATTTTCATATTAGGTGTGTAAGTGTTCTAGATGAAAAGCAAATCATTTTTTAAAAAAACCTCAAAAGCTCTTTCATATACAGTTCAAATGGGAATTCTTAATCCATCGTTCCGGAACCCAGGTACTGCTATCCAGGTTAGTGCCATCTTAGGACTCAAGTTTATCCATATCAGATTGGAAATAGAGTAAAGGAGGTGGCAGATAACTCTGACAGGTAATTGGACATGGGCACAGGTATCCATTAAACAATCTGGGAAGTCTAGTTATAGGTGTGGGTCCAAAAAGTGCAGATAACTTTTAGTGACCACGTGCCAGATTGTTCCACATTAATAAATGGGAATCATAGAGTAAAAAGTTTCTAAAGTCCTACTTGCTCTTCAACAGCAAACCAACATTCTAAAGCAGACCATTACTAGACAAGTACCTGGAATAAATGTGCTTGAACTTAAAATACTAGTTATAGAAATCAGGGAGTAGTCTAGAACAATGACTCTTTGCTCAAAAGGCTACTTGTAGAGATCAAGCAGTAGTCTAGAACAGTGACTCTTTGTTCCATATTTGGAGAAGTCCAAAATCCAGGAGAAGTTCCATGAGATGAATAGGAAGGCCATGCTTAAGTTAATTGTCATGCAAAATGTATACCATCACTTTTTTGGTTACTATGACTACATTTGTCTTCTTAAAGTTTTAAGTTAAAGACCTCCACTACCATTATTGCTGCAATCATTATAGTAAGAACATAAAGACTAATTACACTTTGTCTATTATTTTCAAGATTCTGTTCCCTATTTTCCCTTTAAAATTCTTTAAGGTGGTTTATTTTTATCTGAGTGAGTAACACACAACCCAATTATATTTAATGACATACACGGAGTATCAGAATGGCAAATATAGAGCTCTGCAGTTGGCTGCGGATTTTGCTCACAAAAGCCTCATGAGTTGCTAAAGCATTAACATTTCCATTCAATATA
Organism: Crocuta crocuta; assembly: GCF_008692635.1. Classification (NCBI taxonomy): domain Eukaryota; kingdom Metazoa; phylum Chordata; class Mammalia; order Carnivora; family Hyaenidae; genus Crocuta; species Crocuta crocuta. The sequence goes on along the minus strand of NW_027530330.1, from coordinate 333,904 downwards.
TTTCTAACATAAAAGTGCATGAAGGGCTAGGAAACAAAGCTCTGAGGAAGCTGCAAGTAGTAAAGTGGTCAGGTTTTACAATAGAAGCCAATGTGTTAGAAATATGGTTTGATACTGTGACATGGGAAGTTGGCACAGAAAAAGGCTTTTAAGCAGTGAGGAAACAAGTATTTGAGATAGCACTCAACATCACATTGTCCTCATATTACATAATCAAAGAGAGTTTCTGTATTAGCTGCATCAGAAATTTGGTAGACCCACAGAGGTATACTGACAAGTGAGCCACCCAAACTCCATTATTATCTGGATGTGTGCAGAGGGAAATGTGAACAAGAGTTTAGAGTCCTGAAATAATAATCTATAAGCATACGGTTTAGCAACTTAGAGACGTAGAAAGACAAAGCTCCCTAAAACTGCACCTAGGACAGCCTAACAGCAGACATGAGGTAGGAGGGAGATGAAGTACAGAGACACACTAATTAGAAGCCACACAAGGGAAAAAGAAGGAGTACCAGATCAGAAGTAAGACACACATTTTTTTTTTCAGGGGAAAGAATTGGTGGAGATAATCAATGTTGCTTTGTAGGGAATCCTGGTATTCAAATTTGTGTGTATAATTCATTCTGTGGTTTCTGTCATTTCTGGTAGAAAAAGCTGCCTTTTGACTGCAAAGCAAAAACAACCACTGCATGCATTTTAAACAGAATAGAAACGCCCAATTATGCTTGTTGCTAAAATGTTGGGACACAAAATAGGAAGGCCAAGTACGCAACAAACACTCTTACTGTCGTTTTTTGTTTTTTGTTTTATCTCTTTTTTGAGAGAGAGTGTGTGCATGTGGAGAGGGTGAAGAGCAGAGGGAGAGAGAGAGCATCCTAGGCAGGTTTCATGTGGGGCTCAAAATCACAAACCTTGAGATCATGACCTTAGCCAAAATCAAGCCTAGGACACAACTGACCGAGCTACCCAGGCACCCTTGAGGGGCTTTCTTCTTTTTGATGGTGCTGCATATTTCTCACTTTCCCTGAGTCACAGAGGTCACAAAACTCACTTCGTTTGCTTCCTTATTAAGAAATAATTACTATCTCAAACTACAGAGAATATTTTAACTAATGTTATTTTTTGAATCAGCATATATTTGTCAAATATTAATAATCATATTACATAAATGCGTGAACTGATATGCTACTTTTAAATCAGTATATTTTAAATCCATTACTTTTGAGTATTTTCAATGATTATGCCAAGGATCATGCCCATTAATCAATGCTGGTAGGTAACTTCAACTAAGAAAGACAAAATTATAGTAGAACAGGAATATTAAAAATTATTATGTGTCTTTCTTGAAGTAAAAAGCAAGTTCCCTTTAGATATTTATAGTATTCTAGGGTCTGTTGACACTATTACTTATTGTTGCAGAAAACTTCAGAAATAGACATGTCTTATTTTCTTAGCAATAGTAGAACTATCCATGGAGAATGTAATAGATTTCTTTCTTTCTCCAAATGGCTCCATCTCAACACAATTTAGTGTCATGTAATAGTAACAGTGATGTGCCTATCCCTAAAACACATTTAGTTTCTTCCTTATCTCTGTAATCTATTCCTTTAAATTTCTTAAGTTTTCACTCTAAGATGATTAAGAGTAAAGTAATATTAAGTGCTTCTAGGCAATGATTGTATTACTGTCCCTGACCTTCAAATTACATATAACATTTGTCTTCGACAAAGCTATATGGTTGCTCAATGTTGTAGACAGCAAGATTCATCTGGCCTTGTTAACATGATCAGCAGTGAAACAAAAAGTTAACTGAGTTTACGTTTCTTATAATCCCAGGAGAAAAATTTAAAACCGTGTTAGGAGCTTTCAGATAGTTGATGTCAGACAATCTGTGCCACAGCATAAATAGCATGGCAAGTCAAACAAAATATCCCATTGAAAAGATGGTATTAATATGGAATATTTTTATTGTTTTTGGAATACAAGTAGTATCAAAAGATAAACAAATTGGAACCACAAGAAATAGTGACAAAGGTTTGAAAAGCTCAAGTCAAAATATGTTATATATGCAATATGATCTGAATGATTTGAATATTTTCTATTAATGGCATTTATTCAACAATAATGATATTTTCCAACCAAGATTTAATTGGCGATATCCCAAATTACAGATAGTTTGGTAAAATAACCAATCTCCCTTGAAAATCCATAGAATAAGTTTGCACTGTTCCTGGGGCAAGGCCCCTCAATTTCAGAAAATAGCAATCAAGGAAGAAATAGCCTAATTTAACAAATCAAAACAGTAAGCTCAAAATATGAAGATGCAGATCTTGGGTTATTGCATTTCTTATAAAACACGGGTGATTTTTTTTTAGATGAGAATGCTGTCTAAGATAATTTTGAAGTTAAATATGTCCTAGAGAAGACCATAAATTTCTATATGGAGAATATAAGTGATTAAAATGGCAGACAATCATCCATTTTAAATATCAAGTTGCATATAGGAATTATAATAATTGTTGTTTTTTTGTACCAAATTTATTCATCTCATCAGAGTACAAAATGTTCATCTCTTTTTATAAATTTTTAACTTCTTATATATGTAAATGCTGCTTGTTTTTCTCATTCACGGTTGGTTCTTTGTTCTACATTTTTTTTACATATGTTTTAAAATGAGACTAAAAATGGAAAAAAATTAAACACAATATAAAAAAGTAATCTAGAGAACATTCAAAGAATAAACTTCCAGTTTTATTTCCTTTAAACAGATTTGTTGTTTTAAAGATTATTTTGTTTCACAAACCTATTTCAGAAAATATGCTATACTGTTTAGATGGTAATATTTCAATATCTGCCAACACATTTGTAAGATGTAAAATTATTAGAAATAGATGAAAATATGTATAAATAATTTAAAATATTCAAATAAAAACTGACATGGTCTTTAAAATCGATATTTTAATTCTTAAATTCTATATTAACTTTGAATTTCAATATTAACTCTTAAATTGAATTTCCTTTTTCAGGTTGTTTTTGAAAAAAATTTCTTAATACTTTTCTACATAATGCCAAGACTACACTGTATGCGACAATAAATTGAAAAAATGTTAAAAAAATAATAATACATTTCTGCATAATTTTTGGGTACACTCTTTTTCTTCTCTGTAGTAGCAACCTTTGCTGTAGGAGTCAAATTCGGCACTAATTAGTTTCACAACTACAGGCAGGGAAATTTCCTCAAGGAATCAATTTCCAGTAGCGGGAAATAGCTTCTGTGCTTGGCACAATATTTACAGAAATAAAATATATAATGGCCATCTATGTAAGGCATTTGAATGAACTGTAACTTACTGCACCATAAAATAACATGTCACGTATATATTCTTTTACCTATAAAATATAAAAATTCTAAAATTCTAAAAAATATTTGAATAAAAAATTCCATTTCTTCTGTAAAGTCTTGTGATATCATTTAAAATAATAGATTTTCTCCTAATAGGTTTCTGAATATTGTGTATTTAATGCAAAATTGCCAAAAATTAAAGCTAATGATCATAAAACTATTAAGTTTTATCAACTCAAAGGTAATTCTGTATTTCTTTAGCAAATATATATCACAATTATCCTTTGTAAAAATGTACTAAACAAACTTAAAAATATTTATTTTTTTCAGGATTTCAGTATACAAGAGACCAAGGATACTACTTTACTCTTTGATTTGGGCAATAAAAATTCTCTTAAAAAATCCCTTGTACGTCTTCACCACATTTTGGCTCACTGAAGGTATTTTGAGATTTTGTAGTTATAGTATGAAAAGATAAAGTGGGAGAGGAAATATTTTTATGTGCTATATTTTCCATGTTTGATTACTGTGTCAATCTCCTAGATGGTTTCACATTATGTCCTTGGATATTAATGAGCATATATCTCGGTGTCTACTACCACCAAAAATACTTTATTATCAGTAAGAACTCTAAACAAATATCTAAACATCATTTGTCTGAAACCAGTTCTATATTACCTTTTATCTACTAATGTTGTACAGATATGGAAGAAATATATACTCATGGTATAAATAAGAAATAGTAGAGAAAATATATAACAAGGAACAATAAACGTAATGCTACAATGAATACATCTATATATTAATCTGTGTTCATATATCTCAGAGTTTGGTAGGATTGGTTTCCCCAGAGGGTAATGACTAAGTCAAATTTCTTTAAATAATTTTAAAAAATCTTATTATGTCTTGCAAAATCACTTTCCAGAAAATTATATCAATTTACTTTCATAGGAATGTATGGGAGTTTATAATACCATTATCAGAATTGAATACTTTTATTAAAAATACAAAATACATACTCAGACTTTTATTTCTGACACAATGATGTTAGCAACTGATTTGAAATGACTGTTACATATCTACATTAAGTGTAATGTATCTCTATCTACATCAAACTTCATTATTTATAGAATTCATATCCAAAACTTATAGACTTGCCTAACTGCTAAAATATATTTGTAGTTCATAATCAATACACCCTGATGGTTTACCTGGTTATTTGTGAAAAGTTTGATTCTCCCAATGTGCATGTGTCTTGTTGAGGTCTGACAAGGTGACATACAGTCTTCTTATTTCTGCTTCACTCTGTAAACAATTGGTCTTTATGCAGTCTATTTAATACCACATATTTCACATCTTGTGCTTTTTGTTGGTGGATTTACTGTTTAAAATGGCCCCAGCATGGGACTGTCCACTGTGCCTAAACCCAGAAAGGTTGTGATGTGCCTGTATTAGAACAATTTAGTTTAGGCATGAGTTGTACTGCTGTTGACTATAACTTTATTGTTAATGAATCAGCAATATATTTTAAATAGTGTGTCTTGAACAGAAACACACATAAAACAAGGTTACATTCTGGCCAGTTCATAAGAATATTTTGACCAGAAGATTACAGCATCTTAATCTTGTGTTCGCCCTAGAAGCATTAGTTCAGTATTTACAAATTTAGTGCTTGTGGGGACCTTTACAGAACATGAAATTACTACAAATAATGAGTAGTAATTATTTCCTAATATATGCATCTATTCATATATAAACCCAGTCTTCAAAAGTAAAGGAGATATTATTCAGGGGCGTATATGGAAGAGAAACCTAAAAACCAGAATGGTAAGCAAATAATGAAGTTTACCTACCATGGATATATTAGAAACAAAGAGATATGTGTTTTAGCAGATGTATGATAGAAGATGGGACCTTGGGCTTTATGTGACACAGGAAAATAAGTAAGATTCCTGGATAAAACCAGAACTTTATTTCATACAGGAATATGATGATTCCATTGAATGATTCCATATAGTAGTAAGTAGAGAGGATAGAGAAATATGTCTCTTAAAAAACTTATTTAAAAATTACCTACTATTGGGGTGCCTCAGGGGGTGCTCTGTGATTAAGCATCGAGCCTTGGTTTTGACGCAGGTCATGATCCCAAGGTTTTGTAAACTTGAGCCCTGCATAGGTCATTGTGCTGATGGTGCAAAGTCTGCTTGGGATTCTCTCTCTCTCTCTGCTCCTGCTTCTCTCTTGCTGTCTCTGTCTTTTTCAAAAATAAATAAATTTTAAAACACATTTCCCTAACAACAAAACAAAGTTTTAAAAAAATATATACTACTACTATTACTACTATTTCTATGCCCATCACTGGTAGATATGGTGTCTGAGAGACCTCTTTCTGTTTTGCTGTATCCTCAATGAGTTCAAAGCCAAGGATGGTCTTTATGGTCTCTTTTATAAGAGCACTAATTCTATTTATGAGGGCTCCATGATCATGACCTAATCACCTCCCAAAGACCTCACTTCCAGATACCACTACATTGGAGATCAAGTGTTAACATAAATTTTAGGGGCAACAAACATTCAATAGATAGAGGACCATTTAACAATTCATTAATTTGAGGATACCGTAAATTAGTTGAAGTTCAAACTCACATTGTCTTTACTGGTGGTATAACTCAAGCTGAGAATTTATGTTAATATAGTCCTAATATGGTAACTCTTCTGGATCATCTGGTAGCAATAATAGCAAAACAATTTTGGTAAGACACACCCACAATATAGGCTTCAAAACATTTCCATAAGCAAAGCTGTATAATGATAAACTTCATTTTCCAACATATTAAAAAGGATTTATAGTAACAATTCACTATGACTAATAAAAAGAAACATAACTAGCAAAAGAATATTCAGGATAACTTCTATAAAAAATTATTTTATATGAAGATTTTTAAATAAATATAAGTACTAATGAGAAATTTAAAGTATGACCAGGTACAACTACAGTTTAAAAATAAAAAAGTAAAATAAAAAAAAAATGGGACAAAAGTTGAAAATGAGGTGGTAAAAATAATACTCAGAAGAGGAGTTTAATAGAAATTATATGCAGTAGAAGAATTATTATTGAACTGTAAGATAGATTTGAAGAGATTCTCTAGAGAAATAGAAGTGGAAAATATAAAACAGAAGTTGAGAAACATGAAAGTCAGAAACATATGTTGTATCATTTATCCATAAAAATTCTAAAATAGGACAGAAAACAAATATAAAAATGCTTAAAAGGCAATACTTCAAATGATAAGTATTTTGAATATTTCAGAATTTGTGGAAGGCATGGATTTTCAGATTTATAAGTGCAAGTCCAAGCATGATTAAAACAAAACAATTATACCTATTCATGCTAAAACTTCATCCCTATATATATCAATAATATTATAGAACACTAAAGAAAAAGAAAGATTCTTAAAAGCCAACAGAAATAAAAGATGTTACTATAAAGAGTCAATAAATATATTGAAGGGAGATCCTCAGGAACAAGAATACAAGTCAGAAGATTATGAAATAAAAAATATAGAGAGGCACAGCTAGTTTTACATTAGAATCATGAAAACAAAGGACAAACATAAGTCAAAGGAAAACAAGTGGAGCCTAATTAGTATCACACACAATAGAAATCACTGCACAAGAACAATTTATCAAGAGGGCATAGTTCAAAAGTCTTTGAACCTATTTATAGGATCTGAAAAGATATTCTTAAAATATGAATGTAAAATATTATCTTATATGTTTGAGAAACTGACAAAGTCACTACATCTTTGGGATATTTCAATGCACTCAGTCAGCTGTATATTAAGCAAACAAAATAAGCAAGAATGCAGACTATTCAGGAAATCAAAATTTTCAACTTGATCTAAGTTAAAATTTTTGCACCAAGCAGTTAAACTTTTAAAATTATAGTGAGCACTTTATATAACCTGAAAGCACGCTAAAAATTGGACACAGACATCAACCCACTTGCTACTATGATTCCTATATATACAGTGGGCATTGAGCATAGAATTCCAATTTGTAACCTCTAAAAGTTGGAGGGCCTGACAAAGCTATAGCAGGTACCACAAGAAATCAATTATGAGGGGCGCCTGGGTGGCTTAGTCGGTTAAGCGTCCGACTTTCGCTTAGGTCATGATCTCGCGGTTCGTGGGTTCGAGCCCCGCGTCGGGCTCTGTGCTGACTGCCAGCTCAGAGCCTGGAGCCTATTTCAGTCTGTGTCTCCCTCTCTCTCTGACCCTCCTCTGCTCACGCTGTCTCTCTCTCTCTCTCTCTCCTAGAAATAAAATAAAAATAATAAAAAAAAAAGAAATCAATTATGAATAACATCTAATTCTTCATGTTTCTTTCTTCCCAAATAAATTATTATCTGGGTGACTGATTGGCAGAGCCTAACCACATCCCTGTGCCTTAGCACAGGTTTCTTTTGGGAAGCCAGTTTCTACTGGAGGCAATTCTTTCTGGAAGTTTGGTGTTTCTACAGGGTTCTAGCATCCTGAGGGCGGGGATGGGGAAGCATAGCATAATTGTAGAAAAATCACTCTTTCTTTCCTCCTCAGAACCACTTGATCTTCAAAGGCTGTAGCATTTAAACCTGAAGCCATTTTCCCTTTATGGTAAAGCCATTTGATAACATTCAAAAGGTATGAAACTTTCTCATCTCTCCTGATTCCAAATGCTCACATTTTGGAATACAGACCACTCACTTCCTTCCCAAGTATCGATTTGTTTACTTTCCAGAATGAAAGATAAACTCTCTGTCTTTCTCCAGAGGAGAGGAAGAGCAAATGTTTCAATGCCTGTATAAACTCCAAGATTCATAATTTCAGAATTGCTCATTTATTTTACCATGCTGTTATATATGCATGCAAGATCATTGGGTCTTATGCTATCACTCTGTGCAGTACTGGGGATGCACAGTGGCATTGTGATATTAATGTAAGTGTTGTTATTGCTGTGAGTTATAAAGACCTGATCTGGGGACACCTGGGTGGCTCAGTAGGTTCAGCATCCAACTCTTGGTTTCAGGTTATGATCTCACAGTTTCATGGGTTCAGGCTCTGCATCAGGCTCTGTACTGGCAGCATGGAGCCTGCTTGGAATTCTCTCTCAACCTCTCTCTCTCTGCCCCTACCCCACTTGCACTGTCTCTCTGTCTCTTTTAAAATAAATAAATAAAAACTTGAAAAAAAATAAAGTCCTGATCTAATTCACAGTGTACACATACATACGCACAGACTACACACACACACACACAGACACACACACACACAGACACACACACACATACACGCACACACATCTGGTGCAATGAGTAACATTTTGGACATTTCTCAGTTTCTGGCTGAATAGTTTCAATTTCATAGCAAGTGCACTTCTCAGATTTGGGAAATTGTTTAAATTTTGGCTTTAAGTAAAAACGCAGATTTTAGTGCTAAAAAGTATACAAGATTAAATGTTGTTAGCCGCAGTAACAATGTGATAAAATTGTACAATGATTTATAATAAAAACTCTTAACAAAGTAAAAATAAAGAATGCCTTCTGGTATGGATAAATATATATATATATATACCAAGTTTTAGAATAATCTAATTCTTAATGTTGAAACATTAGAATATTAAAATATTAAATATTAAAATAAAAACA
>NW_027530330.1:242902-324865 GCF_008692635.1 Crocuta crocuta | reverse complement strand
CCAACTTCAGCTCAGGTCATGATCTCTCAGTCTCTGAGATCAAGCCCTGTGTCGGGCTCTGTGCTGCCAGCTTAGAGTCTGGAGCCTGCTTCAGATTCTCCCTCTCTCTCTGCCTCTCTCCCACCCACTCTCTGTCTCTCAAAAACAAATAAATGTTAAAATAAATAAATAAATAAATAAATAAATAAAATGGGAACAAGTTGCTTACATTCAGTGCTATACTGTTGACCTTATTCAAAAGAAATAAAGGTGTGAGAGTTAGAAAGGAAGAAGCAAAACTGTCATTATTCATAGATAACTAGATTCTACTTAAATAATTCAATGTAAAATACAAATAAAATGCTAGAATCAATGAGAGTTTATTAACTTACTCCATATAACTTACTCCATATAAAATCAATGCCTATGAGTCAATTACATTTTCATGTACCAGAAGCAAATAGAAAATAGAAGTTATAAAGAGACCATTTGTAATATCAACCAAAACTACAATATATTCAGCAATACATCTAACTAACATATGTAAGACCACTGAGAATATTACAATAACTGTTTCTATATATGACTATAATAATCATAATAATCAAAATTAATATGTATATGGGGAAGAAAAATAATTATCTTCAAATTAATTTTTTAAATTTATAACGTTTCAATTAACACTTGACCAGGGGAAACTTGCCAAGTTAATTCTTTTTTTTTTTTTACAAATAGTTTATTGTCAANACTCTGACTGGTGTGAGGTGGTATCTCAGTGTGGTTTTGATTTGTATTTCCCTGATGAGGAGGGACGCTGAGCATCGTTTCATGTGTCTGTTGGCCATCTGGATGTCCTCTTTGGAGAAGTGTCTGTTCATATCTTCTGCCCATTTCTTCACTGGGTTGTTTGTTTTTCGGGTGTGGAGTTTGGTGAGTTCCTTATAGATTCTGGATATTAACCCTTTATCTGATATGTCATTTGCAACTATCTTTTCCCATTCCGTTGGTTGGCTAGTAGTTTTGTGCGTTGTTTCCTTTGCTGTGCAGCCAAGTTAATTCTAAAACTCACATGGAAAAACAAAAGTCTAGTGATGGCCAAGAATATTTTGTTAAAAAGTTGGGTGAAAGAATTTCTTTTACTGCAGATCTCTAATATGGCTGTCGTAATTTTAAAAATTATGTTAGTGTAAAATAAATAATAGTTTTATTATTACAGAAAACATAGCCCAGAGATTTAAGCCTAAAAAGTAGATATATGACAGAGATGCGTAATGGGTAGTGAGAAAATTATAGATATTTTGTGGAAGTGATTATTCATTTAAATAAAGATGACCTAATCCATACATGCACTGTGAACAAAAGCAATTTCAGTTAACATAAAGCTTGTATTCGTTTACTTCGCATTCCAGTTTGAACACTTTTGAGAATGATAAGGTAGATTCTTAACATAAACATTTTATTGGATTACTGGATGGGAATCCAAAGGATGAGGTCTAAACCATGTTTCACTTGGGCAAATGGGGCCATAAACGTGCATTTGGTCTTGGATTGTGAAACTGTGAGAAGCTTTTGAATCTAAAAGTAAAACGTCACTGAAGTCTGTGTATTTATTTAATTTTTTATTGAATCCCTACGATCTAGATACTATTACAGACACATTCAGAGATATTGCAGATTTGGTTCCACACCATCACAATCAAGCGTCAAGATAAAGGGAGTGAAATGAATGTGTTTGATCCACAATTTATGTAAAGTTATATTTACATTGTACTGTAATCTATGAAGTTGCAATCACATTTGTCTTTTAAAAAGTACATACCTTGGAGAACCTGGGTGGTTCAGTTGGTTGGGTGTAGACTTCTACTTAAGTCATGATATCGTGGTTCGTAGGCTCTAGCCCCACATGAGGCTCTGTGCTGACAGCTCAGAATCTGAAGTCTGTTTCAGATTCAATGTCTCCCTCTTTCTCTGCCCTCCCCCACTTGCACTCTGTCTCTCTCTCTCTCTCTCAAAAATAAATAAACATTTTAAAATTTTTAGATAGAGGTACACACCTTGATTTTAAAATTACATTATTGCTAAAAACTGCTGAAAGACATCTGAGCTTTCAGAAAGCCTTAATCTTTTTTGCTAGTGGAGAGCGTTGCCTCTATGTTGATGACTGTTGACTCTCAGGGTGGTGGTAAGATTGGGGTGACTGTGGTGATTTATTAAAATAAGACAATAAATTTGCCATATCCTTTGGCTCTTCCTTCCGCAATTTCTCTGTAGCATGCAATGTTGTTTGACAGCGGCTTACCCACAGAATTTCGTTCAAAATTGGAGTCAATCCTCTCAAACCCTGACGCTGCTTTATCAGGTCAGTTCATGTAATAATTCTCAATTTTTTGTTATCGTATCAACAATCTGAGGATTGTTGATCTTCAACAGGGGTAGATAGTCTCCCAAGTAACCACTTTCTTTCCTCATCCAAAAGAAGCAACTGCTCACCCATTAAAGTTTCATCATGAGATTGCAGCAATTCAAATATAATAATAATGATGATAAACATTGAAATATTGTGAGAATTACCAAAATGTGATACAGACATGTAGAGAGCAAATGTTGTGGGGAAAATGGCTCCAATAGACTTACTCAACATAGGTCTCCCATGAATCTTCAATTTGTAAAAAACTTAATATCTGTGAAGCACAATAATGCAAAGCACAATAAAATGGCACATGCCTGTATTATCTTTATTTAGTCAAATAAGAAGGATGTGCTTTTATCTGAGCTATAAAAGAAAGAACACATAGATCCAAAAACACTTTAAAGAAGAATAAAATTGATAGTCTCAGGATTTCTTGGCTTTGATCTTCCTTACTCATTAGGAAGTAAATGTTTCCACAGAGTATAAAAATGACTACTCCCACCAAGTTGAAAAGATAAAGAACAGTCTTATAAAAGAGATCATTGCTGGTACCTTGAGAATGGGAAACAAATTTTGAACAAAACCAAAAACTAAGTTTGGCTTGTTTACATATTTTTAAAGCGATGTCAGCAATTATCGGCTGAGATAGTTTTTGTTTAAGTATGATTGAAAAAAAGTTACTGTAACTTTGTTTTTAGTTTTTACTTTTTGGTTCTTTTGGAAACATATTGAAGATAGCTGAAAAGGACTTATATAGATTAGCTTTCTATTATGTTTTGAGGTCTAATCAGAAAACCAATAGAAAATTAGAAGTAAATCTACCACTTGTTGAATAAAAATGTCCTATTTCTAGGAACATCAATTTCTACAAAAAATACCAAGTTCTACAACTTGTATGTTTCTGTATGTGCATGACTAGGGACAAATTCTTAATTTTTGAAACGACAAACTGGTGTTATTCTAATGTTAATTTAATATGCAGGTTACTTTGGGTCTTTCTAATTAAATGAATAAATATTTATCAAAAGTATAGTCTTTCCAGATACTATTGTGGACACTGACATAAGGCTGTGAAGTAAATAGACAAAAACCGTCACCTTTATCAAATGTTGGATGGAAAATATCTAGTTAGGAAAGAGGTTGCCTTCTTAATCACTGATAAGATGAAGTCTGTGGAAGAATTTCAACCTAAAATAGAACCAGAGGGTACAAAATAGAGAATCCCATTCATCTGCCCTCAGGAATACGAGATTTAAGATCCAAGACTGATTTCTCATCCATGCCTGATTTACAGAAAACTGATAATATTGGACTTTTCTTGAATGATGGAAGGTTGGTCAGAGGCTATTTCATATCAGCCTTGGGAAGTTTTGCCAGAGGCATGGATGGAAGACGACCCAAGTTGGATTGGTCCCACAAAGTGGGCTGAATTGAGTTTTGTATGTGTGACTGCATCAATTGAGTCTTCTCAAGAAATGTTCACAGATGGTCTCCGTTTGTTTTTCATTTTAGCTGATTCTACCTAACCTCTCTCCTTCACATTCCCTGCCCATAAATACAACTTACCCCAAACTCTCAAAGGATTTGCCTTTAGCTTGTCCCGAATTGCAATTCCTCTGCATTTCCAAAATAAACATAATTTTGAGTTTGCCTTAGTTTACTTTTTCACTTAGGTCAACGAGCCCAAATTATTTGCAATATAAATCTAAACTATGCTTTATGTAAAGAGTATAAGGTGCCTAAAAAGACTGATGTCAACTAAGTTCTGTGTCAGTTCTTTGGAGAGAGTAAAATGATTAAATAGTCTACTTATTGTTTTAATATACCATACAATTATAAGCACGATGTTTCTCTGATCTATACAGATATTAACTGATAATGTTATAATAAACTAAGAAAGTTAGCTTTTTAAAAGCATGTGATCCAGATGGAGGCAGAATACCAAGAGACTTCTTGGGACCAATTAAAACCACTGGTAAATACTGTGCATATTTTATACTAGCTGTTAGAGAATATAAATGGAGAACTGATTATCATTTCAACTGAGAACATTACATAATGGCTCCATTGACTGTACTTACTTTCAGGATGTTCATGTTCAATTTAAGACATGCATTATCCTCACATAAAGTTTTTTGTGGCTTCAATCCTGACATTGTAATGGACTTTTTCTTACAAATGATTAAATTGCTCATATTTTTCAGTGAGCATTTAAGGTCACTAGAGTGCATTTGAGAAATATTCTAATTCAAATAGACCAGTGACTCACTTCTAAAAAGGAATAATTCATTCATTTATGGCTATCAACCTGGATCCAATGCACTGATATTTTAAAGAAGAGCAGTATTAGTTATTAAAGAGTATGTATTATATTAATCAACAATGCCTTACTATGCCATTAGAAACTGATTATAATCAAGTCCAATTCTGAGTAAGATCATGTGTGTGATTCTTATAGTCTAGAATAACTGAGTTAGTTATATATTTAAGTAAGAATAAATCCAACATATGAGAAAATACCTGGAAAAAGAGTATTGTGTTTTGTTACGTTTCAAATGGGTTTTGGCCTTATAAAGGATGTTATTGCTTTTGGAATTAAATAAGGAAACTAAAGAAGCAGATATTGTGATAATATAAATTGTAACTTTTGACATTTGAAAATCTGTATGAGAAGCCGTCCCTTTGATCAACCTATTTTAATTACATATATGCCACTTTCTGCATTCTTTTCCCTCGTTGCTATACTAAAATCTCTTAAAATTTGATGTAAAGGGCACAGAAAATGCACACGACTCTTAGGATAAAGATAGAGATTGACAGCTTAGGAACTTTCTTAAGCTCTATGGTGTCTATTCCAACTTTATAGAGACAGTAATACAAGACCAGAAATGTCTGTTCTTAACATGGGACTTTATGAAAATCCTTATCAATGATAAGAAGATAAAATTTGCAGATGCAAAATGTGTACCAAAAAGACTTCTTTAGTAACACTGACATAACTACATGAGATTTAAATGTGAGGGGCTAATTTTTTGAATTCACATTTAATTTCATATTAAACTTAATAGAAATACATATTTCTACTGATTAGTATTTTTGTGATTTCTTTGGGATTGTAATATTTTCCCTCTCAAAGAGAGGTAAAATTATTCAGAAATTTTGAGGCAAATGTCATGGCCCCTATACCTGTTCATAGATGCTTTCTAGGAAGTGGGTCAATAAAAATAAAACATCTCTGGGTGTCTGGGTGGCTCAGTCAGTTAAGCGTCTGACTTCGGCTCAGGTCATGATCTCATGGTTTGTGAGTTCCAGCCCCATGTAGGGTTCTGTGCTGACAGCTCAGAGCCTGGAGCCTGCTTCAGATTCTGTGTCTCCCTCTCTCTGCCCCTACCCAGCTTGCACTCTCTTTCTCAAAAATAAATAAATATTAAAAATAAAATATCTCCTAGATGAACTGGTGTCAAAAAGTTGTGAAGGGCTATATTAAGGCTATGAAAAGATGATAAAACACAAGTAAATAGAAGAAGTGATATGGGAGAAAGATGAGGAAAATTGCATCACGGAATTTTTTAGTGAACTTAAGAAAGGCATCAGATTATGCTAGAACAGATCTGATCATTCAAATGCTGAATGCATACGTACAGACAACAAGTGCACAAAACCAAAAATAAGCACCAGGTATTCTCATCTGCTTTTGGAATTATTCTTTTCATTCTAGACTTTCCCCTTCTTCCCCCTCCTCCTCTTTCTTTTTCCCCTTTTATTCATTCATTTTTGACCTACCAGTTATTCTCACATAAAAAATTGATGCTGTTATTTCTCCTTGAAATTAAATTTAACTCATGAATTTATAGCTTTTAATTTGGAGATAAAATAAAAAATAGAAACCAGGTGATGGAATATTATCCCATGTATCTGATACATTCCCAGTGTCTGAAATAGTGCCTAACTCACAGCAACTGCTCAATAAGTATTTTCTGAGTGAATAAACTACTCTGCCTGCCCTTCTAAAATCTGCCCATCAACAAGTTACAAAATTATTTCCAAAACACATCTTGAATCAGAACAGAAGGTATTTTCTCCATAAATATTTGTTGAAGATGAGTATTGAAAAATAATCATGTCACTTTTTTTATTGAAAAATCATAAGTAGCTTTTCATTGCTTCATGGCATGCAAGCCCACGAATACCCTTAAGGGTCTTGCCATAGTCTATATCCCCGGGCTCGTAATTTTGCTCACAGTTTGCTTGCTGGAGCCCACATAATCCTTCTGTTTGTCTCCAATCCATCAATCAGTGTTCTGTCCCTTGAGCTTGCAAGTTTCAGGTCCTCCACTACCCCTTCCTCGCTCTAATGGTCTTGACTTATACAGTAGCTCAGCTCTTCCCTTGGTGTCATTAAAGCTTTTGTTCTAATCTCTACCCTAAGATTGACCTCTTCATAGAAATTATTTCTAGGGACACCTGAGTGGCTCATCCAACTCCTGATTTCGACTCAGGCAGTGATCCCAGCGTCATGGGATCAAGACCAACCTGGGGCTCCACACTTAGCACAGAGCCTGCTTGAAATTCTTTCTCTCTCTCTCTCTTTCCCTCCCTATGCCCCTCTCCCCTGCTCATGCTCTCCCTTTTTCTAAAATTAAAAAAAAGAAAAAAGAAAATATTTCTAATAAATTCATATTACTTAATTATCTGTTTATATTTCTTCCCCACAGATGTAAACTTCACATGTATAGGTAAATTATCACTGAGATCCTAGCCTGTAGATAATTAATAACAATTGGATGATTTGCATAATTAATCCATTATTATTACAAAGGAGTACATAGGTGTTCTCAAATCCAATCCTATGACACCTGCATATCTTACATACTTGCCTTCTCAAGGACTTGACTCTTTCTATTTAGCTGGTCTTTCTCTTATACCTCATTATCATCTTAGATAATTGTCTTCATTACACAGACATGCTCTACAACTGCACTTCCAACAAGGCAGACACTAGCCAAATGAAGCTACTTAACATAAATAAAATAAAATCTCAGTTCCTCAGTCATGCTAACCACATTGCAAGTATTTGGAAGCCACTTGCCGCTAGCGACCTATATGGAATGGTGCAGCTCTTTTTTAAAAATATATATTTATTTATTTATGAGAGAAAGACAGAGTGTAAGAGGGGGAAGGGGAAGAGAGAGAGAGACAGAGAGACAGAATCTGAAACAGGCTCCAGACTTTGAGCTGTCAGCACAGAGCTCTTAGCAGGGCTCAAACTCGGGAACAGCTAGATCATGACCTGAGCTGAAGTTGGATATTCAACCGACTGAGCCACCCAGGCGCCCCTGAATGGTGAAGTCGTAAAGAATGTTCTAGATTTTTAAATGTTTCCAACCTCACAGAAAGCTCCTTTGAACAGTGCAGGTCTAGAATCTCTCTTGATTCTACAAGAGAATGTTTTACAGCTGACTCCCCATCTCTCCAAAACTTTTCATAGAAACATTTCTCCAAACAATTATCTACATTTTGTTTACAATACCTTCCCTATCTCCTATTTGATCTTTTAATTACTATAAAACAGAAATGCTTAAAAAATTAAAAATAGCATATTCTAAAGGACACTCATGTGCCTACCATTCAGATATGGCATTTATATCTGTGGTTTTGTATCAGACATGATTCATACGAGAAATACAAAGGTATATTTTACCCCTTTCTTTGGAGGAAAATCACTGTATGTACTTAAATTAGTGTATGTTCTGTTCCAATTTGCCACATATTTCTCTATAATAAACAATATTTGAAAGCTGTTTTACAATGCATAATTTTTCACTTTCCTGTTCTTTTTCTTTGCTGCTATTTTATTCTTTGCTACTTTCCATTGAGATGATCAAATTTTTGTTACTGTAGTTTTCTTTCTCTTCTAATTTGGAAGATAAACATTTATTTCTACTCTATGTCATTTACATTTTATATTTCAAGTATAAATCTACTCTTCCACGAGAAAAATACAAGAACATTATAATACATTGTGTTGTTAACCTTCTCACATATTTGATGTTAATCATTTAGATATATTAGTTCAAAATGATTTTCAACCTGCTTGCAAATTAGCAATTACTTTTTTTGCTTTCTAAAGCCCTTCTTATTTAGATTTATCTATGTGATTACTAAGCTCTTGGATCACTGTTGCCTCATACATCCTATTTCTTCCTTTAAGATGAGATTCCCTTTTACTGTAGTTGATCTTTAGACAGTTCTTTGGTCAAGGATATGTAGTGCTACCCTTAGTGATAAATTCTTGATAATAATCAGTCTGCAAAGTTTTCAATCTATTGTTGTTAAGGTTATTCACCTTGAATTTGTCAACATGGCTTTAACCTTCTCTGCTTGACCGAAATTTAAAGAAGTTTCTTCCAGACTATAGGACCCTGACCTCTTTTTGAATTAGAGCATTTGCTTAAGAAAACTTGGAAGTATAAATTTTTCTCTCCCTCTGTGAAATGTAAATCTACTAATCTCTTGCTAATTTTTTCTTTAAAAATTTTAATTGAGATAAAATTGACATATAATGTTGTATAAGTTTAAATCTTAAAATGTGTCGAGTTGATTGTACTATGAATACCACTGTAGCTAATGCCTCTATCATATCACATAATTGTCACTACTTTTTTGTGGTAGGTAAGAACATTTAAAATCTAGTCTCTTAGAAATTTTGAAGTTTAAAATACAGTATTATTGACTATAATCACTGTGCTGTGCATTAGATATTTAGAATTTAGTCATCTCCTAGTAATCTCTTGCTAGTTTTACAACCAAGGAATGTCTTTCTCTAGGGCCTGAGAACCAGACCTTTCAAATGTAATCATCCAAAAGATAGTGCCCCTATCTCCCAGTCCTTCGGAAGGATAAGAGCCTAACTTCAA
Organism: Crocuta crocuta; assembly: GCF_008692635.1. Lineage (NCBI taxonomy): Eukaryota > Metazoa > Chordata > Mammalia > Carnivora > Hyaenidae > Crocuta > Crocuta crocuta. The sequence continues at coordinate 315,559 of NW_027530330.1, read as the reverse complement.
TAAGCTGTAATTAGCAAACATGGATAGCCTAATCACAGTAACCAACTTCACCCCTAAGTTCACCACTAGCTCACCTCAATGCTTAAAAACTCTCCTGTCTTTTGTTTCAAAAGAGTTGAGTTTAATCTCTCTCACAATTTGCAAGTCCGAATCTCTATTTGCAATAGTATTGAATAGAATCTCCTTTGCCAGTTTAACTTATCCAGCATAAATTTTCCTTGACAGAATTTGTTACACTGAAGATTTCCAGGCTTATATTTGTGCAATGTAATTTTATGACCAGTGTTTCTTTAATATGGTAAGTTATGGTTTTTATTAATTCTGGACAATTATCAGCAATATTTCTCTTAGCTATGGTCCTCCCACTCTTTCTATTTTTTTCTTTTCCTTCTCATTAATACATATTATCCTTCCCTATCCAGCTTTTAACCAGCTTTTCTCATCTTACAAACACACAGTTATGATTTACCATATCATTAATTCAATGTCTTTATTAAACCTCAAAATAAATTTCATTTGAAATGAATTCACACCTCACTTATCCATTGTATTGGCTTTTCCTTTTTTTATTTCATTCATTCATTTCTTGTTTGTGTCTCTGTGTGTGTATTAGGGTTTTTTGTTTTTCTTATCCAAGCTAGATGATATTGCTAAATTCTTACTTAAATGGCTGTGCAGTAAAGTCTCCAATTTTTGATCCTCATGGAATTTGACAACATTTTTTTTCTTCAGCTGCCTTTCAAGATTAGGAAGTCTGGTTTCAGTTGATAATATAGGTGAAAGGCCCTTTTCTCTTTGGATCCATTTTTATTTCCCTTTTCCCACTTCTTGCTGTAGGAAGTATCATCCAACACAAAAAGTCTTTATCTTTCTACAATCCCCATCAGTGTGTATTTCTGTTCTATTTATGGAAAACAGAGAAACTTATGTTGGTTTAGGGCGGAGGAGGAGCAGAACACACCACCCTAGAATATGTCATTTTGTCACGTGGATTATTTTGAGCTGAAGACATTCAGGCCCTGGTGGACTTAGGAAGAGCCTTATATCTCCTTTTTAACTGCTTAAAAGAATATAGATAGAGAACCTGTACAAGAAAGAGAGCTATTACCAGAGATAACTTTCTATATACCAAAGACTTATCTGCCGGCATGACATGTGTTTACTGAACATTTGCTCTTCTTCTTTTCCTGTGAATTTCTTCCTTCCTTTTAAACACCAGTGCCCCGCTCTGTTCTCCTGGGCTCAGGATGATATATATATGAACCCCCATTACCTTACTGCCGGGAGATGCATATCTTTATGGGGATGTTGTGCATATAAAAATATGTTTTTCTCCTGTTACTCTGTCTTATGCCAACTTAATTATTAGACCAGCCAAAGAACCTAGAGGGAAGAATGGAAAATTTTCCATCCCTATAGGGCTCATCAACATGTATTTAGTTGTTGTTTTCTTCCTTCCTATTTATCTAACACTGTTGTTTGTTTGGAGGAAAGAATGCATCAAAATGTGAATTCTCTGTGCCATGGCAACAGGAAGCCTATGAATTGACTTTACATATTTATACTTTTATGTTGGCTGAAGATTTACATGTTTATACCTTCAGTGCATCTGAACTTTAAATTTACTGCCAACTGCCTTCTCGGTAACTCATCTGAATGTTTAATGGGCATGTTAAAGTTAAAAATATCCAAATCAGAACTCCTCCCAGTTTTTTTTTCCATTTTCATAAATAAAATGGTGTTACATTCTTGCAAACCCACATGCCAAAGAATGATCTCAGATTTTTTTCTATGATATAGAAAATATCAAATCTAATACCAAGTCCTATGTTTATCCTTTTCCATCTGCTATGCTACCTTGTGAAACGAAACAACCACTATTCACTTAATTATAATCTTATCACTTTATTATTTCCTTCATAATACTTACCTCTTTTAGAAAATGTCTTGTCTTGTATTTATTAATGCATTATCACTTGCAATTAAATCTAGGTCATCACACATTTTGTACATTGTTTATTTCCCATGTATGGAGCTGGGTCTGGCACACTGTATAAACTGAACAAGTCTTGGGTAAATAAATGAAAAAATCCATAAGGATCAGAAAGCTCAGCTTGACTTTGAACTCTGGTTTCCTGGTGTCACAGTCTACTTTAGTTTCTCCATCATAAATAGCATGAAAAAGACCTAACTGTTATACTTTCAAATTTTATAAATGCTTGGTTTTATATATAAAAGGAAATCAATTAAAAACTTTTCCATTACTATTTCATAATATCAATGGAAACTGTAAGAGTTTAATTTCTTGATAATCCTGTTTATTCCCTGCAATATATTATATTTAACGCTGCAATTTTACATCAGATGCCACTTTCAAACAATAGGATTTTCAAAGTCAGGTGATCTCAAACTTTGATATAAATAAAAACTGTTCATGGAGCTTACTAAAAATTTATATGACCTGGACACTCCTCCAAGCCTATCAAATTAGATTCTCAATAGTCTTTGACATATTGAATACTTCGGTATCTTCATCTATAAAATGGGAAAATACTTAGATAAAATTGATTAGCACATTAAATAAGACAATATATGCAAATTATTTAGACAGTGCTTGAAACTTTGCTATGCTCACAAGTTTCTTCAGAAGTTTTCAGTTTATTGGGTCTCCTGGGTGGCTCAGTTGGTTAAGCGTCCGACTTCGGCTCAGGTCATGATATCATGGTTCATGGGTTCCAGGCCCGCATCGGGCTCTGTGCTGACAGCTAGCTCAGAGCCTGGAGCCTGCTTCAGTGTCTGTATCTCCCACTCTCTCTGACCCTGCCCTGCTCATGCTGTCTCTCTCTCTCAGAAATAAATAAAACATTAAAAATTTTTTTAAAAAGAAGTTTTCAGTTTATCATATATTACTCATTTGATGCCTAGTATCTAGGAAGTAATGGAAACATAAGCAATAAATTTTGAACTATGAATTCAAGGTTAGCTATTAATCAGAATTTTTTTAAACAGTTTAGGTTATACATGGGTCTCATTTGGATAATAGATTGTATTTCACTTTTGAACTTGAGTGATATAAATCTTCAAAGGTGACTGTGAGTTGTTTATGAAGTACAATGTAACTGAAAAAAATGATTTATTGATATTTAAATGTGGATGCAAAGTATGTCTTTACTTCATAAATTTTTAAATTGTAGTCACACTAGAAAATGCTGATAAAATTTATAACTGAAATTCCATCTATCATTTCATTTTCTTTCTCCAAATCTTTCATGACAAATGTGTGTTATGTGCGTGTGCGTGCGTGTGTGTGTGTGTATTTGTACCTCTTCTCTTTCTACTAAATGAGCAATGAGCAAGGGCACACAATGGTCAGAACTTAGCTTCTAATTATTATTTTCACATAAAAGAAACCAAGACTACGTGAAGCGGTGGCTGATTTCTACTGGAGCATGAACATTAATGGTGAACCTGGGCTTCCTGCGATGCCAAGAAAGACAGTCACGTTTATCTATCAATATGGTCAAAAGGAGGAGCTTTGGTATTTATGATCTTTGTTTTTAATAAACCTATGTTTATTACAAACCTATGTTTGTAGTTTATGTAAATTATTTTTTTAAATTTTTTAACGTTTATTTATTTTTGAGACAGAGAGAGACAGCATGAGCAGGGGAGGGGCAGAGAGAGAGGGAGACACAGAATCTGAAACAGGCTCCAGGCTCTGAGCTGCCAGCACAGAGCCCCATGCAGGGCTCAAACCCACGAATCGTGAGATCATGACCTGAGCTGAAGTCGGTCGCTTAACCGACTGAGCCACCCAGGTGCCCTAAAAGCTATTTTTTTAATAGCATATATTTGCCACAGAAAATTATCATTGGCAAGTGTATATTTCAATACACATAAGCCTTTAAGAAGACTTCACATTTTCTGTAGCTTTCAAATGCCAAACATAATAAAAATTAAGGTCCTTATTATGTATGATTATACATGTAATGCTAATACATTTTTATTTTTTAAGACAATGTTCAACATTAAAATCTTTTCATGTTTTTAATTATTAATAAATTCACATTATTTCCAGAAATTTTTGTCAGCTATAAAGACAGGCTTATATAATGTTTTATTTAAAAATTTTTATTAGCTTGAGTGTAATAAAGCTATTCACATTCTGGCCAGCTAAATTCCAAAGGTCAGAGATTTCTTTAAATGCAAGATGATTGCTCACATTGAAGACTATTCCACGCTGTGATTTTGTGCAAATTTTGGATTAACATTAGAAACTGGAGAGATCTCTAATTAATGCTGTTATACTTTAAGCATTTAAAATATTCAGCAATCACAATATTCCAGTAAATAATTTCTGAAAGTCTTATAACATGTAAAGAATATTATTTGGCTAGTGTTGGTGTTCTTGGGAGTTGGTATTGGAAAAAAAATTTAAAAAGAAAAGAAAAATAAACACCTGCCATGAATTATGGTGATGTTTAGATATCTTTTTGCCTTCTCTAGGTAACATTAGTAAATATTTTTTTTCTCATGGTATTAATGCAAGAAAAGAGAATCTAGGCCTTTCAACTCAATTAAATGGCAAGTTAAATACAAAATATTATTTAAGACGATGGAAAAATTATAGAATGTTCAAATTGGAAGGAAATAAAAAGCATATAAACCAGATTATAAAGAAACAAACATTTTATCAGGGTATTTACTTTCTAAGGCTAAGCCATACTTTTACTTAATTGTACTGTGTCATACTTTCTTTAGATTTTTCATGGTATTATCATTTACAAATGAAAAAGAAATGTCTTCTATTATTTGAAATACATTTAAGAGCCAAAGAAATTCATGTTTTCATGAACAATTTTTGATTCTTTTATTTAATTTCATTGATAAATTGTTGGGATTAAATTTGGTCAAGTTATAAACTGAAATATGTTTTCATAAAGAATCACTATTTTTTTTGGTGGATGTTAGTTAGGAAAGCAATGGATAAACATTAACCTCTTTAGGGTAGAACTTCTAGTCTCCATATTTTATATGTAAATGCTTATGAAATAGTATATAGTATCTTGAGGTTCAAATTTTGCAAATAGCTCAATATAGATTCTTTTTAATGAAATACAAAGTATTCTCTTTTACCATATGTTCTAAGATATTCATAACCAGAACCAGAATCTGCATTAAAAGAGAGGTCATGATTTGTGTTCTCTGCAATCTCCAATAAAAAGAAATATATAATATCACTAATTCATGCTAACAGAGATATACAAATTTATTTAATTCCCATGATCCGCTTGCTTGCTTTCTAAGTGTGCTCTTTTATTAACATCTGAATCATTAAGTAGGTCCAAAGTGCAAGATTTAATTAATTTACAGTTCTTAAAATGACAAATTGTTGAACATCAGTGGTTATATAAACTACCATGTGGAACATCCAGAGAGGTAAATGTCTTAATTATGTGAAAGAACATTAGCTTTTTTTTTTCTTTTTCAGAAAATTATAACTCATTTGATAAGGTTAGAGAGTGAAAAAGAGAAAATTAGCAAGAGAAATAAGAAATGACACTGGAAAAGAATTCAGGTTATTTTCAGGGAGGCTTTCTTTACCGTTAAGAAAGCCTGAGCTTATTCTGTAAGCAATAGAGTTGCATAGAAAGGTTAAAAGTGGTTGAAGGATTGGTTTGAGAACAGTGGGTTAAAAATCATTTTTTTAATTGGAAACATATTAGAGTCAGGTAAGTCATAAGGAGGGACTCCACAGAAAGAAAGGTGGGAACTAAAATCTGAGGCAAGTGGGTGGCCCAGTCAGTTAACCACCCAGCTCTTTATTTCAGCTCAGTTCTTGATCTCAGAGCCTTGAGTTCAAGCCCCACGTTATGCTCCATACTGAGCATGGAGCCTACATAAAAATAATATAAAATAAAGTAGACATAAAATAAAATCAATAGCTCTAAGAATGTGTACAGGAGTTAGCTGGGTGCATACGTGACATGCAGATGATAACTTCTAGTAAGAACCACTTTTGTGATGTAAGAGCTGCACATATAAATACTGAAATCGTTCCCAGATGGATTGTAATGGAAGACCAGGATGATATTACCTGGAAATTATGCAGGGTGTGCAGAAAAGCAGAGTAATTAAGGAAACCTAACTTAATAGTCTTGGTGAAAGGGTAGGAATGGACAAAGACAGAAAAAGTATTTTGAGATGTAAGTGAATGATTTTATGTTAACTATGCAAATTTGCAGTTTAAACAACAGACAGAACGGTCTCCAGTGTCAAATAGCACAGTTTCAAGTGCAAAATTGCTGAATATTGGTAAAGATGGAGGCTAACAATGATTGTAGCAAGACATTTCTTTCCTTTTTAAAAATGTTTTTCCTGGGGCGCCTGGGTGGCTCAATCGGTTAAGCGTCCAACCTCGACTCAGGTCATGATCTCACAGTTTGTGGGTTTGAGCCCCGTGTCGGGCTCTGTGCTGACAGCTAGCTCAGAGCCTGCAGCCTGCTTCAGATTCTGTGTCTCCTCTCTCTCTGACCCTCCCCTGCTCACAGCGTCTCTCTTTCTCAGAAATAAATAAAAAACATTAAAAAATAAATAAAAATAAAAACTTTTTTCCTTGTTTAACTTTATATATATTTTCTCATATTAATTTTTGTTTGTAGTTGACAAATGTTACATTTGTTTGCTTGTTTGGTTTTCTATGTATATTCCTTAATTGGCCTTTTTCTCAACATCATACCTATATGCTCCTTTTTTTTCTCCTATTTGATAGAAATATAGAAGTAAGGTCAATTTCTCCTATCATAGGAATTCAAGGTTCTTAAAAATAAGTTTTTAATATTTAATATTTGTGCATAAAGAAAAAATGCTGGTACATTTTCTCACACAATTTTGAATTGTTTGTTATTGCTTGTATGCAGAAAACTTACCTGCTCAAGAGATAGAGAGGAATTTCCTTAAAAATCAAATTAAATTAATAATTAAAATACTATAATTTTAGGAAATAAAACATAAGTTCTATTCATAATATTAGTGACTACAAGAAATATAACTCTTACAATGAAAGAAATAGAGGAAGGAAAAATGTATATTATAAGAATTTAATTAGTAAACATCATCTTGATGGGGCACCTGGGTGGCTCAGTCAATTAAGCAGCTGATTTCAGCTCAGGTCATCATCTCAGTTTGTGAGTTCGAGTCCTGTGTCGGGCTCTGTGCTGACAGCTCAGAGCCTGGAGCCTACTTCGGATTCTGTGTCTCCTTCTCTCTTTGCCCCTTCCTCACTCAAGCTGTCTCTCTCTCTCTTGCTTAAAAATAAATAACCAAAAAAAATTTCTTTAAAGTAAACATTATCCTGGGTATATTTTATCTTTCTTTTGACCTTAGAAGAAACTTAGAAAATATATCTTTAGTGAGCTTTGTTTAAGTTCTACTACTACTTAATTCTTTCCCGGATAAATACCTGAAGCTAACTAAAAACAAAAACCCAAGTCAGAACATTAAGCTTTCTAACCTGCATAGAAAGAATGCTTCTTTAGGAATTTCAGTTAGAAATAATTCTTGGGAATAAATGTCGAGAGACCAAATTGTAATCAACTCCTCTAAAAGATATACCATTCAAGGCTGAATGTAAATCAAGACTGAAGTTACCACAGAAGTGCTATAAAGAGTTTTTTCTAGAGGTTGTTACTGTTTTCTCATTTCTCACAGCTTGTATCCAATGCGTGTCCCTGGCGTCCCGCTCTGCAGATTCTCATCACATGGAATTCTTCTGTGGGCTTCTGTTTCCTCAAGGCCACGACCCATACATCTGTCAGTTCTGCTAAATTCTCTGGCCATGGTTCTCTTTGCATTGAATGTTGCTGCCACACTCATTCAGCCTTTTCAACCTGAAACAAACTGAAGCTTAAAAAGAAATGTAGAGGACAAATATTGTGCAAAACTACGTTTAAGTAGGAGTGATTACCTTTCCGATAAAGTTTCTTATTCTTAATCCATGGTTGCTCTACAGACACTAATCTGGCATTTGTCATGTACTAGCCACAATCATGCCTCAGAAAATAAGGATACATCAAAAATGTTTATCCTTTACATAATTTGATTTCACTCTAATGTGTGTTTGTGTGTGGGGGGGCTACAAATAAAATGATATTAATAATATGATATGGAAAATCATATGATCATTAAGCGGTAACTAATGTATGAACCCAAAGAACTACGAGTAGCTGACAGTGGATATGTGCCTGTTTATCACCCAATAACACCACTGATCTGTCAATCCACCCACAACAACATGAACATCATGAGGGTAGAGGTATTTTGTTTATTTTCCTCATTTTCCTATGCCAAGTTTTCCCAAGTTACAAAACACTTAGTAAATATTGGTGGAATTAATGAATAAGCCACCTCCAAATTTTTGAATAAAAATTCTATTCTCAGTAAACTCAATATCCTTATTAGATGGATTTTAAACTCAGCTTCCTTATTCGATGGCTTTTAAAGAAGGCAAACTAAACTCTGACCACTTATATGACAGTCAGCAATACCTCTCGCTTCTCAAAGCCTGGGTCTTCTAAATTAAAAAAAATACACATAAGGAAACACTGTAAAAATAAATAAATAAAGGTACTTTTAAAATAAACCAATTTTGAAACCAATAGACTTCTTATTTATTGGGATTTTTACCCATGAATTGCCCAGTTTTCATAAGGTTTTCTTGAGTGGTTTTTTGACCTCAGGTCTGTCATTTACAACAAACTTCTGAAGAAAATCCTGACAGGTTTTTGCTTTGATAAGCAGAGTTGGAGTTTCGTGTTCAAAAAATTGGAAGTAGAATAAAGTAGATAAATAGCTGGTCAAAATATCCAAATAACCAGTCACTTCAACTTCTGAAAGGAAAGGGAAACAAGAGGAGAAAGCCAGATTGCCTTTCTCCCGCATTTTCTTTTCTATTTTTTCTCCCATATTTTCTACTAATTGATCAGCAGATGAAGTGGGAGCCACGCCCACACCTTAGCATCCACAGAGAGAAATAAACTACGATTGAGAAGCAGCACTGAAGACGGGACTGAATGAATGCAATCTTAGGTTGCAGATAAGGAGTTGCTTCTTACGGCAAAGAAAGTACTTTTTTAAGATGGAATCTACTCCAGGTGAAGATGCTGTGAAGATAGTTGAAATGACACGAAAAGACTCAGAATAGTACATAAACTTAGTTAATAAAGCATCTGCCGGGTTTGAGAGGATTGACTCCAATTTTGGAAAGAAAGTGCTACTGTATTTAAAATGCTATCAAACAGCATGACATGCTATAGAGAAACCATTCAGGAACAGAAGAGTCAATAATGTGGCAAACTTCATTGTTGTCTTATTTTAAGAAATTGCCACAGTCACTTCAATCTTAGGCAACCACCACACTGAGCAGTCAGCTGCCATCAACATCAAAGCAAGACCAGCTTCACCAACAAAGAGATTAGGATTCACTGAACGCTTGGGGAATAGCATGTTTTACCAATAAAATGTTTTTTGATTGAGGCATGTCCATTGTTTTCTTAGACATAATACTACTGTTCACTTATTAGACTATAGAATAGCATAAACATAACTTTTATATGCACTGGTAAACCAAGGAATTCTTTGGCTTGCTTTATTGCAATGTTCGTTTTATTGCAGTGGTCTGGAAGTCAGCCCCCCAATATCTCTGAGGTATGCCTGTAATGTGTTTTCACTAACTGAAAGAAATCCAAAGAGGATTTTCACTTTTACAAAAAATGACAAAAAGCAAAAGTAGCATTTGTTTTGCGGCTAGCTGTTTGAGACAGTGCATATCCTGGGCAGTGAGAGAGTACCCGCCAGGCTCCTTCCCCAGGAACAACACTCAGCATCTCAGTATCAAGCTGCCAAAACTTTCAGCTTCATCTTTGAGCATCTGTACTTTTATCTCAATTTATTTTGTGCATCCATTAGCAAGATGTGTCCTATGGTATCAGAAAAACCTTAAAAGAGATTCTCTTCTGTATGTGTGGGGGAGGGGAGATCTAGGGATGCTCAAAAATTTTTCCATATAAATTAACCATAATTGCTTCTTTGCTTTATGTTATTTTGGTTTACAAAATATTTCATAGCAATGTTACACTTTCAGATAGTGGGGGAAACTTGTGTTTTGTGTGCAAAAAATAAATAAAAGGAAGAAAAATATAACAATTAGAAACATGACATAATTACAAGTCTTTTTTACACTCAAGATATTGGACAAAGCCAAAAATTAGACTCCCAACCATACTGAAAATCCTAGAAGCAAAAGGAATGGAGTCACTTAAGAAGCAATAAGCACATTGCTGATTTTAAAAAAGCTAAAAACAATTCTGCAGGAGCCAGAACTATAGAAGAAACTCATATGAAACAATAAGAATTAAACTTGTTTACTCCAAGGAGGTAACTGCCTTAGATCTACTGTCTTGGTGCTTGTGACATTTAATTCCCAAGAGACGGGATATAAATCCATGCTCTAGATAGAGAGGCTGGAACTGCCCCCTGTATAATGCTAGGTACTGGGTTAAGGGCTGCAGTGTGGAACATAGCAGAGTAATGCCTCTTTCCCCTCTCCAGTCATGTATGATTGAAACAGCAAAGTAATGTGATGAATTCAGGTTCCCAAATGACCTCATGAAGCAAAGCTTCTCCGCCATCTTGGGCTGCCTACACTGTTATGTGATAGTGTAATGAATTATTGCCTTATACAGCCATACTATTTTTAGATTCTTTGTTAAGACAGCCTAGTTTTTACCCTAATATACTCACCACTTAAACGATCATTCTTAACATGAGATTACAACTCATGTCAATTACAACACATTATATTCGAGTACAGATGCAGCATTATCATGTAGAAAAGTTTGGTAGTAATGTGTTCTATTTAGTTTTTAGCAAGTTTCTTATTAAAGCTATTGTCTTTTTCACATTCTTACTAATTATAAGTAGCACATATCTATTTACATAAAGACAAATAAAATACTGTATTTTAAGTACCTTTCATGGATAGTGCCTACTTGTTTCATTTTCTTTATTATTTGTGAGAACATTAGATTTTAAAACCGCCGTGAATGTGTTTAATATAACCTAAACACAAAGGCCATGCTCTTGATTGTGGACTGAACTTAGTAACTCACTCCTATAGAACAAAATATGTCAGAAGTAATGGTGTGTGACATCCAAATCATAAAGGTTTAATAAGGTAGGTCATAAAGGTTTTTTTCTGTCTTGCTCTCTCTTTCTGGAAAAGCTGACTCTAGAGGAAGCCAACCCCTATGTTGTAAAGACCCCAACAACCCTTTGGAGAGGTCTCCATGGGAAAAGACATATCTTATGCTTTTGGCAGAAGTGGGTGAGCCATCATGGAAGCAAATTCTACAGCCCCAGTAGAGCTTTCAGATAACTGTAGATGTAGCAGACATCTTGGCCACAACTCCATGACATGCCGTGAGACAGAGGCTCAACTAAGCTGCTCCTGAATTCCTGACCCTTAGTAACTGTTAAATTGTTTGCTTTTTAAGCCTGTAGAGATTAAGGTAATTTGCCATGTTGCGATAAATTACTAAAAACTTATCTTTAGACATAATCTTATGGGCACCCTGAGTGGCTCAGTCAGTTAAGCCTCCCACTTCAGCTCAGGTTATGATCTCACTGTTGGTGGTTCCAAGCCCTGCATTGGGCTCTGTGCTGACGGCTCAGAGCCTGGAGCCTGCTTCAGATTCTGTGTCTCCCTTTCTCTCTCTGCCCCTCCTTGCTCACAGTCTGTCTCTCTCTCTCGTTTGGAAGTAACTAAACATTAAAAAATTTTAAAGATCAATTTAAAATATTATTAATATTGAATTAAAAGAGATGACAGATAGGAAATATTTAGATTTAAACCAGGAGGTGGCCATAATCATTATTCCTTTTTGGGAATCATTTGGAACACCGTTTTCATTCAGGTTTAGGGAGCTGATTTCCACTCAATGAAATGTGATTTTATTGTATACTTATCGCTGTAGTTATTTGTTCTAGAGCAAGCCTGTTTTTCCTTCAGTTAAGCGCAGTATGTCTACCTCCATCATCCCTCTCATATTCCTACCGAAAACAAATTTCAGGGGCGCCTGGGTGGCTCAGTCGGTTGAGTGTCTGAATTCGGCTAAGGTCATGATCTCAAGGTTCATGGGTTCGAGCCTCGCGACGGGCTCTGTGCTGACAGCCAGCTCAGAGCCTGGAGCCTGCTTTGGATTCTGTGTCCTCTCTCTCTGACCCTCCCCTGCTCATGCTGTCTCTATCTCTCTCTCTCTCTCAGAAATAAATTTTAAAAAACATTAAAATTAAAAAAAAAGTTTCAGCAGAAAATCATTTCATTCAAATTGACTTATTCATCATAATGAGGATAAAATTCTTCATCTTCAGGTAAAGAACCAAAAGAAAGAGGATTCTACTCAACTTTTTAAATGATCTAGCTGTAATTTTGCACTGCCCTCACTTCCCAGTTTTTCTTCAGAATCATCGTGGCACTTAGGTTTACATGATGTTGAGGGTTTAATCTATAAAATCATTTGTTGTCTCTAAGCTCTTGACACGAAAGTAAACAGTAATGCCTTTACATTGGTTGCTTCTGTCTGATTCGTGTCTCTCTTTTAAGATAAATTTTTTCTTTCTACTCTTTTGTTGCAATTTGACATGCTGAGGAGGGTATTACAATTACATTCTGCTGGATAATTTGTCAAAATTGAGTCTGATGATAACAATACAATCAATGCATAATTGTTAAAAATTTGAATAATACAAGAAAGGATATGGTCTTCTAGTCATCTAAGGACAAAATTCCATAATCATATTAAATCATTCCAATTATTCCATAAAAACATGGCACAAAAGGACCACTAGGAACATATATTATATTGGAAAAAACAGTAAATACCAACAAGCTAATGATCCCTTTTTCAAAGGGATCCCATTTCAAATAAATCAGTTTTTCAAAACAATACATAGTTTAATTGTATAAAACTGTAGTTCTAGCTTACTTTAGTAAGTTAACCTGTAGATAGTTTCATATTTTTAAAACATATCCATAGGGAAAAAAGACTACATATTTCTTGCATGGAATTGATTTCAGAGTGAATCACGAAATCATAGCTCAGTGAAAATACATGTGTCCTTGTTCTAAATCTAAGAAGTAAATCATTTGAAAAAAATTCATACTTTTTTCAAGTTTTTATTTCAATTCTAGTTAGTTAACATACAGTGTAATATTAGTGATTCAACACTTCCGTACAACACCTGGTTCTCATCACAAATGCCCTCCTTAATCCCTGTCATCTATTTAGCCCATCTTCTAGCTCCCTTCTGGTAACAATTAGTTTGTTCTCTATAGTTATAGTTTTTTCCTGGTTTGTCTCTCCCTCTTTTTTTTTCCTTTGCTCATTTTGTTTGTTTCTTAAATTCCATATGTGAGTGAAATCATATGGTATTTACCTTTCTCTGACTGACTTATTTCACTTAGCGTAATACTCTCTAGCTCTGCACATGTCATTGTAAACGACAAGATTTCATTTTTTATAGCTGAGTAATATTCTGCTGTGTGTGTGTGTTTGTGTGTGTGTGTGTACCACATTTCTTTATCCATTCATCAGTCTATACACACTTGGGCTGTTTCCATAATTTGGCTAATATATATAATGCTGCTATAAACATAAAGACACATGTATCCCTTTGAATTAGTATTTTTGTATCCCTTGGGTAAATACTTAGTAGTGAACTACTGGTTCATAGGCAAAGGTGGTTTAATACTCGCAGTATTCAATCAGTGTGATATATCACGTTAATAAGAGAAAGAATAAGAACCATATGAACATGGAGCACCTGGGTGGCTTAGTCAGTTAAGTGTCCGACTCCTGATTTTGGCTCAGTGCTGGGAGCTGCACACCGGCCTCACTGGCCGACAGTCACAGCGAGGAAATAGCAACGTTTGTACAGCTCCTGCCATGAGAAGCAAAACTGGTATCTCATTCTGCTACTACTGGCTCATGTTGGAAATGAGGCTGCTGGTATTGACCAGGCCTCACATTATTCCAGATCAGACTGATATTCCCCACACAGATTGCTCATAAGGAAAGGCATATTCCTGCCTTTTCAAAAGGGATTTCAGATGAAAGCATAGTGGATGATTGTCAAAAGGCTCTTCCTATGGGCCTGGCAGATCCAAGACTTACATAATAAAGGGGGCTAAGAACACAAGAGCTACAATTGAGTCTGGCCCTGAGACAAAGAGCCTAATTTAGAGTTAAGGACAGATATCCACGCCCACCCAATTGTTTCTGCGTGGAGCACTAGCTCCCCAAGGCATTTGTGAGTGACTTATTCTGGCCTTGAGTATGCTGATTGCTCCCTGTAAAGGAACCTATTGAGGAATTTCTTTTGTGATTATGGGAGCAAAGGTGTTTCCTGAAAGACTTGTTTTTCTTAATACTTCTCCTTAAACAAGATATTGACCCCTGCTCACAAAAAAGTAACTTCACCCTTTTTATGCTAAAAACATTGTCTGGTATGCTAAAGATACCTTCCTTCCCCATAGGATAAACATCTAAATCACCCTAAATCACCTACATCAATCACTATTGATAAAGGTTATGCAGGAATCTTCTACAAATCTATGTTCTGGGAAATTCTTACATATCAAAGAAGTTTGTCATCAGAAATCATTGTCTACGGTAAATGCCACTTCTGTGCTGTCCCCCAAACACTTAATTATAAAATAAGGTTGAGCCCCAGTCAGAGTGGAGATGCCTGCCTGGTGATCAGAAAGAATCTTGTGGCCTCTCTCATCCCTCCCTCGCCGACACCATTCATCCTTCAGGGACCCCTGGACCCAGCCGGAGCTGGTCTCTGACATTTTAGGTCATAATGCTCTCACCGTTTGTGAGATTAACACCCCCCCCTACAACCGCCCATTGGCTCTGCACTAACAGGACAGATACTTCTTGGGATTTTCTCTCTCCCTCTCTCTCTGCTCCTTCACGCTCATGCTCTATTTCTCCTTCTCTCTCTCAAAATAAAATAAACATTAAAAAAAATAATTTCAATGAATGTAGAGGAAACATTTGACAAAGTGCAGCATCCAATCATAATAAAAACCCTCAACAAAGCAAGTTTAAAGGGAACATAATTCAACATAATAAAAGCTATATATGAAAACCCACAGCTAGTATCCTCAACGTGGAAAAACTGAAAGTTTGTCATCTATAAATAGTAACAATACAGGGATGTCCACTCAACCACTTTTATTTAACATAATATTAGAAGTCTTAACCACAGCAATCATACAAGGAAAGCGAACAAAAGGTATCCAAATCCCCAAGGAAGAACTAAAACTTCCACTATTTGCAGATGAGCCTATAGAGAAAACCTGAAATCATCATTTCTAGCAGTATTTTGGTGAAGCCAAATGCAGTGATAAACAAATGCAGTAACGTTGCAGGATATGAAATAAACATACAGAAATTTGTTTCATTTGTATACACCAGTAATGAAGCAGAAGAAAGAGAAATTATATAGTCAATTCCATTTACAATTTTACAAAATCAATCTCTTTTACCAATGAGGTAGAAGATCTGTACTCTAAAAACACTGATTAAAGAAATTGAATATGATACAGAGAAATGAAAAAAAAAATTCCATGCTCATGCGTTAGAAGAACAAATATTGTAAAAATGTCTATACTAACCAAAGCAATCTACACATTTAATGGAATCCCTATCAAAATACCACAACATTTTTAACAGAACTAGAACAAACAATCCTAAAATTTGTATAGAACCATAAAAGACCCTAAATAGGCAGAACAACTTTGAGATAGAAAAGCAAAGCTGGCACCATCACAATTGCGAACTTCAAGTTATATTACAAAGCTGTAGTAAGTAAAACAGTACGGTACTGGGACAAAAATAGCCGCATAGATCAATAGAGGAGAATAGAAAACACAGAAATGGGCCCACAATGATAAGCAGGAAAGAATATACAATGGGAAAAAGTTTCTTCAGCAAACAGTGTTGGGAAAACTAGACAGCAACATGCAAAAGAATAATACTGGACCACTTTCTTATACCATACACAAAAACAAATTAGAATGAATCTTTCCTAATTCAAAAGTGATCTTTGATTTAATATTCTTGTTTCTCGTATTTTCAAACAATTTTGTTTTCTGTTTGTATTAATATATTAATGATCCCACCATTGTCAATTATTTCTTATCTAAATTTTTAAAACCTGCTCCAATATTTTGTCACCTATATTTCCCCCAAGATTATATTGAAACAGTGCTTATAATTGTTTATCACTATAAATATGTATAACTAGAAGACCACTTCCAAACTTTTTTCCAAAAAAATCCCATATCAAAACATAAATAGATATGAGACATGATGAAAAGATCTAATATTCAGAAGGAGAGCACAAGAAATCTAGAAATACTTGAATAAATGATGAAAGAATTATCCAAATCCCATATTAAAAATCCAGATAATCAATCTGTTACTAAATTAGTAAAAAAAGTCAATTTTCTTAACAAATCCTAAAAAAGCATTTAATTATGAAAATTAAAAGAAAATAGCATCTAAAGGTATAACAAGAAAATAACATTATATGCTAATAATTTCCATGAACAGACAGACACAAAATCCTAAGCAAAATATTAGCAAATTGTTTCCAGCAATATATTAAAAATAATACATAATGCCCAAGAATGCTTGTCTTACAGATGCAATTGTTTTTAACATTTGAAAAATCAATTAATTTCATTCATGGCAAGAACAGAATAAAATAGAAAAAGTATGATCATTCCAATAAATGGAGAAAAAATGTTTTGATAAAATTTAATGATGTGTTCTTTATGAAATAAGCTCTCAGCAAATTAGTGATGGAAGAAAACTTCTTCATAAAAGACTATTTACAAGAAGCCGGCAATTAGCATCATGCTAAATGCCAAAATATTGAACACCATCTTTTCATAGAATGCAAATATGGAAAAAGGCATTTTATTTCTATAAATTAGCAAAATGGTATGCAAAAGATTAAGGATAAGCATGTTAAAAGCTCCTTAAAATCAAGGAAAGGTAAATCAACACCACAGTGAAATATTACTGTACCCCCAAGAAAATAAAATAAAATATGTGTTTTAATAGAAAATTAAAGCACATACATATATTTAACATTAGGATGTGAACACACTCAGTGGTATCAGGGGAATGGTACAGCAATGTAATGCCATTTCACAATCTTTAACTAAAATGAAATAATCTGATTATATGGAATGATTTTAATGGTATGAGAAAATAAACACATATAAAATCGATAATCACTTTGGAAAGAAAGTAGGCAATATGCATTTCAAAGCATTTTCAGTCTACAACAAAACACTTCTACTTTTAAGTATGAAATTACAGAAAAGATCTTACATGTATCTAGAGTTGTAGTAAGTAGACTTGGCCTGAGGACATATGTACTGACAATATATCTACTAAAAACTACAAATTCTTTTGGTAATACGTTTGACCATTTGTGTTTGCCAGTTATATGACTGTCCATTTTTTTCACTGAAATATTTGTCTTTTCTTAATATTTTACTGGAGTTCTTTATTAATGTTGTTTGACATATACTATGCAAATATCACCTTCCAGTGTGAGACTTAGCTTTAATTTTCTTTATGATGTCTTTAGGCTTACAGGTATTATTTTAAAATGTATAGTCAACTTTTGCTGTTCTATGCTTTGCACCTTTTGAATCTAGTTTGGGTATACTCCTTTGTATTTTAATATAAAATAAGTAAATTACACAATTTTATGTTTGTTTGTTTTCCCAGTGTTGATAATCAACTGTTTCAGAACCATTTGTTGAAAGATCCATTTCTCAATAGATTTTTAAAACCACTTTTGTCCAATTCAAGGTTTTCATATATTGACAGTAGGACTTTGTTCTAAAGATTATGTTCATGAGTTCTTAAGCGAGTTACCAGTCTGGTGAACACTACCTATTCTATTAACTGTCCTAAAATCTCAATAGCATTCATATATAATCAATTATATTAGAGATGAATTAATAAAACCTAATAAATTGAGCATGCATTAAATCTTCAACATCTTGGATATTTTTGTTTATTCAAGATAATGTTTACTACTGATTTATAATTTCTTTTGTTAATCTTGGAAACCTTCTGCAATAAAGCTAGATGCTAAATTTGGCATATTTTCATCATTAAATTTTAATCAGTCAGATATTTGAATGCATCAAGATGAGTATCTATAACATTTTAAATACATTTTATTTTAATTTTTACTTCCAGAGAAGAGAATTATAATATACTTTTCTTAAGATGTGCTACTATTTATTTGATATTTACAGGATTTTTAAGAAAACCTGAACGTTGCCTAACTTTGGCTTTGAACTAACATTGAACAGTAAAAATATCAAAACATCATAGATATAGTTACAGTAACTTATGTGTGTCACTATGTAACTGCTATCATATACTGAATATTAGCAATTTCTTACTCTTATTTTTCTTTCTACATTGAAACCTATATGTAACATATAGTCTTTGCCTTGTATTTTCTATCACATTTCTGTTTGTATCGCTTTCACAACACAATGTCTACTTGCCAACCCCAGATCTATTAGATTGATAGGATTCACTGTTTGTTTTTACTAGATTTTTTTAAGATTGTGAATTATCTACTTCTAGTATTAAATAACGATTTGTGTTTTTTCTGGAGTAAGCACTATTTATCATTAGTTAATTTTTCATACACTATTAGGTTTGGTTTGTAGTAGTTTAATCAGTTCTTTCTGTATCTATGTTCATAAGTAAACTTGTCTTATGGTTTACTTTTCCCAAACAGTCCTTGTCCATTTTTTAAAGATATGCCTCTATACTCTTATTATATCTATACCCATTTATATCTATATAATTTCTATATTATATCTATAATATTATATGGTGAATTCCATGTTAAAATGATCTGAAAGTCTGTTCATTTTTGACTAGTTCCTTCTTATTGTTTCAGTTTCTTCAATTACCGTTAGTATATTTCTGTGTAATTTGTCTGTTATTCTCTTTTTTCCTTCAAAAGCTGTCCATTGCCTTTACGTAGGCAGTCAGCTAAATTTTTCTGTTAAAGGGACAGATAAGGATATGTTTGGGTTTGGGGATTCCACAGTCTCTGTCACTACTATTCAACTCTGCCCTTGTAGCCACAGAGCAGGAAGAGACAACATGTAAAAATGCCTTGTCCTAGTACAACTGTGTTAACAAAAACAAATGGAAGTCCACGTTTGGTGCATAGGCCATAATTTGACAAAATCTGTTTTAGATTTCCAAACTTACTATCACCACTTCTGTATCTTTGTGTTTTTTGTTTGTCATAATCTTGTTTGTGTGTGGATCTGTTTTTTTTTTCTTAAATAGTTTATTGTCAAGTTGGTTTCCATATAACACCCAGTGCTCATCCCAACAAGTGCCCTCCTCCATGCCCATCCCCCCCTCCCCCCACTTCCATCCACCCTCAGTTTGTTCTCAGCATTCAAGTCTCTCATGGTTTGCCTCCCTCCGTCTCCCCCACTATTTTTCCCCTTCTTCTCCCCCATGGTCCTCCATTAAGTTCCTCCTGATCCACTTATACATGCAAACATCTGATATCTGTCCTTCTCTGTCTGACTTATTTAGCTCAGCATAACACCCTCAATTTCAATGTCTGTTTCCTTCCCCAAATTGGGGAATTTCTCTGCTATAATTTGTTCAAGGACTCCTTCAGTGCTTTTCCCTCTCTCTTCTTCTTCTGGAATTCCTATGATATGGATATTGTTCCCTTTGATTGTGTTGCTGAGCTCCTGAACTCTCCTTTTGTGTCCCTGGATCAGTTTCTCTGTCTTTTTCTCAGCTTCCTCTTTTTCTATAATTGTGTCTTCTAAATCACTTATTCTCCTTTCTGCCTCTTCAATCCGTGAATTGGATGCCTCCATTTTATTATACATCTCACTTATAGCATTTTTTAATTCNGAAGGAGGAAAAACAAATAATAAAAATAAAAATAAATAAATAATGACAAAGAAGAAAAGAAAAGAAAAAAGAAAAAAATGGACAAAGGACAGTCTAAAAGCATAAAACCAGAATTCCCAGCTACAAATAAAGAGCCGAGTGTATGCAGTGCTGATGGAAGAGCATATATATACAAAGAGAGAAATGACAGGGTGGAGAGGAAGTGAAATTGGAAGAGAAATGACCAGGCAGAGAGACTAGAAGGCTTAATTCAGAGAGAGAAAGAGGAGAATATGGTAAGAAGCAAGGAGAAAGAAACGAAGATAATGTTACTCAGAGAAACTATATTGTCTGATTACTCCATATAGAGAGAGATAGAAAGGTTGGGGTGGAGGTGTAGAATATACATCTGGAGAATGGATTAAATGTGATTGTTTAAGCAAACCAGTGACCAGAGTGCCCAGTCCAGCAGACGGGAGGGATATGAATGAGACAAGGGAAAATATATCTGAAAAGAAAGGATTGATCTAGAATTAATCATGGTAGTGCATCCATGTTGGTCTTGCTCCGGGCTCAGGTTAAAAAAAAAAAAAAAAAAAGCAGCTATCTAGCGAGGATGGGCGTGGTTTGGTGTAGGCGGGTCTTAGCCTCCACTGTGTCCTGCAGGCCGCTCCCTGAGGTCCCACCTTGTGGTTGTGGTTGTGGGGAGAAAAATGGCGGCGCTCCAATCCCCTTCTGAACCAAGCATTGCAACTCACTCTTTTGGGTCCGATCTCCCTGTACCCCAGGCGTAGCTGAGGTGGGCGGTGCTCTATGTCCCAAGCCACGACTCGTTTCCAGATCTTAGTCTGCACACCCCATTGATACCGCCCAAAATATAAACCGCAGACCGAGTCCTTCTGAGCAGTTTCAAGCCTCTCACCTCTCCACTGGGAGTGGATGGGAACCAGAAGAGGGGCAGAGAGGCTTCAAGTGCACCGCTTCCCCTCCAGGTCAAGCTGGCTAGCAGAGGAGTGGTTTCTCCTGGCATAGCCTGGGACCAGTGCGTCCTGCTGNAGGGAAAATATATCTGAAAAGAAAGGATTGATCTAGAATTAATCATGGTAGTGCATCCATGTTGGTCTTGCTCCGGGCTCAGGTTAAAAAAAAAAAAAAAAAAAGCAGCTATCTAGCGAGGATGGGCGTGGTTTGGTGTAGGCGGGTCTTAGCCTCCACTGTGTCCTGCAGGCCGCTCCCTGAGGTCCCACCTTGTGGTTGTGGTTGTGGGGAGAAAAATGGCGGCGCTCCAATCCCCTTCTGAACCAAGCATTGCAACTCACTCTTTTGGGTCCGATCTCCCTGTACCCCAGGCGTAGCTGAGGTGGGCGGTGCTCTATGTCCCAAGCCACGACTCGTTTCCAGATCTTAGTCTGCACACCCCATTGATACCGCCCAAAATATAAACCGCAGACCGAGTCCTTCTGAGCAGTTTCAAGCCTCTCACCTCTCCACTGGGAGTGGATGGGAACCAGAAGAGGGGCAGAGAGGCTTCAAGTGCACCGCTTCCCCTCCAGGTCAAGCTGGCTAGCAGAGGAGTGGTTTCTCCTGGCATAGCCTGGGACCAGTGCGTCCTGCTGAAGGTCAGCTGCACAGCTGGAAACCGGATCCCTCTGTGTCCCGAGCTGAGGTTTTTCTCTTCTCGGGGACAGGGACAGTTCCTTGAGCAGTTTCAGCCGCTCTTTCTTTTCTCCTGGGCTCAGTGCGGCTCCCTGCAAAGTGAGCTCCCTCCACTCCCTCCGTGACTCTGGTCCCTGCCCGTTTTTATCTTCCCCAGTTCGCACTCATGCTATACGGTTGTTATCTCAGCGGACTCTGTCTCCTTTTCCTCCCAAACTCCTGGATTCTGTAAGGGCTCCTATGGCTTCAGGCCTTCTCCATTTGATAGATGGGGGTGAGTGAAATGTATGGAGCTCCCTACTTCTCCGCCATCTTGCCTCCTCCCTGTGTGGATCTGTTCTATAAGTTTTGTAATCAAGTTTGAAAGAGACTTTTATATTTGTATTCAGCATCTAAAACATTAGCATTGGTTTAATAATATTCATTTTAATATTTTCAATGTTATGACTTTTTTAATTTTTAAATTGGTATAAGCTTTAAAGAATTTATTCTTTTAGATACTAATACTCTAATAAACACATTTAAGGTTAGATATCATTTTTCCTTACTCTATTTCTCAAATTTTGATTTGTATAATTTTTTTATCACTCAATAATACAATAGAAAAACTTGTCTCTATAGTTCCATAGAAACAAAAAGGGAAGATTAGTTTCTCTATTTATGTTAGTGTGATTTTTTTCTCCTTTAACCTTTGCATAGTTTTGACATTTCAGCGAGGCTTCCTCAATCTTATGTATGTCACCGTGGGCTGTGTTAAAGCTCTGTAGTTTGGCTTTCTGCTTATTTAAAAAGGTGATTGAAATATACTGTCATCTAGGGTCAGGTCTTCTCTAATTAGGCCGGAACATCTGGTCTCCCTCAAGGGTACATGTTAAATGGTTTATTATTAATTTTGTATGTTAATGATTTGGAACCCTTTAATTTTATGAAGCCAGCAGGGTTATTATTTTTGCCTGTGACCCACATTACATGAAAAAGTCTCTATAAATTAAACGTTTTTGGTAATAGAATATTGACGTGATACAAATCTAGCTAGATGTTGGTTAGCACAGTTTTAAAAATTAATTCAATAATTATTAAGTCAAAAGAATATTTATAATAGGTAATCAAATCAATGAGTTGTACAATTTCAATCAACAGGGCCAGGATAGTTATTTCATAAAGATAAATATAAATTTAAAAAAATAAATTAGAAAAGGGCCACCTAGGTGGCTCAGTAAGTTGGGTGTCTGACTCTTGATTTCTGGTCAGGTCATAATCTTCACATTCATAGGATAAGGCCCTGCATGCTTGGAATTCTCTCTCTCCCTTTCTCTTTGCCCCTCCTCAACTTATAGGCACATTCTCTCTCTCTCAAAATAAATAAATAAGAGAAATAAATTAGGAAAAAAAGACATGTTCTATAGCAATAAACCAGGAAATTTGGGATTTTCCCCCAAATATTTATAATCAGCCATATGATCATATTGATGAGTTTTTCAACATCATTGTTTTAAGAAAGGCTACTAATGGTTCAGAATATGCCTTAACCTTTAAGAAACTATGGCAAGAAAATTACCAGGCTGAAAGATAAATTGTGGTTTGGAATATTCTTAAATAAACACTGTTTTAAGATTATTTTATACTCATGAACAAAATTTGCCTAGAAACTTTCTAGATCACTATGAGAATATGACATAGAAGTCCATTTTCTGTATAAATATATGTATATAAAACTCCGTTGTGCTACTGGAACCAAGATTGTGCTTAGTAATAATTATCTCTTTAACACTGCCTCCTATGAATCATACACACATTCAAAATGTTGATGTACTTGAATTCATTTTGCTGCGTTTTCTTACCAATTGTTCTTATTCAGTATAATTTATTACATGCTGAATCTTCAAGTCTCCTTAAGATCAAGACCACAGATATTTCACATCTGTTAAGCTGCATCTGGCAAAGCTTCAAGTTTTCAGGTCATCCTTTCTCTTTCTCCTTTGACTCTTCCCTAATTTGTACACAGCCAATAAATTTTCATGATTCAATGTAATCCAGTGCCAGTTGAGGACAAATTAAATATCCTTTGTCTGACATTCTTTTGTATTCTGAAACTTGAGGTGTGGTTGCTTTTGTTATTAAATTTTTTCCTTATAAAATTTCTCACACTATATAGCATCGCTAATCTTAAAGCAGATGCAGCCAGTATAGAGTACAGAACTAAAGAAAAGCAATCATGTGTCTTCTCATACAAGCACGTCATACATTAGAGAAGCTACCAACCTCACTCGTTGTCAGCCTTAAATTAAATCCAGAACCTGCCACAATATGTCTTAAATACCTCATTCTCAAAATCCTAGTAGGTATTCTAGTGCATTAAGTGTTTCTAGATATCCAACTGCTGCATGATTTTTTAACACTTAAACTTAGCATTCAAATTTATTGTTTCTTATTTTTAAAATAACTATGACAAATTCATGATATCACACTAACATTACATATAACACAACTGTGCTCCCAAAAATTTGGGGGGGAGGGAATCAGAATTTTCTCACTCCTTATAGCTCTCTTTGTCTAAAATAAGTTAAGAACATAATATATGTGAGTTAACATAATTTTATAGCAAATTAAAGATAATTAAAATTAGGCTTTAGTGGACTTTTTTATGAACTTCTAGTTTTAGGAGCATATTTAAGAAATATATTTGCTGCTGAAAGGCTTAAACACAGGCTTACAACAACAAACATTTATTATCTCACCTTCTGGGGTCAGATATCTGGAGATAGCTTACTGAAAACCTCTGGTCAGGGTCACTCACCAGCTTATAGTCTTTCCTGAAAAAGGCTGAAGCAAAAACTTATGGGTTAGAGTTTTACTGGGGAGGGTAGTACCATTGAAGCTTGAGTGAAGAAAGAGGAAAAGAATCAGCAAAGGCAAGAGAGCAAACACCAGAAGGTGCATTGCCCAGCTAGCTATGGAGCTCAGAAACACAGCTGACTGCTCCATCTTGGTGACTTCTAAAGATAGTCCAAGTGGAGCTATTGCATCTTGGAATCTTTCTTTTGGGTGTTGGCAGGAGGTTTACAAAAAGTTATAAGACGTTTACTTATTGATCTTCTCTTTCTCTTCCCTCCCTAATCAAGGACAACTGCATAATACAATTTTGACCTCTGGTAATGGATAGGACCTGCTAGGCCAGCTTGAGAGGAAGTCAGAATCTTAGCCAATTCATTTGGTAAGTGTGTAGACATAATGATGCCTCCTTGTCAGTCATCAGTATATGGGAACATTAATTATCTACTTTTAGATAGTTGTAAATTATTCTAAACCTAAAGGCTTGAAACAACAACTGTTTATTATCTAAGCTTCTGGGGTTAGATATCTGGAGATAGCTTCGGAGAACCTCTGGTCAGGGTCACTCACCACGTTATAATCCATTTGTTGGCATGGGCTACAATGATCTAACTTGGGGAGGATCTGTTGCCAAGCTAGCTACTAGGGCCATCAGCAGGTCCTTGCTGGTTATTGGTCAGAAATATAAGTTTCTGGTCAAATGAAACTCTCCATGGAACAACTCACAACATGACAAGTGGCTTAATTCAGAGAGACCCCAGCAAAGCCAGAGTCTCTCTTTTACCTAATCTTAGAAATGATATACCGTCACTTTTGCCATGTTCTCTTCCTTAGAAGTGAGTCACTAGGTCATGTCCATACTCAACAAGTGGGGGACTATACATAAGAACCTGATACCAGAAGGACCTGTGTGGCTCATTCCACTTAGCTTCAGACTCTTGATTTCAGCTCAGGTCATGATTTCACAGTTTGGGGGATCAAGCCTCTTGTCATGCTCTGTGATATCAGCTTGGGATTCTGTCCCTTTCTCCTTGCCCAAATCCACTCACTCTCTCTCAGAATAAAAAATAAAAACTTAAAAAACAAACAAAACAAACGAACAAAAAACCTGATACCAGGTTGTGGGAATCACTGTGGCTATTTAGAGGCTATTTTATATATTTCTATCAATATTAATAATTACTTGTAAACCATATTTCTAACAACATTAGAATTTAGTCATTTATTTACCTTCATTAAGTTCATGAAATGTTTCTTTCTCTACATTTTCTTCCCTTGCATCTTCAACAACAAGGTATTCTAATATTCTAACAATGAGAGAAAATAGATTAAGGTCACATTTTGGAGGTCCTTAAATTCATATAAGGAGACAATACACTAATTGTAAAGAATAGAAATGCAGTGACAATTTTGCAATGGAAGAAAATATGAATTGTTTTCATATCTGCAGATGATGGCATAGCATCAGATATGTGGGAAGATCTAATGTTTTATTTGGTAGCTAGTGGAAGTGGCAGTTATGGCAAAACTCCTCAAGGGTGTTGTTTTTAAATATTCAAATTTGGGGGGTTTGAAATTTTTATTTTTTAAGTGGATTTGCATATGATTAACACATCCTTTTCAATATGAAAGACACCAAATTTGGATGACTATTTCCATAATGTGGAAAACTAGACTTAAATTACCTCATTCTTTAAAAATTCCCTCAAAAGTGAAATTCATCAATAATTCTGTTTATATCATTTGGTTACTTTGTCTTTGAGTATCTAAAATATAGAGAAAATTATGCAAAAATGTGTTACCATGTTAGTTGCATGCTGAATTTTTTATTGGGTGGTTAAAATAAAACAATGATTCAGTTTCCTCAAATTTCAAGATGTCTT
The DNA here is from genome assembly GCF_008692635.1 of Crocuta crocuta. Lineage (NCBI taxonomy): Eukaryota > Metazoa > Chordata > Mammalia > Carnivora > Hyaenidae > Crocuta > Crocuta crocuta. Next base: position 289,140 of record NW_027530330.1, on the reverse strand, counting down.
TCTTTATTCCTAGTTTAGTAAGTTACCTGTGCTTGATCAGTCATTAAAATTTCTATTAGTGACTATAGTTTGTTTATTTTTGAAGACAATAGAAAGCACTTTCTTTCCCACCCAAATGGTGATCAACTCAGAAATAAGTAAAAATGTGAGGAGATATGCACCAAAATATCATCTTTGTTAATGAAAATACTGGTATGATAGAACATAGCTTGTATTTATGGTCTTGTATGTTTCCTAACTTCTCTAAAAGTAGGCCATTGGGGTTGTCCAGTCATCAGCAATGCTGGAAGCCGTAGAATCATATAGCCAAAGCTTCCTCATAGCTGAAAGAAATTTAGGATAGAGTCTGTGTAGCTAGGACAGACTCCAGCTAGAAAAGGAAGGAACAGAAATACGCAAACCCAGTTTCTTCTTTACTCCAAATTCAGCAATGAGCTAGGTTACTCCTCTAGTTGAGTGGAATGGTTGAAAGGTCATCAGGAATGCTATCAATGGCCTACAGCTATAAACAGCACAGGGAGGGAAATCTAGGAGGAAAAACAATACATGCACTTAATGAAGGTAAACAAATGCATTTAAATGTTGCATTAAACAAAGCTCAAAAACACTTATGAACATGGATAAGATATAGGATAAAGTGGCCACTGATTTTGAGGAAAACAGGTTACCACCAAACTAAAAGATCATGAGTGTTTATTAGGGTACACTTTCAGAAAAATCTCAGGGAGAGGAACAAATTTCTGTTATTCCAAAACATTCTGTGCATTTTCTCATTTGGCTTCATTGAGCTGTTGGCTTTTATGTACTATTCAAAGTGACCGAATTAAAAAAAAATTGTACTTACTATTGAAGAAGGTATTACATGCAACAAATTCATATTAAATGGTTCACCAAATTTTTATGAAGCTGGGTAATTAACAACAACTTACTATATAGAAAAATCAACTAAAGAAGGGTTGCTGATAAATTTAACTATGCACATCATTCAGTTTGTTACTTGTTGTGAAACATAAGCCCCAACAAAACTTATATTTTCAAAATATTAAATTATTTGAACAATTGTCCTTTTTTTGCATTAAGGTAGCCACCTGGTGGCACTGTTGATTAAATTTGGAAAAATATCCAAATTTTGATAAGTCCTTTTAAAGAGCATTTTCAGTATTAAAATTGCAAATTATATATGATTCCTGTTACTATTGTGTTATTTGAATATATCAATGCTGGATGGCTGTTGCTGGAAAAAATGTATTGAAAATTAACTGCAAAAATTTTTAATGTAAAAAAAACCTATTGAATATTTATGTCAGCACAACTCAAGGACTTCTAAATGAATATGCCTAATATTAGAAAGTGAATTGAAGACATTTATATAAAGATTGTATACTTATGATTCTACAGTTAATGAAAGAAATCATATCAAGTGGGATTTATTCATTAAAAAAATAGTTAAGACAAAAGTATGTCTCATTTTCACTGGTAGCCATTTTCATGATTTGATTTCATATAATTTGACAAGAATACCGATACTCTGTGTAAGATACCTGCATCTCAAACATAATCTTATATATGATTCATTTATATATAAGATACTATTGAAGATATATTCAGAATTTGTTCATATGTCTGCTATGAATTTAAAGGATCATGATGAACTATAATAGCATTTAATCTTTTATCTCATAAATTATGGACTTTTGGGAAAAAAAAGAGAAATTATATGCAGGATACATTTGTAACCATCAAAAACTTTCAAACTATTCTTTGTGAAAGCAGAAAGAGAAAGGTTATCAGTTCATTGAGACATCTTAGAATTAATTTGAGAGGTAAGTAGGAAAAAATATATAAAAATGATGAAGAAAAACAACTTTTATAAATATGGTTTGAGAATAACTGAATTCTTAGCCAGAGGTCAGGAATGATTGTCTTACATTAATAAAAATGAAAACATATTGGTCATTTGTATTGCCAGGTTATCACATATCAATAATTTTCTAACTTCAGAACTAAAATTTACAATTTGTACCTATTTGTTCAAACTCTGCTTGATAAGATATTCTCTTATATGCATTCTAACAGAATTGATAATGGACTATTCACATGATTATCATACAGGTGTTTTAAAAGATTAACATTTGAAATAACTCACATAATCAATGATTGTTTGAAGGGATGTAATTTATTAATTTATGTTATGTATATTGATATATTTTATAAATATTAATTATTTTGAGTCATACATATTTTTTTGAGAGAGAAGAGGCATCCATGTGCACTCCTGCAAGCAGGGAAGGGGTACAGGAAGAGAGAGAGATCATCTTAAGCAGGCTCCACACTCAGCACGGAGTTGGACATGGGGCTCCATCCCGCAACCTTGAGATCACAATCTGAGCTGAAATCAAGAGTTTGAGGCTTAATCATCTGAGCCACTCAGGTGCCCCTGAGGCATACATTTTTAATAATAGTAAAGAAAATGTCTTTGCTAAGGTATTGCGTGATGGAAAATGATATCAAATATTCTGTGCCTGGTTAGTTCAGTCACTAAGCATCCATCCCTTGATTTTGGCTCTGGTCATGATCTTGCAGCTCATGAGCCTGAGACCTGCATTTGGTGTACTGACAGCACAGAGACTTCTCGAGATTCTCTCTCACCCTCTTTTTCTGCCCCTCCCTACCTCAAAATAAATAAACTTCAAAAGAAGTATTCTGAGAAGAATTATAGCAAATTAAGCAAACTATGAAAGTTTTTATCTACTAAAAAACAGGATATTTTCATACATTCTCATGTAGTGCTATTATAGACAGCTAAAGTCAGAATGAAATATATAGGTTATATTTGTCTGGGCTTTGGGTCCTGAAGATATTCTGAAGACATAGAGCAGGAAAAGAAGTTTATATTATGAATATTTGTTCTGTACCAATTTTTTTATTGAAAATGTTTTTTTATTTATTTATTTTTGAGAGACAGAGCACAAACTGTGGAGGGGCAGAGAGAGAATGTGACACAGAATCCCAAGCAGGCTCCAGGCTCTGAGCTGTCAGCACAGAGCCCGACGCGGGCTGGAACCAAGAAGCCGTAAGATCATGACCTTAGCTGAGCCACCCAGGTGCCCCGTTCTGTACCAATTATTATAGTTATGTGTTAAAGTAGTAAGAATAAATCCAAGGGAAACTGTAATAATGGTCAAAATGTATAACCCTTCCTACAAACATGCACACACACACAAACACACATGCTGCAAAAGGTAGAAAAGAAAGATGGGATGATTCACATTTTTATTCCTTCCGTACTTTGGCTACACTGTAAACAGTACACAGTACTGCACATAATGCACAAAATCCAGATGATAAGGGACATGCTCATAAATACTCATTATTGGTTTTTTAAATCCAAAATAAGGTTATTATTGTAGGTTTACTGTACACTTTCGTCTGTAAGGTTGTTCCTTGAACAACAGAATGTTTGTTGACAATCACTATCCAGTTGTGATTGCCTTCACTGGCTGTTCATTTGGACACACATCCTGGCCTCCTAGAGAGATGTATTCACTCCTTAAGGGAGGTCACTCTTTCATTTTATCTACTTTATGGTAGATAAAGCTTCAGGAAATTCATTTATAAGATCATGAGTAAACCATAACTATAATAGGATTATTCAGTCATAATAATAGGTGAAGTCTTTTTTTTATAGAAAAACCTATAGCTTAGACAAATGCTGCCTGGTGAACATCTAATAAAAGCAGAGATAGTTCAACAGTCTGTATGTGTTATTGCTTCTACTCAAGATAATTTGATGCATTAGTCTCACACTGTAAACAGTTTTCCCAAGGGTTACACCCTGTTCTGTTAGATAGGGTTTTGTCATATTAAAAAAGGGCATATGGATAGTCAATGAAAACATCTTGTGATTCTTGTTTTCTTAACTTCAAATTGTACACTGATACCTTTTTCTTCAATGTACAAATATAATACCACTCAAGTCATTCTTGATGCCTACGGATCTGATTTGTTTCTTCTTTCTGAATTAACCTATTACTGATCTGATGTATTGTGCTGTATAACCTTGGGAAATCATAGTTGCCATTTTGATAACCCCTTAAGACATTCAGCTACCCTGTGAACAGTATCCAATACTTGTGGTGCACAAAATCCTTTTGATAAGGAAAAAAATATCAAGATATGTCATACTTAACTGCAAACATTTTTCACTAATGATTGTATTACTATTAAGATTTATATTTTGTAGACATTAACAGTGGGAATTGTTTGCTGATGAAATCAATAGATGTATAGTCAAAAGACTATAAACTCATTCGAATGACCCCAAGTTACCTCTATCATTGTTCCTGCTTCTTGTTTCTCCACATTTCAGATTAATAAGAAAAATAGCACAGAAGTTGAATTAACCAAGACTTCTTTACCATCTACCTTAGTATTTATACTGCCTGTTACATATATAATTCTGTCTACAGTTACCCTTCACATACTTAACTCAGTCAATTTTAACTGGTACTTTTTCTGTGTGTTTGAACCTGCTTGTCCATTTCCAAGCTTTTCACTTTCCATTGTTCCATGCTGGAATGCTATTTTTTTTCCTCTTCTTCCTATTGAAATCAATGATTATAGGGGGCAACTTATTTTGAATCTTATGCAATTTTGGAAAGAAACGGTTTTGACTAGATCTGATGATAATATGATGCTTGTAATGGATAAAATACCTCTGCCAACTTTCTTTTTACAAAGAAGTCTTAGTTTCCTAAATTATCTGCTATTCAAATTTCCTTGACAAATTTTATAAAAGTAAGCAGCAAAAGAATTCAATCTTACTGAGGAAAAAAAATCAAAATCACATAGGCAGGATAAATTAAGCCTTCCACCCATATTTCATAATCACTCCATTCCTTAGTCAGTAAATTTTACCAACACACTTTAATTATAATGTGATTTTTCAAAATTTAATTTTTACTGTATCTAAGTATATGCATATTTTTATCTCTTTAAAGAACATTATGTTTCAGTGATCTTATGATAACCTGTCAATAAATATTACCAAATAAGCATGAATGAGTGCAAAACTTCTTGTGTATGTTTAGTTGAATCCCTTCTATAGTTCTTCCATTTGCTCATTTAATTAAAAACATTATTTCTTGCCTATTCTGTTCCCACCATGGTTTTAGGTGCTAGGGAAATAGTAATGGGGCTTACATTTACAGGGAAGATAAGCTGGTAAGTTTTAGAACATCCATTTCTGTACATACATTTAGAATATTATAAACATTATCAAACTCAGTAATGCTAATACTTTATTCTTTTGAAACTGAAAATATAATTAGCACGAGTCCTGGAAATAGCATAACTAATGCAGCTATTAAATGTTAATCCTAAATCAAACTCACTGCATTCAGTGCTTCAGTCCATGAAACCTCTTATTTTTTCTAAATACTCTGTCTTTAAGTTAATGTTCAGGCAAGGAAATGCTGTGGTTTTATGGATATCAACCCCCTTAAGCAACACAGACTCAGGAGGTTTCCCTACTGAAGAGCACTACAGCTGTGACTTTATTAAATTAAACATAGTTCATGGCAATTAGCCGTGGAAGTTTCCTTTGGGCCACTCTTCTGATCACAGAGAAACATGACACAAACGGCTGGAATTCCACCAATGAAACTGTCACTTCCCTGCAAAGTATCTTCTCTCCAGCATTACCGGGTATCTCTCATTGTTCTCAGGGCTGTTTTCTTCCTCAGACTTGTATCCCCATTTCTACGTTTTCAGCCGTAGGTCCTCAGACCATCCATTAATAGAACTTTGTATTTCTTCTCTTTGTTATTGCTTTTACCATTTGTCATGGTAGAGTTTGCAATGGCCATTTCCACAAAAGTGTAAATGAAAATCTAAGCCATATGGTATAACATTTTCAGGAAACATGAACCATAATACCTCTCAGTAATCATTGTTTGCTCTTTCCTATGTTACACTAGCTGGAAACCTCTTCTTTTCTTTTCTTGTTTTATACTTTTCAACTTAACTTCAATAAAACACTTAAATTAGACTTTGATAAAGCCTGTTCACTGGTTTCACAGTTACTCCGAAATGACAGAATCTCTCTACCTTGCACTCATACTGAATTGTTGCTGTTCTTTTTTTTTAAATTCCAGCCACCGCGGGTTTGTACCTGTAGTTTTCTCACCCTATTACTTCCTTTAAAATGCACTTCAAAGCCATAGGTATATCCTATGCTCACTGTATGTAACTTTATCTTGCTACTTGTTTCTTTTCTTTTTTGTTTTTTAGTTTTTACTTATAGTAGTTAACATACAGTGCAATGTTGGTTTCAGGAGTAGAATTCAGTGATTAATCACTTACATAAAATACCCAGTGCTCATCATAAAGTGCCCTCCTTAATACCGTTACCTCTCTAGCCCATTCCGCTCAGTGGGTTTTTTTTTTCTTTTTAAAAATATATTGCACTTATTGGGGCTCCTGAGTGGCTCAGGAGGTTGCGCATCTGATTCCTGCTTTTGGCTCAGGTCATGCTTCCAGGGTAGTGGGGTAGAGCCCTAGGTTGGGCTCTGTGCTAAGCATGGAGACTGTGATTCTCTCTCTCTCTCTGTAACTCTCTCCCTCTTCTTGTCTCCCCTGCTTATGTTTCCCCCCCTCAATTAAACTCTAAAATAAAATAATAATAAATTTAAAAAATTATGAAGTTATGGCACTTATTTCAGGGAACCATATCTTATTTACCATAATCATCTGTTTGTCACTGAACTTCAAGTGAATGAGAGCAAATTCTCATCTGTCATTTTCCCAGGAAAGAGATAAACTTACAAACTTCTGTGGCCCCATCTATATATAGTATGCTGCTCTAGCAGCTTGAATAGACTAAGAAATTGGTCATAAGGAAGGAGGTGCTGCTGTAACAAATACCTAAATATGTGGAAGTGGCTTTGGAACTGAGCAATGGGTAGAGACTGGAAGAGTTTTTAGATAACATGCCAGAAAAAAACCTACATTGCTGTGAATGGATCATCTAGGGCAATTCTGATGAGATCCCAGAAAGAAGAGGAGAGCTGTCAAAAAGGTCTTGGACATTTTAGGAAATATCTAAGTAATCTTGAATAGAGCATTGATATAAATACGTATGGTAAAGGCCGTTCTGATGCAGTTTGATGACTCAAGTCCATCTCTTAGGTGGAAATGAGAAACATAGTATTGTAAACCAGGAAGGAAGGGAAATCCTTGTTAGAAAGTAGCAAAGAACTTTACAGAATTGTGTTCATGTCCTAAAGTTTTGTGGAAGGTAGAACTTGACAATGACAAAAATGGGTATTTGTCCAAGGAAATGTCTAAGCTGAGTATTGTAGTGATCAGATATCTCTTGACTACTTATGGTAAAATGTGAGAAGAGAGAAATGATTCAGAGACAGAATTTTTAATCAAGAGGAAACAGACCTTAAAGATTTGGAAAATTCTAAGCCAATCTGTATTGTAAAGAAGGATGGTGAAAAAGGTTTCTTTTCCAATAGGTGCACATGTACATCTGAAGACATAACTTAACATGTAAATTGATGCTCAGACAGCCCCCATTATAGTAGAAAGGTCATAAACTACAAACCTCCAACATAATTAAAGACAGAAAATTTATGAATCAATGAAAAAGGGTGGAAGGAGATACTGCTAAGATATACGTTGACACCTAAGTAACAGTCACAAAAATGTGTGTATGCTTCTAGTTGAATGAGGCACATGATTAGGTGATCACTATGTTGATTTGATTTGCTCGATTTGTGTCCTGAAAGACAAGACAGAAATTAGGAGATAAAGAATAATTCTACAGGACACAAGAGGTAATTTTTAAGCCTGTCTTGATGTTTCTTATGCAGCTTATAGAGCCTGCTTTTAATACAATGCACTAAATTATCACCACAATTAACTAATAATCTGCTTTCAATCAACAGCAGATGCTGCCTGTCTCTAGTTATTACTCATTCACACATTAAATAATTTAACAAATATTTTATTTCTAGTATCCTTCACAGAGACAAAGAACTAGGAATCATCTACTGTAAGGGTGATTGAGAACTGAATGTAAATCTTTTAGGGCAGAGAAGAGTAGAAATAAGTATTTACAAAAAACGTATTTCAGAAAGGTATTTCTTAAAGCTCCACTGGGCTTATTTAATCTTCTATTTTAAATAAATAAGAAAAGGAAAAGAAATCAGGGTTGAGTTGGTTGGGAATTGTGGAAACCACAAGACACTGCAAGGTAAATGTGTACATCATACAACTACAACTAGCAAATATTACCCCAATAAACTTCAGTGATTGGTTGGTTTCTGCACTTAAGTAAATTCTTCTGCAACAAATTATACTCCAAAACAGGAACAGGGTTCATTCTATTTGGTTCCAAACCATCTTCTGTGGTAGACCACCAAGTTGTTAAAAATATTTGGCCAATGTTTAGCCCTCAGGAAAGGAGGCCTCAGATGAGTAAACTGGGATTCTAGATAGAAATAAAGTCTAAACAGGAAAGTAGAAGATTGGTCATTGATTAAGACAGAAACAAAGTCGAGAAGGTTCAAACCTAGACTCAATTTCACCAGGAGCTGCTGCTTAAAGGGTATGGGCATAAGATCTGGTGAAGAGATTGAAATATAATAGAGTTATGGCATAACCCTGATATTACCTAATGATTTGGAAATGATTAATAATGTTTTCCCAGTGTTTTTTTTCCCCCCAGCATCTAGAATGGCTGACTTGACAGCCACAGCTATATGCAAGAGTAAGAGTAGGGGCAAGTAATACCTAGAAACCCCCAAACATGGCATGTTTCAGAAGTAGGAAAAGAGAATGTACATTAGGCAGCGCAAAAGGTTCTAACTGAATTAGGGTGTTAATCTATGCAATTCTGAACAATGCTATTGAACAATGAATATTTCTCATCACAAATAGTCTCTAGATGAGTAATTACTCTAATGAGTAATAGACATAATTAATAATTATGTCTAATTATCAACAAAATACTATAACATATATTGTATATTATTTCACCATGAGAAAGTATTTATTAAATCATATAGCCATATACCTCAGAACTATGTTTGTAATAGAAAGGCAACAATATAAAGAATTAGAACCTAATATATTTAGAATGCATGTTATCTTAGGTCTGTATTAAATTTTGACAACCATGTCAAAATAAAATATGTGTGAGCCTCCCTTCAATTGAGTGCTGATAGAGCAGCTGGCTTGTATTTCCTACATTTTGGAAATTTAAAAAACTAGTTTTTATTTTCTAAAAATGTGAAAGATTACTACACATAAATTGTTTGGTAGTTTATCTCTTATGTATAACCAGGCACTTTCAAACACCAACTGTTTGAATTTATGGAAAGACTAAGTAGAATCAGGGACTAAAGGCTAACATAATACTTTTTACAGTAGTGTGATTCATTCATTAGACACCATCACTCATAGATTGTTGGGTATAAGCATGCTATTTTAAATACAGGAACAATTCCTACTTATTTGTTAAAGCCTTACAATTTCTACATGACAAAATATGTTTTAATTTCAAGAGTAAAATTAAAAGTTTTGCTTTGGTTAATACATCTTCCAATGGCTGTACAGTTCACGCACCATGTAGAAAACATATTAGTTCCTGACACCGATGATTAAAGTCAGATATTACATTCGATTACATTTAATTATTCAGAATCTCTGTAGCATGTAATAAGATAACTTCCAGTATAATTAGAAACACAGCAACATCTAAAGAAAACTATTTATAGAACCTCAACAGCAATTACAATAACCTATAGGCTTCTCTACACTTTGAGGGAGAATTTTTCTGACCATTTACTGACTGCCATTTAGGATAGATGCGTTTTCTGTTTTTGTAAAATCAATATGTAAAGGAATTCCCAGCCTCCAACAGCAACAACAAATTCCTGTTATTGAATTAATTGTGAATATTTACCATGACTCATAATAATAAGCTTTATAATGCTATTTAGTCTAAACATAACTCACCTCTCCAGTACCGGAACATTATACACAATTCTTAAACAAAACTGCACTTGCTAGTGTGACATATTATCCCTTGCTTCTTTTAATAACAGTCTATCTATTACACCTGACACAATGTGCCCTTTCTGGAAGTGAAACATGAGCATTATGTTAATAATATAATACTCTATAAAATAAACACCAAGATTACATTTCTAATATTGTAGTATAAACAAACATATATTTTTATAGATTGGAAGAAACTTATGAGTATAGGGTTTATGGTATTGACTCATTTTTCTATTCAGGAGTAAGTAGGATAACTTTTCATTGATTCAATAAGCTATATCACATTACACATGTCACATAATAGTATAGGTTAGACCAAATTCTTACCTTATGTTTTTAATTCCAAATAATGATTTGATCTCTCTTCTTCTTTTGGCAAGCCTAAACTACTACTATGATGTTAATTGACTTCCTTGTTTTAACTCTTCCAAAGGAATGTTTCACAGCAACAAACTAAGGTATTTTAAGATCTATTTTTGTGTTAAATCTCATTACATAATCTTGTTTTTTGAAAAGCAAACCAGATTTTATGGACACTAATCTCTTATTTTAGGCCAAAAAACTAACAGGTAACATTTAGAATATTTAAAAAGAGAGAGAGAGAGAGAGAGAGAGAGAAACGAATGTATGATTTCAGTGTTGAAATCTTTGTCATTCATTTGACTATTACACAGTTTTCTTGTAGGCAAAGTATGTCCATTTTATGAATATAAACTCAGCATCCTCTCTATCAGGAGATTCCAATCAATGGAAGCCAGATTACAACTTTCATCCTCTCAAAACAAACATGCCATTCATTTTGCTCTCCCACATTGCCCCTCCATAGTTGCGAGGAAACTTTCCTCTGGAAAACACTTTTGAGTTGTGAAATGTGCTTTAAATATATCCCACAGGAATAGGCTCTTTACAAATGAGGATGTGGGAGAGCAACACGTGTGAGTTATGTTTTGCAATTTCACATAGCTGGAAAATGATTGTATGGAAGCCCACCATTTTGACTTTGAATGAGAAGTAGCAACAGGTAAATATCATAGTTTGGCTGGATTGGAAATTTTATTGGAAAACAAATTTTGTTAAGTAAAAAGAGTTTTGTTAAAAAAAATAATAAATATTGACTTCTAAGTGAAAGCAGTGGTGAAAAACCCTGCCAGCCTAATAAGACATTTAGGGACAGGTTTTTGTATGTCCTATTTCTTTAATGATTAGGGAGAAAATTTAACACTCAGGCATTTCCTGGTCAAGTTATAGCAATTTTTAGGAGCATTGTGGCATATGTCCTCATTCTACTCAATAGTAAAATGCACAGATTTCAATTACAAGAGTGGTGTCAAATGTTTTATTCAGTTAGCCAATTGCACACAGTATCTATTTCTTACTTTCAAAATGTATTATTACAGAATCACAGTTGCGATACCAACTATGTGATCTTAGATGGAAATTAAGGAAACATTAAAGGCTTATTTCAGTTACCATAACAAAAGCTTTCACATAAAGCTCTGACACAGCTGTGACAAGTTGTCAATGGAGCAGTAAGACTAAAAGGAGAATAAAACAATGACCTTTTTTCTCATGCCCCCCATTCTTAAAATTTACACATGAGAAACATTAATGGGGTTATTTGGGAATGTTATGGAGATGTACTTCACTTCTTAAGAACATGAAATGTATGTTTTTTAAAAGATGAATGCTCAACTCCCTTCATGGGGGCCAAGGGTGAAGTACAGTTTTGAGATTAATGGAGCATTAGATTATGAATAATACAGACAAATGATGTTTCCCTTCTTTTTACACCCATTTTCTCCACAAAAGTAGTTCTAACCTTAAAATAATGCTCCTATAAATCTATCACTGAGTAAATATGTTTTATTGAAGGTGAAATGGGACAGGTTAATGCTCCGATGATAATCTAATGAGTCTTTAATTATTGTTGAGTTTCTTACCACTGTCATCAAATTATGCTAGCAATTTAAATATCATCTTAGCTTAGGATAAAATAAACACTGTCCATGCAAATTAAATAATTCTAATTATAGTCTTTTTTTTTTATTTCTAGGAGAGAGAGAGAGACAGCGTGAGCAGGGGAGGGTCAGAGAGAGAGGGAGACACAGACTCTGAAACAGGCTCCAGGCTCTGAGCTGGCAGTCAGCACAGAGCCCGACACGGGGCTCGAACCCAGGAACCGCGAGATCATGACCTAAGCGAAAGTCGGACGCTTAACCGACTAAGCCACCCAGGCGCCCCATCTAATTATAGTCTTATATTTAAATCTTTTAAATATATATAAGCACAGAAACCTTCATGCCCTCTAATTGAAAGTTGAATACTACTTTAAGACAAACACACTAACATGAGTTTTATTCTCCCTTTCCCCCCTGCCAAAAAAGTATACTGCATTAAATGAAATTGAAAATCCCTCCATATTAGGAAATTTAATTTTTTTCACTTAAAACAGTTTAAACCCTCAGGGTACCTGTGTGGTTCAGTTCAGACGTTAAGCATCTGACTCTTGATCCCAAGAGTCAGGTCATGGTCACATGGTTTGTGTGATCTGAGTCCCACCTTGGGCTCTGTGCTGACAGTGTGGAGACTGCTTGGGACTCTCTGTCTCTCTCTCCTGCCCTTCCTCTGTACCCTCCCTCCCTCCCTCTCTCTCTCTCTTAAAATAAATAAATAAACATTAAAAAAGTGTAAACCTTTAAACTGTAACCACTGAAAGTTTATTTATGGCATTGGCTTACAAACCCACCCAACAAACTCATGCACATATGGTTAAACATGTATGTACTGCACTACCCTCCTGAAATACACCAAGGACAGAAAACAGTTTGCAACAAGATAACTGAAAAGTCACTTAAACTTTGGCAGTGTTAACATGTTTACCTCTGTATTTAACTCAACTGGGTCCTTGTATTGTTAACCATTAACTAATGTTAACTATCACATCAAAGTATCAGACTCATTTTTGCCTCCACTCTGATTTCAGTGGAGTGCCCAAGCTTCCTTCATCAGTCTTGTTCTTTCAATCTGCTGATTTTGAGATAGTAGTCCCTACTTAGCCACAGTTTCATGTTCTGTGGTTTCAGTTATCCGAGGTCAACCTTTTACCCGGAAGCAGATAACCCTTTTTTCTGACAGATGATCAAATCGATAGTTGCCCACCACTACAACACAATGCCTATGTCATTCGCCTCGCTTCACCTAGTCCTGTAGGTATAGTATCATCTCATATCATCACAGAAAGAATGAGTTCAGTACTATAAGATATTTTGAAATAGAGACGACATTCACATAAACTTTTACTGCAGTGTATTTTTATAATGGCTGTTTTGTTTGTTTTTCTATTAATGTTTATTTAATTTTGAGAAAGAGAGAGTGTGTGAGCAGGGGAGGGTCAGAGAGAGAGGGAAACACAGAATCCAAAGCAGGCTCCAGGCTCTGAGCTGTCAGCATAGAGCCCAATGCAGGGCTTGAACTCACAAACAGCAAGATCATGACTTGAGCTGAAGTCGGTCACTTAACCGACTGAGCTTCCCTAATGGTTGTATTTTATTACTAGTTATTGCTGTTAATCTCTAACTATGCCTAATTTATAAAGTAAACTTTATCACAGGCATGTAGGGATAGAAAAAGACATATAAGTATATATAGGGTTCACTACTATCTGCAGTTTTAGGCATCCACTGGAGACTCTTGGAATATATTTCCAGTGGATAAGAGCAGACTATTTTTTAAATCTTTTTTAACATTTTATTTATTTCTGAGAGAGAGACAGTGTGAGAAGGGGAGGGTCAGAGAGAGAGGGAGACACAAAATCTGAAACAGACTCCAGGCTCTGAGCTAGCTATCAGCACAGAGTCCGAAATGGGGTTCGAATCCATGAACCGTGAGATCATGACCTGAGCCAAAGTCGGCCCCCCAACCGACTGAGCCACCCAGGCGCCCCAAGAGCAGACTATTATACCAACACTCATGAGATGATCCTGCCTTATTTGAGCCCATTGACAAGGTCTCATTATAACTACTTCGTATCTATTTCTTTCAAGGGTTCCACAGTCTGAACTGTTGGTGCAGGCAATTATTCATTCCACCAAAAGTAAAATACCACTGAAATCTGTTTGCTAGTTGCTGTTTCCTAAATATGTAAAAATCTCTTCAAGGGCAGGTTTATTTGTGTCCTGAAAAGGTAAAATTGTACATTGCATCATCCTTTATGTGAGTTGCTTTCATTTGGATTTTAATGCAAGGTTAGATTCTTTAAAAATTGAATTATTTTAATAACAAAATGATTTTGAACAAAGACATTAAATCATGTGTAATCATTAGGAAATTGGCGTTAGTCCACATGAAAGTTTGTTTCTATTCTAAGCTGAAATATCTGATGGCAGTTTGGAAAAGGCGACTTCTATCTCAATCTCAAATTCCAACAGTTTCACTTACTTATTGAGTTTTCTTCTTCTTTCTTAGCTTGACGGGAATCTCCATTGGTATTAGAGGCACATTTGTGGTAGGACAGCAGTTAGTCACACAGAGATTACTGTTTGTTGCATTATACTTCTGTCCATTTTCTAGAAGTGATAACTAAGCTCTCGCAGATCACTCAGACATATAAACAATTTATCCATATACAGTTATTGAATATTGATAACTGACCATTTGGCAAATCTTTTTCTTGAGTTCTTATTCTGGCTGCAGTACTTTTACCGAATATTTTTTAGGCTAAATAGAAAGGCTCTTAATACTTGCCTGGATCTATCAACTGTTCTTCAGTGAAATTCCAATGCTTATATAAAGCTCTACCATTTACCTCAAAAAGCTCATCTATTTTGCTTGAGTGCAACTTTGCTTCCAAGCAGCAGATTTCTTATTGGTGGAATTCAATGTTAAGTAGTTTGAGCATAACCTTGAAGTGAATTCTTTTCTTTCCTTGTACTCAATTACCCTCTTTGAGCTTTTCATAAAGCAAAGGACTGTGCAACGCTGCACCGTCAGTGTAGCCAAGACTAAAGTGAGAGAAGAAACGCTCTAGGGAATACTGCAAATACAATTGCCGCCTCTTGCTCCGAACTTGAGAACCAGCAACAGTCTAATAGAAACCCTTCGCTTTCTGGAAGATCCCTTTACACTGTGATAAGCACTACCATGCAGTTAATATCATTCCTCAGAAGCAGACCTTTTCATACAGTTAACTATGTGTAAAATTGTCTTTCTTTTCTTTCTTATTTGACACATATCTCAAATTTATAACCAGTCTGCCATGTACTTCCACTAAACAGTCTGGTCTTCCTTTTAGTATTTGATTTATGATTGCTTGAGAAAGAGATATGGCTGGAATATCTTATTGCATATATCTTCTTGATGCACTTCTGCTGTTTTCTAATTCTGATAAGCTTTCTAGTTTTAAATTTGTTTTTCTTAACATTTGTATCTTTCTATAATATTTTTCTAGAAGATAATATAATAATAATATTTCAGTATTTTTCTTCTATGCATATGCTATTTTAAAATTTATGTATTCTGCCCTGTAGGACCCCATTTTTATTATCCATAGGGAGTAATGTTCTCTTAATTACTATATATTGTAGTGACCAGGACCTTATACAGAGTCTAAATGATCCTCCCCATGTTTCCTTTCAGTGTGTTATTTCAATTCCATTATCATTAAATCAACATTGGGAACCTTACTACAGTACAGAGTAAATGATTAACCTCAATATTCCCATGAAAGAAGGTCAGTATCAAAAATATTCCTTTCAAATAGTACCATTTAAATAAGCCATCTATGACCAGGCTAGCCAAGGATAAGAACTGCATCATGTATTAAGTTAAAAATGGAAATGGTTAAAAATTATTAACATTGACAATAGAGGTTAGTTTTGATACGGGTATCAATTTAGTAGAATAATTTGGTGAGGTTTCTACAAATATTACAGAAATGCTGTTTTTGTCTCTGTCTTGTGTAGCTTTGCTTAGAAAAGCAGGAACCTTTCCCTGGGGTTGGTGAAGTCACTGACTAGTATGATGAGACTTCTCACAAACTCTGTGGTGCCAAGGAAAAACACTGGTATTGGAAAAAGATCCTTGGATTTGAGTTCTATTTTTTTTTCTACTTGTCTACATAGATAGCTTACTTAAACTCTGGACGCCAACTTCCCACATATAAAATATTGGTAAAAATAATGCAGTAATTAATTTTGCCTTCATTGGTAAAAAAAGGGGGAATGGGGGGGAATTGTTATCATGTGTTATAAGACCTGAGATAAATGTGGCCCCAGAGTTTAATTCTGACTCCTTTGCTTCCTCAGGGACTCAGTTTGCTTTCATTTTTTTGTTGTACCAATTTAGAATTCTAGCTGTTTCTTAGTCTAGTCATCTTCACTCACTCAAGATAGTATAGCAGGAGCACCTGACTCTTGATTTCAAGCTTGGATCTTGATTTCAGTGTTGTGAGTTCAAGCACATGTTGGGCTCCACACTGGGTATGAAATCTACTTTAAAAAAAATCTAAGAGTCAGTCCTTTACTTCATTGCTTGACAAGGTCAAAAAAACTCTTCCTACAGAAGACTTCTCTTTGTTTACCATTCACACTGATTTGCACCACACAGCTCGCATTTAATCCATTCACTGATAATTGTGCTGAAACCACAATACATAGCCATGACCAGTAAAGACTAAGCCTGGTGAATATCCAAACAAACTGGGGGACTGGCACCATAAAGGAAGCAGGGATAGATGCTAGGCAGGTAACTAAAGAACATATTCTACAAACATACTAGGCTTGTTGTACAAGACAATATCAATAAATAAGCATGTCAATCAGCACAGTGGCCAGCACAAAGTAGATGCTTCAAAAGGGAAACTTAAGCTGCTTCATTCTATTCAAACACACTGGTTTTCTATTTGGTTTCAGGAACCGTTCAAGCCATCGAGAATATAAATGTATTGAATATATTTGTTGAAATCAGATATCCAATCATGGGAAAGTCATGAAAAGTACAGTACATAACTAAAACATTGAAACAAGTGAACAGTTTTACTCATAAAGTAATATTACAGATGCTCTGATAGAGGAAAACCCATACTGAAAAGAAAGCAAAGAAAAGAGCTTTGGTCAGAGATTTGGATGGAAAGTGGGAGGCAAGCAGGAGCAATATTTGGCTGAATGCAATGGTGGAAATACTTTTTTCTTAAAATATGAGTTGTCATTAGCTAAGGGATAAACACAGGTTGGATTTTCCAGAGAAAAGATATAAATAGGAGCACACAAGTAGAGAGACACAATGTAGAAGTACCAGTTTCTGTTACCCATTGCATACTTGGGTATTCGAGAAGACCGTCAGTGTCTAAGAAAGAGGTTCTTACTTTTAGAGTGTAGAATTTAAGTTGCATGATTGATGAGACATTAGTCTTTTCCTTGTCATTATTCGGGGCCAGTTCTAATAGCATAATAAAATGACAAGACCTTGACTTCACTCTTATTTTGCCAGCTTAATATTTATAGTTGAGGGAACATTGATCCCTCTTCTGGCATGGTCAGGCACCAAGGCCTAAGCCTTGGCTTGTGGCTAACCTGGTATGATAGATGAGTGACTTGATTTGTTACCTTCAGTTCTATAGTGAATTGATTATCTTACAATTTGGATGTAGCAACTTTTCATGGAGCTCTTTAGGAGGCCAACCGGGTTTTGGGAAAGTAGATATTTACCTCACAGAAGAGTACAGCCATGGTGTGTTACTTTTCTTCAAGCATTGCTTTTGGTCACGCATTTTGAAATCCCCTTTCCTGTTCCTTGAAGAGCCTTTATAACTTTCTGGGAACTTTCAGTTTTAAAAATTTACAAGAGAAGAAATCAAGCACTTAGATACAGAAAGCAGATTGGTGGTTGCCAGGAAAGGGATGGGAGCAGACCTGAGAAAACTGGTTTTCTGTTGTCATTGCTCTACTTAGAATAACAGATAAACATATCTATTGTCTAGTTATGTTTTCAGTTAGGGACGTGTAGTAGAATGAGGTTGTTTTTGTTTTTTTTTTTTTTTCAACATTCTACCCCTAGTCAGGAACAGGATCACACATTCACATTCTATGCCATGTCACTTCCATGGGCCATATTTCCCTACTCCCAGACTCTAAACTCAGCTATGCAACTTTGTTTGGGGATGATTATTCAAGAAGCAAGTTAAGGCTTGAAAATGTTTATACTGTTGCATTTATTCCAAAACATCTGAAATTGTCGTGAGAAAAACATGCCCAGTCTAGTATGATTTTTCTCAGGAGGGGAAAAAAAAAGTCATGGGATAATCACACTGTCCATCCGAGTGCAATCCAGATCAGCTGAACCCTGTCTAATCTCCACTGGTGCAGCTGTGGGAGCACAAAGCTCAGCAAAGCCACCAACAAAACACGGTCAAGACCAACTGACCCTGAGTTGATATGGAAACTTGTGAGAACGAATGATCACTATTTTAAGTAGAGCTTTGGAGATGATTAGCTTCTTTTGTTTGTTTGTTTGTTTTTTAATCACAACATTTTTGTAACAATAGCAAACTAACACAAGAGTTTAGTCCCAAGTATCAGATATACTCAGTGAAAATGGGGAAAAAAGATAAAAATATAAATTAGCTTTCTTTTAATTTCTTGCATATGCTTACTTTTTGTGAAAAAATAATGACAAGACAGATTGAGTATTCATTTTTTTTAGTCAAACATGGTTTGCCATCACATAAATTTGCCCTTTTGCTGTTTGACTTTAAAGAATTCCATTAATTCCACTATCTTTTTATATGGGCACACATTTATATCAAACTACTGCTTAGATTTTTATTCTCTAAGCAAAAAATTTTGTGGTTAGAAATGTCACCTTTGTGTAGATTACTTATTTCAGCATTATATATTTTTTCAACTTGTTTTGATTTTGTGTTGCATTTTTCCCCCAATATTAGAACTTGGTACTGGATATAATATCAAAAATATTTGGATAGACTTTTTGTTCTCTCTGTAAATACCACTTTAAAAATACTCAATAAAATTTTCTAAGTAACATTGAAAGACACACAATGCATATTTAACATTAAGTTAAACGGCAGTATTAAAAACCAACTACACTTTAACCAGGAAAACAACAATATATTCAGAAAAGGAAAGTTTTTTTTTTACTTTGTTTTAGCCATTTTGTTGTTTTGCTTGATGCCAAAGTTTTTCTGATTTCCAAGTTATTGTGTAGAAATTGGGATAAACACCACAGAGGCATTTTGGCTTCATAAAGTAAATCAACTTCCATTTATGGCTCCTGTTTCATTTTCGTACTTCCCAGGCCTTTTAAATAGAACAAACATGCCTTAGGGTTTTTCTTAAAATCATTTTGAAAGTGTGTTTCTGTTATGACCCATCAGTATGAAATATAGTTTTCTGATAACATGATGGCTAAAATCAGTTTGGGGATTTTTTTCACAGGTGGATAGCAGGTTGGATATGTGGAGTCTCTACATGGCAAGAATTTAATCTATTAAGAAATAATGCCTCAATGTGCCAGCATGCAACATAGATTCAAAAGTATGTTTAACATGGAATCATATTGAAAATTAAATAAAAGAGAAACAGAAGTTCAAATGAAACAGAAACCTATTCAAGTGGTGACAATTCTACCACTGAGCTAATAAAGATCAGTTTCTTAAAATGCACAAACTACCAAAGCTGAACTGATATTAGATTACCTTTATCTATTTTAAAAATTGAATTTGTTTAGTTAGTTAGAAAAATTTCCCCCAAATAAATCTCCAAATACAGGTGATTGCACCAGAGAATTCTACTAAGAGTTTATAAAATAATTAACACCAATTCTACACAGTCTCTTTTAGAAAATAGAAGAAGGAATGCTTCCAAACTCATTTTACAAATCCCATATTACCCTAATTCAAAAATTAGATAAGAGTAGTTCAAAAAGAGAAAATCACAAACTGGTATCTCTCATGAAAGTAGGGGCAAAAATCCTCAAGAAAACGTATAACAAATTAAGTTCAGCAATAGGTAAAGGTAATTATATACTGTGACCAAAGGGTTTTTATTCCAGAAATGCAAGGCTGGTTCAGTACTCTAAATTTAATCGATATAATTTACCATATTAATGGGTTAAAATAGAAAAATAACATGAATATATCATTGGTATGGGAAAAATATGTGCCAAAAATCAACAACCACTGGTGACAAAATTTTCTGAGTAAATTAGAAATAGAAACTTCCTTAGCTTGAAAAAGGACATCTACAAGGAATAATAATAATAAAGCTAACATATTTCATGATTAATGAGTAAATACTTTCTTCTTAGACTAAGAACAAAGAAAAGACATTTACCTTAACCTCTCTTACTCTACATAATCCTGGAAATCCAAGTCAAGGCAATAGGGAAAAAAGGATATAAAAGGCACATGGATTGGAAAGAAAAAAATTAAATTGTCCTTTTTTTTTTTTTTACTTTTGAGAGAGAAATAGAGACAGTGTGAATAGGGGAGAGTCAGAGAGAGAGGGAGACACAGAATCAGAAACAGACTCCAGGCGCTGAGCTAGCTGTCAGTGCAGAGTCTGATGCGGGGCTCGAACCCAAGAACCGTGAGATCACGACCTGAGCTGAAGTTGGACGCTTAACCGACTGAGCCACCCCGGTGCCCTAAATTGTCCTTGTTTGCAGCTCATATGATTGTATATGTAGAAAATTACTGGAAAGGTGAACAAAACTTTCAAAAACTAAGATAAGGTCAGCATATATAAATCAGCTGTATTTCTACACACTAACAATAATGTGGAAACCAAAACTAAAAATACAAAAGGAATTACAATAACTCAAAAGATTAAATCCTTGTGTATGAATATAACAAAGATGTATGAAGTTTGCATACTAAAAACTACAAAATGCTAATGGAAGAAATAAAAAAAATCTAAATAATTGTAATGATGATACACCATGTTCATGGATTAGAAGACAGAGTAAAAACTCCATTTCTCCATAAATAAATAATAAAGGGGAACTTATCAGTACATTACTGCATTTAAAACACAGATGGAAAACATAGCTTTATTTTAGAACTGAGAATTGGTGGTTTCTTAAAAATCTAAGCATGACTCTACCATACAACTCAGCAATTGCTCTCTTGGAATTTAACTGAGAAAAATAAAAATATGTGTTCCACAAAAGCTGTACCTAAATGTTTTCATAAAGTTATTCAAGAGAGCACCAAAGTTATCTGCCCAGATGTTTTTCATTAAATAGTTAAATGAATTGGTACATCCATATTATGTGACACTAGTTGGCAACAAAAAGAAACTATGGGTCCACACTGCCGGGAGCCGCACCGGCCTCTCTGGATGGCAGTCACAGCAAGGAAATGGCAATGTTTGCACAGCTTCTGCCATGAGAAATGAAGACTAATATCTCCTTCTGCTACTACTGGTTCATGTTGGAAATGAGCCTGTTGGTATTGACTAGGCCTCCCAATATTCCATATCAGACCCATATTCTGAATACAGATACCTCATAAGGAAAAGCATATTCCTGCCTTCACAAAAGAGACTTTAGATGAAAGCTCTATGGGCGATTGTCAAAAGGCTCTTCCTATGGGCCTTGCAGATCCAAGACTTAGATAATAAAGGGGGTTAAGAACACAAGAGTTACTATTGAGCCTGGTCCCATATCAGAAGAGCCTAATTTATAGTTAAAGTACAGATAAGTACAGAACATAACTTACTAATTGGTGATGTATGGCAGTCCCTTCCTCAAGGCCTGCATTCCACAAACACCCTCCCTTACACTGGCAACTGGGATGAGGATAGATAAGAGTAGCTAAAACATAAACCCAGGTGCCAAGATGGACACATTTAGGGCCCCCGTGAGGACTTCCACACACAAACCAATTCAGAAACATTCATCCTCTTGAGAGCCAGACAGAATGACTCCTAGCTTATCTATATACAACCTAACCTATATATTATCCTGTTGATCACTAAGCGCATCCTGTTAATTCCTTGGTTGTAAATTCACTATGACTGAGATAATTCTGCAAAATATCAAAAACTTGTTATCGCAAAAGGCCTCCCATTGTAGAAATTCCTTTCTCTGACTTCATGTTGTTGCTGAACCTTTAAATAAAGACACAAAACACCGACAGGACAGAGATGCCTGCCTGGTGATCAGAAAGAATCTCGGGGCTCTCTCACTCTCTTTCGCCGACACCGTCCATCCTTCAGGGACCCCTGGACCTGTCGGAGCCGGCGCGGCCTCCAACACCACACAACTTGGATGGATCGCTAAAGAATTATGCTGAGTAAAAAAAAAAAATGGCAATCTCAAAATATATATACTTTATTAATATATTTCTATAACATTTCCTACCTCACCCTATCCCCTTGACTCTAAGGTGAGTGTGGCTTTTGTTTCCTTTCTTGGAAAAGGAATTGGAGAGGGCTTTTCCCATTGCAGACCAATCTAAAGAAGAGGTGGGAATGACCCAGAAGATGGGGCTACAATGGCAAGGTGATCATTCCTGGGCCTTCACTGCAGTTACTCCGCATGGGGTGGCAGCTCCTGTCTCAACAGAGAGACATCTGGTGGTGTTCATGAGGAGGATGGAGAACAGGTGCAGTGAGTAACTGAGAAGAGGGCTGGAGTAGCCAGCTCTGCACCCGATGCCTTCCCAGAATGATAGCTTTCATAAAATGAGTCTTTTCAATCTGGTCCTTTAAAAAGGTCCATCTCAAGCTGTGAGTCTTTACTTTCTCACTGGTTTTTACTCTGGGCTTTGAAGTAGGTGGCTCTGGCTGGCTATAATGGAGGGCTTATGGCTGGCAGGGCTGATGACCTTGGAAATGGTGCTCCAGGGACATGGCTGCCCAAGTGTTGTCTCTGTAGCCCACGCCTACCTAATATTCCTGAAGTGGCAAAATTATTCAAGCAGAGTACGGATTAATAGTTGCCAGAGTTTAGAGACAGAACAGGGGGAAAGAGTGGATGCAATTATAAAAAAATATTTATGGCAATTCAACAGTTCTGTATTTTGGTTGTGATAGTTATATGTTTTTATTCATGTAATAAAGTTGCATAGAAGTACACACAAATGAAATCCAAACATACAAATAATAAAATGTCAGAATCAATCATCAATTTCCTGGTTTTGATGTTCTATAGTTGTATAAGATGTTGCAGTTGAAAATTGGATGAAAGGACTTTTCTACCATTTTTGCAAATTCTTCCAAACCTACAATTATTTCAAAATGAAAATGTTTTAAAAATTGTTGTAGCTTTAAAAGATGTAGTTTAGAACAAGTATTCATGAATACTCAGCATATTCCTGAAGGCAATGTTATATTGCCCAGAATACAATGATTCCTGAATTCTGCCATGACAGGGTATCATCATACTGAACTTGAAAGAAACTTTAGAGCCCATAAGATATTGATCATTTTAATTAACCAATGATCAATTTAAATAACCATATCAATTAATCAATGATATTGATTCATTTAATTAAAATGAATTGCATATAAAGCACTTTTTACCAAAAAGATTTGGCACTTAAACTAATTTCAATTTTCTAAAAATATTTGCTCAAAACTGTCTCTTATATGTGGACATTTCTGTGTATACCTGAGGCTGTGTAGTAATACAGCAGGATTAGGAATAGTCTTATGGTAAACACAGTGACTTTTCCCAGATTAGTAAGCGTATTTTTGGATTTACAAGTAAACATTTTCAATATTTGTACTCTCAAAAAAAATGTTGAGAGTCTGTGCAAGTAGAGTCAATAGAATACTAGTTTTATGTGAGATTTTTGTGTATGTATGTGAGAAAGCTTGCAAAGTGGAAAAAAAAATAATTTACCCTAAAGGATTAAATGATCTGATATTTTGAGTTCTCAAGGAATCTAGTAGAATTTATTCTGTAGTCATGTCAAAATGAAAACAGCAAGCTATTGGAGTTCAAAAAGTATTTTATTGTTGGTAACCAGTTATAAGGGGATTAGCTGAAATGTATGGCTTCTGTCTGAGACTGTTCACCTTCAATTTGACCCAGATGTTTGTTATTTAATTTTTTTCAAGACTATTATACAAAAACTTGTCCATAAAATTATTTGGCTTTCTTTTGCTATTGTCACCATCAATATTTTGTTTATTTTGTATATTTTTATGATATAAAATTACTTAATATTATTTATTATTACTTAAATTATTTAATATTTATTGCAGTACATTTAAGTGTTCAAGAAAGAAATTTTTAAGGAGGTCAAAAACAGCAAAAACATCCAAAAAATAAAGGAAATTAAAATTCCTTAAACTGTAAATGACTAAAACAGACATAGTATTTTTACTTCAACAACCCTAAATGAACTTTACAGCAAAAGACAAAAAACTAACTTAATTAGAACTAAAAATCTTAATCATTATTTAAAAACAGTGGTCACTGTAATAATAATGGTTGCAGACATACTCCTCTAGTGGATGTTAAAATCAATGGACAAAAGTTTAGGGACAAACTTTAGAATATTTTATAGTTTCAGTGTATAGTGTCATGATATTTATGAATTGTAAAAAGAAGAACATTGATATTCAGTGAAGAAACTCAGAAAACCAAGTGATCAAGGATAGCATTATTAGTAATAAGACATTAACATCAAATAGTTCATCTAATAAGATGAACTGAGGACACCACATCGTTGTGGTGTAGTCTTATCAAAACTGTATAATCTCGATCTAATCATGAGAAAACATCAGAAAAATTAAAATTGGAAGACATTCTGAAGTAAAAATGATTACTGGTACTTTTTGAAAAAATGAAGATTATGAAAGTCAAGGAAAGACTAAGAAACTGGTACAGATCGGAAGACACTGAGGAGACACAATCATTAAATGCAGTGTGGGCGCTCTTTCTGCCATCTTTGAACCTGTGGAGGCCTGCTGGGAACAGGACTCCTGAAACGACAAATGTCTGGAAGGTTGTGGTCCAAAGCCATTTTTGCTGGCTATAAACGGGGCCTCAGGAACGAGAGGGAGCACACAGCTCTTCTTAAAATTGAAGGTGTTTATGCCCGAGATGAAACTGAGCTCTATCTAGGCAAGAGATGTGCTTATGTGCACAAAGCAAAGAACAACACAGTGACTCCTGGTGGCAAACCGAATAAAACCAGAGTAATCTGGGGAAAAGTAACTCGTGCTCATGGAAACAGTGGCATGGCTCGTGCAAAATTCCGAAGCAACCTTCCGGCTAAAGCCATTGGCCACAGAATCCATGTGATGCTGCGCCCCTCAAGGATTTAAACTAACTGGAAAGTAAATAAATAAAGGTGTAGATTAAGAATAAATAAACAAACAAATAAATAAATAAATAAATAAATAAATGCAGTGTGGGCTCCAGAAACAGAAGGACATTAGGGGGAAAAGATTGAAATTTAAATAAGGTTTTACATTTAGTTAATACAGTTAATGTCACTACTATGAATGATCTTTTTTTTAATCTAATAATAACGGCTATGTTAAATTTAGAGAAGCTAGGTCAAAGGTATAAGTAAACTACTATGATTTTTTAAATATTTCTGTAAGTCAAAAATTATTTGAAAATAAATTGTCTATTCCTAATATATTGACAGGAGTCAGCAATTCCCAAACAAATTAATATATTAAATTTTCATTCTACAAGAAAAATAAAATAAAATAGTAAAATAAAGCAGTAATTAGATTTTGCATATGACTGGATGAGTGTGGTGGAATTAGTTTTTAATCTTACCAAGTATCCTCATGAACATTAATAAAAATCCCGTATAGCCAATCTAAAAACAAACCAACAACATCCTTGATAGCATTTTCAATAAAATCTAAAGATAAGTCATCTTTGATCCTAAATATGACTATGTGGGTTCAAGATAACTGACACCAGCAAGTCCATGGTTCAAGATGAACAGCAGCATAGGAGAGTGCAGACGGAACAAGTTAGTCTGATGGTCTTATACTTAAGCCAGAGAATCCAAAAGTTGCCCACAGGCACTTACTCATTAGTTCCCAAAAAATTGGAAGTGGAAATTCAGCACATGAATCTGATAAAGGCAGCCAAAACTGAGAAAAAGAATACACAGTTTCCATTTATAAATTATGTCAAAGTATCTGTGAAAAATTTGGAGAGTACTTTGGGTGAAATGTGGCTGAAATCTCAAAGTACCCAGCAACAATCCAAGAAAAATGAACAGTCTGCTGAAAGTGGACTGTTAGTATAGCTGAGTAGAAATACTGATGATAAAGTAGAGGAAGGAGAGCAAATGCAGAGAAGATACAGAAGAAGATGCAGAGAAATCGCCACTCTCTTCCTTACAATACCAAAAAAATTAAAACTCAATGATTTTTATTGAACCCATCCAGGGACTGGCATTTCAGGACAAATTTCAACCTCGAAACTTATAGATGAATGAATTCATAAAGTCAAGAGAACAGCTTCTGGAGCCATCAACAGTTAGGAACACTTAAATGGTAATTTTGACAAAGTGCCAGAGTCTGAGTGTGGGCTAGGTTTAGAGGGAGGTTTAGAGGGAGAAATTCCTGGGGCCCATAGTCTGAGGAGGCTCCCACATTTTCATGGATTTTACCCATATGAGCCTGCCGGGTTCTTACTGGCAATAACTAAGTATTATCTCTCATGGCCCTGGGCAGAGGGAGGGGAAGAATCAACCTCAGGTAATATGATCAAAGCATTGTCCATAATAAAGGCTTACTCTAAAGGGGAGCTGACTTTACCAGTAAAGTCCTGCCTGCAGGATAGATACATCTCCCACTGCATCCTCATAGAGACTTTCTCTGTTATCTATGATGTGGGAGCATCAAGAAATATTGATGAAGATTGTAGTCCAAGGACACAGGGCAACTACAAAATTGAAATGTAATTTTAAGATTATAGAAGGTTTCTCCTCCTTCAAACCTTAGTATGACACCAGTAGTTTTCCAGAATAATAATAGTGGATTATAGCTGAAAGAGACGCCAGACACAGACTCTTCTTTTTGATTACCAAAATAGAAGAACAAAAATAATGCCACAAAGGATACTAAAGTGCCTGGCCCCTACAGCTATAGCATATATCAAACACGCTCCAATGTTCAGACAGATTAACAGATCTCATTCTAAAGTCCTAGTTACCTAAGATTCCAATTGCCCATGACATCATGCCCAACTTTCAACAAGAAAATTTTAGGAAAAAATTTTTTTAAAAACATAGTCTAGAGAGACAAAGCAAGCATCGGAATCAGACTCGTGTGACATAGAGTTTGGAATGGTCAGACATGAAATTTAAAATACTTGTGGTTAATATGTTAAAGTCTGTAAAGTAGACAGCAAGAGATAATAGATGGATAATATAAGCACAGAGATAGAAAATCAAAGAGGGAATGAAAAGGAAATGTCAGAAACTGAAAACTCCAAAACAAAATTATAGAATACTTTTGATGGGTTTAGCAGTAAACTAAGTGTGGTCAAGAAAGGAATAAGGGAAATTGAAACCAGGTCAATAAAACTGTTCAGCTGTTGAAATGCAACAACAAAAAATATAAAAACCAAAACCAGAATATTTAATATCTCAGAGGAAACTCAAAAATGTTATATGCATGTAGGATCCTAGAAGTAAAAGAACATAAGAGGAGGAATATTTGAAGTAATAAAGGCTAAGAATTATCTAAAATTAATGAAATACATCAAATCATAGATCTAGGTAGCTCAGAGAATTCCAAGTGGGATATATTCCAAAAAATTAGACCAAGATATATCATATTCAAACTGTAGAAAACCAACAATAGAAAATGTTTTTCAAAGTCCAAGAACAGAGTGGGGGCTGGGGAGAGGAGAAGGGTGGATGGTGAAACACCTTAACAATAGAAAAACAAATTTTGTTTTCAAAGTAGAAGAGAAAAAAAAACCTTTCAGTGAAACAAAAACTGAGATAATCCAGCAACTGTACTAAAATAATATAAAAGTAAGATCTTTAGGGAGATTAAAAATAGTAGAGGTAAGAAATTTGCATTTACACAGAGAAAGGAAGATCACTAGAGAAGGAATAAACGAAAGTAAAATGACCTTTGTATTTTTCTTTATTATTTTTTGATCTATAAGACAACTGTTCATTTCAAGGAATAGGGGTAACAAAGTAATGGGTGTAATGTATGAGTAAAATGAATGGTATAATAGCATAGTGAACAGGAGGAAAGATTTGAGAACACTCTGTTGTAAGATACCTGCTTAAACATGATTTGGCATACCATTATTTGACTAGTGGACTTAAACTAGTTAAAAATATATACTGCAGACTCTGAAACAACCACTAAAGTATTTTTTAAATGTTTATTTATTTATTTTTGAGAGCAAGAGAGTACAAAGGGGGGAGGGGCAGAGAGATACACAAAATGTGAAGCAAACTCCAGCCTCTGAGCTGTCAGTGCAGAGACCAATGTGGGGCTCAAACCTACAAACTGTGAAGTCATGGCCTGAGCTGAAGTTGGACGCTTAACTGACTGAGTCACCCAGGCACCCCACTAAAAGTATTTTTTAAGCACAATTGGTATTCTCAGAGAGGAGATAAAATAGAATCATATAACATGCTCACTTAAAGACAAAGAAGACTTCAAAAGAGAAGGGAAAAGAAAAGAGAAAATATAATAGAAAATTTGTTTCAATAAGGTACTTTGAATGCAATTATATCAACAATCACTTAAGATATAAATGGTGTAAACATACCAATTAAAACACATAGACTGACAGAAGTGGACAAAAGAAATCACGACCCAATTATATGTTGTCTGCAGAGAAACCACTTTAAATTTAAGGCTTATGTAGGTTAAAAATAAAAAGATGGAGAAATAATTACCACGTTAACACTAAACCAAAGAAAGCTATATTTATTTCGGATAAAGCAGACTTTAAAATAAGAAATGTTACCAGTGATAGAGACATTACATCTTAACAAAGTGGTCAATTCTTTAAGAATACATAAAAATCCTAAAGGTATATGTATATAACAATAGAATGTCAAAATTTATGAGACAAAAACTGATAAAACTACAATGAGAAATTGACAAATCCATTATTATTGTCTGAGACTTCACCACTTCTCTCAATAATTGATAAATTAAAGAGAGAGAAAATCAGTGAAGATATAGTTGACCTGGGCAGCAGCATCAATCAGCTTCATCTAATTGACACTGATAGACTGCTTCATTCAACAGCAGAATACACATTCTTCTCAACCTGACATTGAACATACACCTAGGCCACATTCTCAGCTGTAAAACACACCTCAAGAAATTAAAAAAAAAATGGAAGCATGAAAAGTGTGTTCTCAGACCAAATGAAATTAAACTAGAAATCGATTACAGAAAGACAGCTAGAAAAATCCTCAAATATTTGGAGTTTCAAGAACACACTTTTAAATAATAAATAGAAGAAAAAGTTTCAAGAGAAATTAAATAATATTTTGAACTTATTGAAAATCAAAACACAACTCACCACAATTTGTGGGATGCAGTGAAACAGTGCTTAGAGGGAAATTTACAGTACGTAATTCATATATTTAAAAAGATAAGGATGTGGGGCGCCTGGGTGGCTTAGTCGGTTAAGCGTCCGACTTTCGCTTAGGTCATGATCTCGCGGTTCGTGGGTTCGAGCCCCGCGTCGGGCTCTGTGCTGACTGCCAGCTCAGAGCCTGGAGCCTGTTTCAGTCTTGACTCCCTCTCTCTCTGACCCTCCCCTGCTCACGCTGTCTCTCTCTCTCTCCTAGAAATAAATAAAACATTTAAAAAAGAAAAAGATAAGGATGTGAAATAGAAAATCTAAACCTCTATTTTGAGAAAATTAGAGAAAAAAAGAGCAATTTAACTCTAAACAAACAGAAGAAAAGAAATAAAAACAAAGTAAAGCTGAAAAGTGTAATACATATTTTCCACTCTGGGCCAATTCAATGAAGTTTTTCACAATTTTGAAACTAGGGCTAAGAGAGTCAGATACTTTCAATTCGCCTCTAAGAGACATAGACAAAAACTAAAGTTCAAAGCACACACATGAAGAAGAGCAGAAAATGTGTAAAAGCTTAAAGATGACTCAGAAACTTGGAAATATACCTTGATGGCTTCCCAGGCCTTGGTTTCAATAAATTTTTGAGACCCTACTGCATACCACCTCTTGATTTCCATGAGATTCCACCAGATTCCTTTGTGAAACTGTCTGGAATGTTACTGAAATTAATTCAAGTTTATTTCTATTACTTACAACAAGGGGTCGAATAGCCAAGATACATAGCTAAGTAGCAAAGACAATTAAAAAAAAGATTCATCTTAGAAGCTTATCTTCATTTTTTTCTCATAATCTAGAGGATGGGAATGGGTTTGAACTATTTAGCATCACCAAATGTTCATCTTATCTTTTTCTTATTTTAAACAAAGTACTTCTATGTATTTTTAATATCCTCATTTGGAAAATAGGCACTTTGATTTGGATGCATATGTCATTTCTGTGAGGTTCTTTACTGAAAGGACAATATGGACTAAATTTACTTTCATGACACTTATCATGAGATAACCATTAACTAAATAGTATATTCAGAAAAGAAAGTTCCGTTGGAATTTTAGAGATGCATATTGAAGATAACATGCTCTCCATTGGGTATTCAAAAGGTTTTACATCACTGAATATTTTCCACTTATTTCTAGTTGTTAATATTGACTAATATTATTTTTGCATGTGATTATTTGTCAAATCACACATATCAATATATGAACAAATAAATGCAAACATGCAGATATTCATATATATCTTTGTTATTTTTCTACTCTGTAATTACTTTAACCTAAAGTACTGTGTACACTCTGAAGTTCTAAAGTTGAAATCTTTTGAGTAAAACCTTTAGAACTCTACATAAGCATCATTGTGAAAGGCAAGTACAAAATACAATACAGGCTAAGGACAACCTATATCTTGAAATAACACCTTTGACTAAGTGTACAGAGGTTTCAGAACCTTATGATAAAAGTCATTAGCATGATACAGATTGTTGATTACTTTGGTTTAAAAAAAAAGCTTTGGGTATACCCACTTAGTGTTTTGGCCAACTCTTTTGATTAGTTCGGAGTTAATCAGTTCTATCTCCATTCTTTAACTAAGGTAAAATGTGTTTTGAAGTTCCTTTTCTATAAAGGGCATTGGTATCAATGGCAATTCATTTCCTCTTGGGATGCTCTTGCAATTTTGCTGTGCTAAATGCTTCCACTAAGCACTTAGTGAAGGCTGAGGTCACCTCTCTTGTTAAAGAAGAAAAATTGCAATGCTTTAACTCCAAGTTTCCCAAAGTGCAGTATAAATTGTAATTAAAGGCTGGAATTAATTTTTTTTGAAATGACACAGAGTTTTACTCTTGCTTACCCAATCTTCCTGCTTAGTAAGGTAAATATTAACTTGAAACTATATATTATGACCCAAAGAACATTCATTTCATTCCATAATATCATATGTCTTATAAAACATAGTGATATAGTAAGAGGAATCATATTTCTTTCTGGTGTCTGGAGACAATGTCATGCTCCATGTAAAAATGTCTTCTGTCTTTTTTTTTTATTATTATTATAGAAAGAGAGAGAGTGTGCAAGTCAGGGAAAAGGGCAGAGGGAAAGAGGGAGAGAATCTTAAGCAGGATCCATCCTCAGCGTGGAGCCCAACACGGGGTTTGATCCCATGACCCTGGAATCATGACCTGAGCAGAAATCAAGAGTCAGAAGCTCAGCTGACTGAGCCACCCAGGCACCCCAAAAATGTGTTCTATAAAAGTGATGGCAAATCCATTGCCAATATGAGACTTTTCAGTAATTCATAGTTTATAAGTAAGTAAGAAAGCTAATTCCATCGTTCATAGCTCTGAATATCAATGCTGCTATAATAGAGGCTTAAAATGTACTTTTAAACGTATGAAATCTACATCCTATTTATTGCCGCATGCGTTATAGTAAAGCTCACATACTGATATGATCATATAACTCTTCTGTCCTTTTAGGAATGGTCTTTAATTTCTAAAATGAAAAGAATAAACAGAAGAGTAATGATTAAATAAGATACTGTGAAATAACATTGCTCTGCAGTAGAGAGCAAGCATTAAATTAGTTCTAATTACCTTTCCTTCAGCACCTACACACAATAAGAAATGTGAACATTTCTTTCGGCAAGAACGTAATTTTAAAAAAGATTTATCTATTTTGAGAGAGGAGAGAGAGCTCACATTGGGGAGGGGCAGAGAGAGAGAGAGAGAGAGAGAGATTCTCAAGCAGGCTCCACCCTGTCAAAGGATAGCCCAACAGGAAGCCAGATGTCACCAACTGTGGGATCATGACCTGAGCCGAAATCCAGAGTTGGATGCTTAATCAACTGAGCTGCCCAGGCGCCCCAAGCATGTGATTATTTATAAGATTCTTTGGAATTAGAAAATAATTTTTAAAAAGAATGTCTTCTGAGAGTTAAACTTTTAAATCAACACAAGTATGTCATATTAAATATACATATGTTTTAAAATGAAACAAGTCTCAGGCAACTGGCCTGGAATCTTATCTGTTTGAAATAGTTAACACTCATAAAAAATCAATGTTCCATGGAGAGGGGGACTCATTCATCCAAAAAATCATGGAAAAAGAGAAACATTGAAGCAAATAAGAGGAAGTTTGAAAAGAAGACTTTGACTTACGGACGGAAGCAACTTTACCTCATTAGCTGGCCCAGTGCTATTAAGGTTACAGGCATTTGTATAACTTTGCCTCTTGACACTAACTATAGAAACAATCTAATTTGATTTGCTTACATCCATATGTACCCAGCAAGGTACTGCCTCTCTGTGGAGAGAATGGGTTAGTCATATGCATGCAAGTATTTCTGTGCTATTGAGAATTACTTCTTATTTTTAATGGCATTTTTATTTCATAGAATTTTCTCTTAAAATGTATTGATTTGATTTTCTTTCTTTTTTTTATTTTTTTAATGTTTTTTTATTTATTTCTAGGAGAGAGAGAGACAGCGTGAGCAGGGGAGGGTCAGAGAGAGAGAGGGAGTCACAGACTGAAACACGCTCCAGGCTCTGAGCTGGCAGTCAGCACAGAGCCTGACGCGGGGCTCGAACCCACGAACCGCGAGATCATGACCTAAGCGAAAGTCGGACGCTTAACCGACTAAGCCACCCAGGCACCCCAATTTGATTTTCTTTCTTTATAAAGAAAATAATATTTTTGACTAAGAAAAAGTTATGATTGATGGCGAGAATGCAGACTTTGGTAAATTTGCCAAAATAATGAATATTACAAGTGAGACTACTTTAGAATCGTATCGCTAATGTACAAAGGCAATCAGTATTGTTGAGAAAGTCATTCTCCTCCGCACAATCTTTCTGCTGCCTAGATGACTGAGAATGGACTTAGGAACAGTTCCTTGTGAGGAGAAAGGAAGCCCTCGCAGCCTGTGCTGGAATTATCATCTTGTGCAGGAATACCTTTCCCTGTTTCAGCTTCAGGGAAACTCCTCTGTTCTGCTTATAGCCCTCAGGCACACACCCAGCTTTCTTTATTTCAGACCCCACAGGAGAGGGGCTGAGGTACTTCCGCTGCAGCCTGGACGGGGGTGTGCATAGCTACATCAACCACACGGGCGTGTGTCCACTGGCCAGGGGAAGTGATGCATTACAAGTGGATCTTGTGCACTCTTTTCCTTTCTCACTGTGAGTACATAATCACTGTCCTACTTGAGCCTGTTATACATGCTGTCTTCTCATCCATGATCTCTTCCTTGGCTACCCCTTATCTGCCCTTAAACCTTGGCCCTCACAGCAAGGCCACTGAATTATGCACCCATATACATCTAGTCCATCACAAAAATGTACCTATGATCTCAGACACACCATTGCAAACATTACACAGAAATACTTTCGTGACAAAACAAAACAAAATGATAAGTTAGTAAAATGGTAGGCAGATACTGTTTGCTCATCACTGTGATCAAGTGTATTAAGTATCAACGGCTTGGTGTCCCGGAGAGATGTCCTGGCTTTCACACAAACTTGTGCAATGAAATTCAGACACCTAAAACTTGAGATCTTGAAACCTATTGTGGGTCATCTAACAAAGAGAAATTACAGAGCCAATATCCACAAAATGTCACTCAAAAGTGATTTTTAAAGGATGCATTTTATAAGATTGAGCATTATTTCAATGACATAGTCTAAGATTAAACAACAAAGTCTTTCTTTTTTCCAGAAAGAAATTGAAAAACGTGGGTATGAGTCCAAACGATCACTGTTTTAAATATTACTTTTTAAGTTTTTTTAAATTGAAAATTTTTTTAAATATTCATTTATTTTGAGAGCAAGAGGGAGCATGGGGGACTCTTTCTAGTGAGAGAATCCCAAGCAGGTTCTGTGCTATCAGCGTGAGCCCAGTGTGGAACTTGATTCCATGAACTGCCAGGTCATGACCTGAACCAAACTCAAGAGTCTGACATGTAACTGATTGGGACACCTAGGCACCCCTTAAAATTTTGTTTATTATTTTTCAAAATTATTATTATGCATGATAATTATTGACAAACAGAGGAGGAGAAAAGAAAATGTACAGAAAACCTGGGAAACACTAACATGAAATTGGTAGCATGATGCTTGGCGTTAGATTTTTAAAAGGCATTTTTTTCCTTTGTGTCTTTTTATTATTTGAGAAACAGCTACAGACATGTTTTAAGTTTTGACTTTGTCAAATTAAGCATTCATTTAATATTTTATTTTATTTTATTTGGTTACTTTTTAAATGTTTATTTTTGAAAGAGAGAGAGAGAGCACAAGCAGGGGAGGGGCAGAGAGAGAAAGGAAGACACTGAACCTGAAGCAGGTTCCAGCCTCCGAGCTGTCAGCACAGCACCCGACACAGGGCTTGAACGAACTCATGAACTGTGAGATCATGACCTGAGACAAAGTCAGACGCTTAACCATCTGAGCCACCCAGGCACCCCTCAATTTAAAACTTTAGGTAACCATTAGTAAATGAGAATGTATGTAATTTCCAAACAAGGAAAAAGGAAACAAAACTAGACAAACAACAAAAACAAATAAAAATCACCTCCCGTCAATCAAAATGAAAGCAGGACTGGAGGAAATCAGAAAAGAACATGAATATCTTAGGCCTGGTTCCACAAAAACAGATCCTGGGTATGTGGGTTTTTTTTTCCTTCTTTCTTTTCTTCTCTGTCTTCTCCTTCTCCTTCTCCTTCTCCTTCTTCTTCTTCTTCGTCTTTGAATCAAGACAAAAGGAAGGGGATGTAATTAAGCAAGGATATGATTTCAAACAGTCTTGCCAAGAACTGTTTCAGTTCAATCCTTCATGAGAGCTCCGTCGTGTAACTTATCTTCAGATGTGTCCAAACCTTAGGAAAGGGTTTTTATATTCCTGCACCATCAGGCTTTGATAAAAGGCTGCCGTAGGGGAATGCAAACTCCCAAGCTCTCCAAGCTCTGCCCCAGGAAGCAAAATATGTCCCAGTAGCCTGAGCAAACCTTTCCAGCCAGGAGCTGCAAAAGCAGGCTGTGGCCAAATCTAAAGGCAAACATAATGCAAACAAGATCTAAGGAAATCTGGCCGTTTTCAACATCATCTGCTACAGAGACATATAAGGAAAATCCAAAATAAGATAGTTTAAATACTTTCAAATATACCACTAATCATAAAAATGTAAATGCCCTTAGTTATTCAGTGAAAAACAGAGGTCGCAGATTGGGTTTAAATCAAAATCTAAATATAATATATTTATAAGAGGTACACATAATATGTAAGGATGCAGGAATATTGAAAGTAAACATTGAAAATATACATACCAGTATACCAGGCAAACATGAAACAATTAGAAGCTAATATCATTATTGATATCACATGAAATATACTTAAATTAATATGTACTATTAAAGATGAATATGGCCCTTAGATAATGATAATGTAATTAACTAAATATATACAACAAAAATTATTTGTCCTTGTTAAATGGTGAAAACTAGGGGCCCCTGCATAGCTCAGTCAGTTAAGCATCTAACTTCAGCTCAGTTTATGATCTCACGGTGGATGGGTTCGAGCCCTGCATTGGCTTTTGTGCTGACAGCTCAGAACCTGGAACCTGTTTCAGATTCTGTGTCTCCCTCTCTCTCTGCCCCTCCCCCACTCATGTTCTGTCTCTCTCTGTCTCAAAAATAAATAAAAAGACAAACAAACAAAATTAAAAAAATAAAATAAATGGTGAAAACTATATGGAACACATGACAGAGCTATATTAAAATGTCCAAAACTAGCGGCGTCTGAGTGGCTCAGTGGGTTAAACGTCCCACTACAGTTCAGGTCATGATTTCCCAGTTCATGGCTTTGAGCCCCACATCGGGCTCTGTGTTGACAGCTCAGAGCCTGGAGCCTGCTTCCAATTCTGTGTCTCCCTAGCTCTCTGCGCCTCCCCCTCTCGCTCTCGGTCTCTTTTTCAAAAATAAACAAACGTTAAAAATTAAAAAAAACAAAACAAAAATTAAAAAACTACCTCAGCGGCAGATTTTTCGGTGATTTCTTTAATGATGTAAAATTCGCATACTAAAAAGTACATGAATTTTGAGTTTACAATGCAATGAACACTACTACCATGTAACATCAAAGTCAAGAAATAGAACATTACCAAAGTCATTAACCCAAACCCTACTCTCCCTCTCAAGATATCCCCCATCAATTTCACTCCTATACTGACGTAACACCATGAATTCACATCCACTTGCTTTTTAATTTTCCATAAATGGAATCATACATTGTTTACTTTTATTTGTTTGGCTCCTTTTACTTAACAATTTGTAATATTTGTCTATGCCATAGATTGTAGAAGGTTCATTGTTCATTCTCATTGTTGTGTGGTATTCTACTATATAAATAGAAATTTACCCAATTTCCTGTTAGTAAACATTCACATATTTCCAGTTTTTTTGTCTATTATTCTATTATGAATAAAGTTACTCAAAACATTTCTGTGCATGACTATTAAGTCTGAACACAGGCATAAAATGGCTGATTGACAGGGTATGATCCACCTTTAATGGATATTGTCAAATAGTTTTTCAATGTGATTTGTGAAAATTGAAATTGCCACTAGTGTTACATGAATGTTCCCCTTTCAGCCCCACATCCTTGCCAACACTTAGCAATGTCAATTGTTTCACATATAATCATTCTAGTAGGTATAAAGTTGTATCTCATAGAAGATTGTTTTATTTTGGTTTGAGTTTTTTGCATTTCCTTAGTGACTAATGAAATTGAGGACTTTCATGTTTTTATTGATAACCCTTTAGATAACTTTTTTTGAGGGGCAAATTCCACTCAAGATTTTTAGACCCTTTTCTACCTGTTTTTCTTATTGATTCTTATTGATTCTTATTGATTTTAAGATGGGGCGCCTGGGTGGCTTAGTCGGTTAAGCGTCCGACTTTCGCTTAGGTCATGATCTCTCAGTTCGTGGGTTCGAGCCCCGCGTCGGGCTCTGTGCTGACTGCCCTCTCAGAGCCTGGAGCCTATTTCAGAGTCTGTGTCTCCCTCTCTCTCTGACCTTCCCCTGCTCACGCTGTCTCTCTCTCTCTCTCTCCTAGAAAAAAAAAAAAGATGTTATATATTTTTAATATTGGACAAATGTATACTTTGTGGAGGTATACGTTACGGATAACCTTTCATCCTCTTAAAAATGTCTGATGAGCACTGGGTGTTATGTGGAAACTAATTTGACAATAAACTATTTGTAAAATAAATAAATAAATAAATAAAAAAGACAGTAAAAAAAAAGTCTGATGAACGTGCATTCTTAAATTTAATGTGGTTATATTTGCCACTTTCCTTTATGATAGTAGATATTTGTGTCTTGTTTTATTTCTCTTGGTTTAGAATATTCTGTTTTCTTCTAGAAATTTATTCTTTTAATTTTTATTCTTTAATATTTGTTTAATCTGAACTAACTATTCTTTCTGGTTGTTTGTTTCCTAATTGGGATATTGATTTGCCTCTTTCTCTTTCTACTGCAATGCCAATCTTGTTACAAATCAAGTATCCATGCATGTGTGGTTCTATTTCTGAACTCTGTTATGTTCCATTGTTTTATTAGTCTATGCTTGAACCAGTATCACGTTTCTGTAATAGCTATAGCTAAATACATTATTGTCTAGTAGTATAAATCTTCTTTCTCCTTTTACTACAAAATTTTCCTGGATATATTGTCTCTTTTCATTATTATATTTTTACTTGTATCAGCTAGGATTTTTCCACAAAATAGCAATTACAGCTTTGAATGGGATTAAATTAAATCTAATCCCATTCTATAATTTGAATGGGATTTCAAATTAAATATTTGAAAAAGTATTTTTATGAAATTGAGTGTCCTCCACTCATAAATATTTTATGTTGTCTATTATTTAGGCCTCCTTTAATTTTTTGAGTATTTTCATATCTTCTTATCAGGTATATTGTACAATTTCTATTACATTTACATCATTGATTTTTATGCTATTTCAAATATCATCATTTTAATATTCTAATTTAATTTTTAATAGTACATAAGAGTAGGATTGATTCCTCTATCTTAATTTTATGTTTAATAACCTTATTAAATCAACTGTTTCAAAGTTTTTGTAGTTAGAGATTCACAATCATGGTGTCTTAAATCAGTAATATTAGCACCACTTTTCTGATCCTCATATATATTTTTTCTTGCCTTATTGTACGTGGTAAAATCTGGAGGACAATATTGAGTAAAAGTGGCATCACACATTTTTTTTTTTGTTTTTGCTTCCAATATTAAGAGTAATATTGTTAATGATTCATAATTAAATCTATGCTTCTGTGGGAGTTTGTTTGGTTTCTCCATACTAGTTAAGGAAATTTCTACTTTCCTTCTATTTCTTGGTTCATGAAGTTCTTTTCTCTTTTTCTCTAAGTGGATGTTGAATTTTACAAATTATGATTTCAGAATATTTCAGAATATTTTCTTTAACTACTTTTAAATTTTATTTTTATATTATTTTACCCATTATTCTGATCACATAGTAAATTTTACTGATTGAATTACAATTGCCAAATGACCTTTACATTATTGAATATGAAATAAACCCAATATTAACTTTAGTGATTACTGACACTGAGTTTGTTCTGCTAATCTTTTGATCATCATTTTGGACCTATGTTCATAAGAGATATTAAGGCTCTAATGTTTGTTATATATTGTTAAATGTAATATTATTTTATACCATATTTTTCTGGCTTTATTAAAAAAGTCAGTAAGTTTTCCTGCTTTTATTTCCCCTAATATTTTTGTAACATTACTGTAATTATTCCATCAATGTTTGAAATACATTACTTTGTAAGTCTTGTATTTAAAGTTTGTATTAATAGTGCCAATCCATTTGGATTTTACATTTTTTTATATCAATTTTAAATTTGGTTATTCTAAGAATTTTCATTTGCATCTACATATTCACAATTTCGTATTTATTCAGTTTTTTAAAACTTTTCATCTTACTTTTCAGTCCACTATATGAAATATTTTGGTCAATATCCTGTGAGCAATGCTTAATATGTATCAGTCAAGTCGATTCTGTCAATCATGCTCATACTTCATTTTTAAAATAGTTAATGAATTCTGTTTCTTTGTCTATCAGTGACAGAAACTACCTACAACACCTAGTTTGTATATTTCTTATTTTTGTCCATTTTGGTTCACATATTTGGAAGCTGTTTTAGATGGATACAGACTTGAAGTTGTATATGTCCCTGATGGAGTCATTTATTCATTTTAAAGAAATGTCCATCTGCATATCTGCTAATTCTTCTATCTCAAAGCCTACCCTGCCTTTTGTTATTACAGAACTCCCACCTCCCTTTGGATAATGTATTAGTTTTCTATTTCTACCCTAACAAATCCATACACTTAGTGCCTTAAAGCAGTACAAATTTATTCTTCTTATAGTTCTGGAGTTTGGATGATCAAAACCAGTTTCACTGAGTTAAAAATCAAGATGTTGATGGGAGAGTCTAAGAGGATTACTGCTTTCTTGCCATTTTAAAAATGTCGTGGTGCCCTGGATATCTTGGCTTATGGCCCTTTCTTAACATCACTATAACCTCTTGCTTCTATAATCTCATCCCTATTGTCTTTCTGATCCTTCTGACTCCTTTAAATAAATACCCTTTCATTATATCAGGGCCACCTGGAAAATTCAGGAAAGTATTCCCATCTCAAAAGTTTTAACTTAATCACATCTGCAAAGTCCTTTGTGCAATATAAGGGAACATTTACATGTTCCAGTGATTAGAACATGGACATTTTGAGGAGGGGAATTATTTAGCCTAAGACAGTGTTTCATAACATATCTCCTTCCATTCTGTTACTTTCAAAATTATTGATTCCTTATGGTTTTGGTGCGTATCATATACTCTGTATATTCTGATGTAATATTATTGTGATATATATTTTTATTATACAACTTAATTTTTGTGTTTTATTATTCCACTTGTTTTGTGTTATTTTTTTTCTCCTTTGGTTTCTTTGGGATTACTTGTTTTTATTATTCATTTTTCCTTCTATAGAATGTTAACACATTCTTTATAGCTCATTTAGCGGTTATCTAGAAACTATGACATGCCCCACTTAGTTGCTAAAGTCTGGTATTAATTAGTACATCTACCATTTATTGAAAAGTGCATGATCTTAGAGAACTTTAACTCCATCTTGCCCTAAGCCTTCATTTTATTTTACGTGTTTTGTATTTCTATTCATATTTCAACCTCTACAAAATCTTATTTTATATAGTCTATGACAATTTTTATCTTCTGCGTATCCATTCTCTCTCTTTATACTCCTTGCTCTCTATATTTCCATGATTCCATCTGATATCATTTTCCTTTCATCTCTGTTTTTTAACTGCAGACTTGCTATTAATAGTTTTTGGGGTTGGACAATATTTCTAATTTTGCTTTGTCTCTGAAAGATTGGCTCATACGGGGCCCTGTGTGGGTATTTTCTTTCAGCAGTTGGATAATATTGCCCCCCACCCCCATTTCTGCCTGGTTCTATATTTGAGTAATCAATCATCAGTTTCCTCATGTCTTTTGAAAATAATATGATTTTATTTTCTGGCTTGCTTATAAGATTTGTTTTCATTGGGTTTAGTTTTATGTGCCTTGGAGTGGTTTTTCTCTGTATTTATTCAATTTGGTTAGAAAAAACTAAAATCAGTTGTTTATTGTGTCATCAGTTTCTGAATACTCTTAGACTTTATCTCTTCCATTATTTGTTTTCTGTCAGATGCACTATCATCTCTTAATCTTGAACTCCAGTTACATGATTATATGTATACTCTTTAATATGGTAGTCAAGAACAGGGACTTGGAAAACATATGGATTAAATTTGCGCCCGGGCTCTTCTTTTACTAGTTCTGGCAGTAAGTAATTGTTCACCTGCCAGTTTCCTCATAGGTAAATGAAAGATCGTAATTCCATGCACACTAATTGCTGAGTAAACACTCAATGAGAAACACATGTAAAGCATTTAGGATACACCTTTTCGTTTCCTATATAGCAATATAGCTTTTTGTATACCAAATAGGCTGAGAATAAAATAAATTGCTTTCACCAGCATCTCTTCATGTGTTGTACTCTTATTACTTGTGTGTGTGTGTGTGTGTGTGTGTGTAACATGAAGTTACATTACCATTGCACTTAATCTGAACAGTAGGCCAAATACCTCAATATAAATTAACTTTCTTCTAAGAGCTTACCTTACAAACTATGATTATACTTTCCAGATGTTATTGATCAGAGCAGTAAGTCAAGGAAGAAAATCAGGGAGTACTGTGATATAGGAGGGGATCAGAGAGTGCATGGTCCAGTGCATTTTCTCTGCCTAGATTTTGCTGATTGTTCATCTGAAGGATCTGTAAGCATTTACTAGACAATATCAACTGACCACTACTATCAAAGACCAGAGGATTTAAACAACACTTTCAGAGAATAATACTATTACTGAACACTCCATAAAACCCAGATTGCACAAAATAACAAATGCTAATAATTAAGGATATTGTTTATTTCTGTGTTCAATTAACCAATTCATTTTGCATTCATATCAAATAATTTTGAATTCATTTTGAAAATGTATGTTTGTTAAATTCAATTAAAACTGGTATCTCCAATTAAACTAAATGTATAATTATTATCTTTCAAAAACTAGTGTGGTTATTCCCTTAAACCCATGACTGCTAGTTTAGTCATTAAGCTATATATTCATTATACATGCCTATGAATAAAACCCAGTGGAGCATTTCTATTTTAGTTTTGCAATGATAATTGGGACTTAATGAAAAGAGAAAGATATACAAAGTTATCCATTCATTTCCCTAGAGATTTTAAAAAAAACATTTATTTCTCCCCATTCTATTTCTAAG
Source organism: Crocuta crocuta (assembly GCF_008692635.1). NCBI lineage: Eukaryota > Metazoa > Chordata > Mammalia > Carnivora > Hyaenidae > Crocuta > Crocuta crocuta. The sequence continues at coordinate 246,553 of NW_027530330.1, read as the reverse complement.
CACAAAAAATACATAAGAATATTGACATAGAGTATATTGCTTAGATTCTGTTTGGAAAATAATTTTCTATGTGATCTCATTTCTAGTGAGCATCAGAAATTTCAAAAAGAAAACCACAAGTTTTCAAATATATCTGTACTGTGGATTTTATATATTTAAAAACAAATAAACAGAATAACTTTGAGAGCATCTTCCATAAGTAGATTGCTTTAAAAGCATAAGAACGAAATTAAACAGTTTTCAGCCAAAGATTTTATTTGATTAAAATGTCTTCCTCTCTCAAAAAGAAAACCACAAGCCAGTATCTCTGATGAACATGGATGCAAATCCTGAACAAACTACTAGCAAATAGAATCCAACAATACATTTAAAAAATCATTCACCGTGATCAAGTGGGATCCTGTTTTATGAGTGGGATCCTGTTTTATAAGGGTGGTTCAATATTTGCAAATCAATCAATGTGATAGGTTACATCAGTAAGAAAAAGGAAAAGAACCATATGATCATCTCATCAGATGCAAAAAAAAAAAAGCATTTGATAAAGTAAAACACCTAGTCATAATAAAATCCTCAACAAAATAGATTTATTTATCATTTCCCCAATCCCGCAGCTACTAGCAACCAGCATTCTAGTCTCTAGTTTCTTTGAGTTCAGCCTTTTAGATTCTACATATAAGTGATATTATACAGTATTTACCTTTATCTGCTTATTACAGGTAGCATAATATCCTCAAGGTCCATCCATGCTGTTGGGAAATAGCAGGATAGGGAAGAGATTTTCTAGTATGTTAATCCCCACACCTACTCCATGTAAACCCACAAATATTTGTCAGAATAGTGAATGTTTACTTATCTCAAGTGATTTCTTTATTAGAAGTCTTTCTTTGAATCTTCTTTTAAGAAAAGAAGATCTCTATATTCTAGGGGGGAAATACCTTAAAAAGTGAGAAGATTTATCAATCAATTGATGATGATGATGATGATAGATAAGATAGAGGATAGATAGATAGATAGATAGATAGATGATAGACAGATATAGGTTATTATAAGAAACAAACATCTTTGTGGTCTATAAAAGGAAAGCCCCTAAGGAGTTGAGCCTAAAATATTATAGCTTATAATATAAAATATTATAAAAAAATATTGTGGTCCAACTTCCTAATCCTAATAAACAGAGTCTATGGACTTTTTTCCAACTTGGCAGAGATAATTACTCGCCAATGTTTAAATTTGGAAATGAAATGGCCAATACCTTTAGGTAAAACCAGTAACAGAGATGTTGGTCTCTTGTTTGTATAAGCCTAGAAATGAACCTTTTATATGATTCAGAGCCTAGAGCTTAGCTGCTAATGTGAGACTAGCCAAAAACTGCTGTGAACAATAAAAAGCCAACTTATTGACAATGTTTATACCATCTTATAGGCAAACATCCCTGAAAGAAGATCCTAACAGACAATGAATTGTCACATAAAAATCTTAAAATACACAAGGAACACAAGAACTCACACACACACACACACACACACACAGGTCAAACAAAATGGGGAGAGAAGAAATTCGATACTCTTAAAAAAAGAAAAGCATTCTAATTCCATATAGAACTGTTAAGTGTCAAGAAATATTGAGACAATTCTCAAATGGAAGAAATGAGGGTTTTGGCTTCCTGATATCAACGATTAAGTATGGGGATAATTTGTTACACAGTAATAGGTAATTAATACACTAAGATTCTAGTCCTTGTTCTAGATTATACATTTTAATCATGATTCTGGTCCACTAGTACCTTAATGTTCCTGAATGAGTTGTTTATTTGATTTGAATTGTATTTCTCTTTGTACAATTGTTATATTTAAAGTGCCTACAAATAGAAAAAAATAAAATTTATTAGCCTAACTGTATACTTCCGTGTGGCCAGAAAAGAATTTTATTAACATTTTAATAGAAGTGAACTTAAATAGTAAATGACATTTTAAAATAACTTCATTAGATATTATTTTATAAGTAATTATAAACTTGGTTGTAATTATTTATAAAGAAGCAGCCCAGTTCCACATAAAAAAGGCAATTCTTCCAACAACTAGTTTTCATTTATATAAATCACAATTTCCTGAATAACAAAATGGTTTATCTAAATCACAAAATGGTACACTATCTTGCCAATAGTTGCATCAATGTCTTATTACACTTTGCATATGAAAGAAGCAGAATTCTCAGATTTCTATTTCTGTTGATATCCACCACACTTAGAAGTATATTTTAATATAAAGTAGGAAGTAATTTTGAATTAATAAAAAGTAAAGAGAGAGTAATGCAGTTACTGAATCTGAAGCGAGCTCCAGGCTCTGAATAATCAGCACAGAGCCCGATGCGGGACTCAAACCTACAAACTGTGAGATCCTGACCTGAGCCGAAGTTAGACGCTTAACCAACTGAGCCACTCAGTTGTCCCTAATTCTTATAACTAATAATGTAAACTGACTATAGAAACACCGCAATGCTCCATCACATTTAGCATGATTTCTGTCATTCCCATCTTGATGACTACACAGGTGATATGATTTACTATTATGTTCTTATTCAGCCTCTGTTGCTAACAATGGTGTGAACTTGTGAGCTCCATATCCAGGTAACACAAGAATGGGAATAGCTTCAAACCTTTCTCCTGGCAATTGGCATGGGGATCTTATCAAAGAATTAAACATTCACAGTCTTTGCAGTGATTACCAACTCTCAATAATCTATAATTTAAAAAAAGGAATATTGAAGAGGAAACCTATATCTAATTCAAATTTATATCTACCTTTAATATGTGTTAATAATGCAAATTCTTAAAAGGTTTCCTTAGTATATTTTACTAATTATCTTAATTATTTCTTAAAATGTAGTCACCTGCTAGACACCAAGAAGTCAAACCATTTACCTTAAAAGAGGAACAAATACACAAATTATATTTATTTTTATGAAACCTGCGCTCTATAAAGATAGAAATAACTGCAGGGGGAAAAAAAGGAAAAAAGTACTTGGTTAGTCAACCAGTTAAATAGATGATTTCCTAAATTTTGCACTAAAAATGTTTTGTTTGTAATCAATGCAGCTCCTTATTGATGAAAAGTATGTTTTCCATGCTTCTAGAAGTACTCACATTACAGTTTATATTCCATGGAAATAAAATGCTTGTTCTTATAAATATATTAAATATAGATTTATATTTTTCATTTGATTTATAGATGATATAGATGAGAGATGATAAATGATAGAGAAAGAGAGAGATAAATAGGTAGATAGCCTATATAATTTATCATTAACTATAAGAAAACATTATTTTTAAAAATAGCTCAGACTTTTTTTTTTTTTTCATTCTAAAATTGTATGACGCAGGTGGCAGACCCTGGTGAAAACTGAAGTCTCTGAATGGCCATAATATTTCAAAGGGTAAGAAAAAACTTCTTCCAAAAATATGTGGCCCTTCAAATTTTCCTTCTTCATCCCAGTGACAAGCTGGGAGCATTCATCTGACACTACTGTCCTTTCATTCTCCATAATGATGGTTACAATTTACTTCAGAAAGACATGAAGGACTTTTCTTCGCAATAGCTGCAGCGAGAGAGGATTGTGCCTTTTATCTGTGTTTGGGCTTTTTTTTTTTTTTTT
>NW_027530330.1:208267-242873 GCF_008692635.1 Crocuta crocuta | reverse complement strand
AATTTATAAATGGAGCAGGTGTAGAGGAATTAATGAAGCAACTGCCAAATTGTAGGGGTCATTGGTGTGTTGAAAGCTATAAATTAGCCAGGTCTTGTGGGAAATTACCCTCTACCTCTATTGAGATTCTGCCATTTCTAAATTCAAGTTCAAGACAAGACAAAAAGCAATTTGAAAGTGGAAAAGAAAAGTGCTAGTTAGCTTTCATTGTTCAGGGTCAAACTAAATGAAAAACATACTGGAATATTTCTAAATATTAACTTTACAGTGAAATCCACCAATATAAATGTAGTTAAATTTTATTAATTCTAGAGAAGAAAATATAGTTTGTGCTTTATTAAAACCATATTTCTATTGGTAGGAGCAATTTAAAACTATTAGAAGTACAATAGAAACCAGTGTTTACAAAGATATTGGTTTGTTGAATTCATATTAAATCCACTGTGTTTTCAGGGAACTGTTATGAGACTAAGGATTAAAAGGAATTTGAATCAAATATGAAATCACAGGATAGGTTTCTCTCACTTTCTGCCTCAGACTCTGACTTTCTCATTGTTAAATGAAACATCAAAGAGGAAGTCCTTTATTTCTTTTAAGATTTCTTTCATTTTTAGAGAGAGTGTGTGTATGCAGGGGAGAGGGAGAGGGGGAGAGAGAGAGAATACCAAGCAGACTCCACACTTTCAGTGTAGAGCCCGATGTGGGGCTCTATTCCAGGACCCTGGGACCATGAACTATGCCAAAATGAAGAGTTGAAGCGTTGGATGCTTAACCGACTGAACCACCCAGGAACCCCAAAAGTACTTTATTTTTTTAATGTTTTATTTATTTCTAAGAGAGAGAGACACACAGCGTGAGCAGGGGAGGGTCTGAGAGAGAGGGAGACACAGAACCCGAAGCAGACTCCAGGCTCTGAGCTGTCAGCACAGAGCCCAATGCGGGGCTCAAACCCATGACTGTGAATCAAAGTTGGACGTTCAACTGACTGAGCCACTCAGGCGCCCCATCGAAAGTTCTTTATTTTTAAAACACATTTGTTGTAATAGGATAAAAGCTAAAAAAAAACAAAAAAAGAAGAAGATATTTGAAATTCTTTCAAAATAATGTTAAAATTTTATTCATATTTTTTCAAAGTTACAAAGAAGAGAAATAAGACTTGTAATGTAGCTATGATGCAAGGAAAATAACTTACTTGCACAACAGGAAAACTTGTAAATTATGTTAATTCTGGTTAATACAGCACTTTTCACAAAATCTAGAATTTTAGTTCAAATGTACATAAATCCTTATAAAGTTTTTCAAAGTATAATATTCTACAAATAACACAAACACAGAATATACGGTTTTGCCTAAAAATTATAGCAGAAAGTAGGAAAGATTATGTATATATCATATGTTTATTTAGATGTCAAACATGTACATTAATGTTATACTACCATTGACTATGGAAGTATGCTCTATCCAGTTTTTTTCTATTATTTATTTCCTGTTGTCACATTACTATTTCTCTCTTCTCCAAAGTATATACTTCAATGTATTTGATAAATATTTTACAATACATCTGTATCATTTTAAATATAGAGGATTTTAAATTTTAGTTTATATGTTGGAAAATATTTTTTACTGTTTCACTAAACATTATGTTATATAGCATTATGTAATTTTCTCAGCATTATGTAATGTACATACCACTATGTACTCCAGTCATGTTACACTTCTTATAAATTAACTGCTTATAGTAGCTGAGAATGTTGCTTTGTATCCATTAATCACAGTTTACCTACCTGTCTTCCTCCCAATGTGGGAACATTATTTCCAGTAATCAATTTCACAAAACTACATAAAAGGAAATCTCCACAAATGTTCCTTATGGACGTGGGCAAGCATATCCATTCATATATGTGCAGAATGAATTATTGAATCCTAGAGTAAATACTTGCCTTAGTTCATTATTTTCGTTTTCTTCTGAGAGTGACCTCCAGAATGGCTATATCGTCCTAGAAACTTGTAAGCAATATATGAGACATTCATTTCCTAAAATAGCAATAGACTTACCAGGTCTATAGATCTCCCCACTAATGAATTTCCTGTTTATTTACTATTCCTAATTTTCTAATATTTACTTTAAGTTTATGGAGAACAACTTTTATTCCAGAGATTAATCATTTTCAGATTTATATGGCACAAATATTTTCTCATCCTGTTATTCAAGAAAGCTGTTTTTGAACAGAAATTCTTATTTTGTATGTATGTAGTCAAATTCATGATTTTGCTTATGATATATTCTTTGGGGATTTGTTTAATACATGAATCTCTACCCCTACATAAGAACTAAATTGTCTGAATTTTCTTTGATTACCCTAATAGTTTTTACTTCACATTTTGACGATTAGTCAGTGGGGTATATTTTTTCTATATAATATAGCATACATGTTTAGCCTCAGTTTTCTCTAAATAATTTTTGTCCTGATAACTTTTCCCAAATGATTCAGCAAAATTCACCTCTTTCCCACGGGTATGTGGTATCACTTTTATCATATTCCAATTTCTCATATGTACATTCATCTAATACTGGTTCATTGTTAATGTCACTGATAAGACTATATTGTTTTTACTATTATTTTGTGATAATAAGTATTCATGAACTTTACACATCCATAAAATTTCTACAGTAAATTGTTGAGGTCATCAGTAAAATCTTCCTACTACTGTAATAGGGATTACATTTAATCTATTGATCAGTGTGGAAAGAAATAAAATATTATAATGTTAAATAATTGCATCATGAAGAAAGTATAATTTTTTATTTACTCATCATCTTTTATGTATAACAGTAAAGTTTTAAACTTTATCAATCCTCTGCTCACTTCGGCAGCACATGAATTAAAATTGGAATGATACAGAGAAGATTAGCGTGGCCCTGCTCAAGGATGACACCCACACTTTCTCAATCCTATCACCCTTTAATTGTCTTCTAGATTCATTCTTTCCATACCCTTTTCCCTACTTAAAAGTTTAGATCCTTCAACATCTAAATTGTCTTCTTACTACTTACCCCACATAGTTCATCATTATGAAACCTCACTTACATAATAAAAAGCTCACTTACTTAGAAATATTTTCATTGGAAACATAATTGCGTGCTTGTAAATTATCCTACCATAATTATGTTTTAAAATGATCCTGCTAAAACTTAAATCAGATAATTCCACAGTATTGCTCAAAACTATGCACTGGAATCCATTCTGATAACAGCCACAAGATATATATGAACTTTCTCTTCTTCATCACCTCTATGACCTGCCCTTCTACCTCTTCACCTCTTCTACTCTGCTGTAATTCTCTGGCTACTTTGTAAATCCTCAATATGTCAAGTGCACATTTTTCACCTTTACTTTAACGATTCCTTCTGTTTGAAAAGCTTTTAACTCAAGATATATGCAAAGCTTTCTCATTCCATTCATCCAGGCACCTGTTCAAATTTGTTGAATGAGCATATAACAATGCACTTATCTCTTTTATTTTTGTGATTTCCATTTCATGACATATGACCTGTTTTTAGTTTTATGTCTTTAAAAACAATGCATATCTATGAGCATATTTGGAACTCTTCCAGTACTAAGTTAAATACCTCTGTTAAAGTTGAATTGCTAGGCTATGAGGTATGAGATAGTTAAAATATGCCAGGTAGTGCTAATTTATATTCCCATCAACAATGAATAAATGTTCCAGGAGTTTAAATTCTAACAAAACCTAAAGTGTGTTTTTAATTTTTAAATTTTTTTCTGGTTTTAATTTTCAATGCCCTGATCACTAACACATTTGAACAATCTGTCACATATTTATGGACCATTTGCCACAACGGTTTTGTCATATATCTGTTCAAATCTTGTGTCGATTTTCTTCTATGGTTTGCTTTTCTTTTCTTTTCCTTCTTCTTTTTTTTTTAATCTACTGTATAACTTTTCTTGTTAGTTCCTTTTGAATTATATTAGCCAAAAATATTTCCCTTCAAATTGTGGCTGGTCTTTTAAATTTTTCCCTTTGGTAGTAATGCATGTTATGATCATAAGTACTCAGGTTATCAATTTGTATATATTTCAGTTTTTGTGCTGTGTTTAAATTTTTTTAAGGACTCCATTTTGATCTGACACTTGTGCTGAAAATAATGAAAATAAGAAAAGTGATAGTGGACTAAGAATCAAATATCTTGTTAAAAACCACATAGGAGTAGTTTCCAGAGTCTTTTTTTTTTTTTTTTTGAGCAGTCTCATGATGGCTTTATTACATTTATTGGCATAACACCTATAATATCTTTTATCTTTAAAATTCTTAGACTTTAAATGTACCATTTTTTTACCCTAAGTGTTTAAGAGAATTTTTCCAATGTCTCTTCATTCTCCTTGTTGCTCTTAAGATGTGATAGTGTTATTATTGCTTGTTTTAGAACGGTGTACCTTTACTTTTAGCTATTTTTATGATTTAAAATGTCTTTGATTTTCAGGAATTTTGCCATGATATACCAAAGTGTGGCTTGGATTTATCCTGCTGTAGGTTCAATCATCTTGAATTGGTTATTTTTCACATTTGTTTTCATTAATAATCTCTTTGAATTCCCCCTTGCATTTCCACATTTTCTTTCTACTGTATTTTTCTTTGGTTTCTTCAGTTTATTTATTTATCTAAATATTTTTTGTGTTCATCAGGTGTTTATTCTGTATCTTGAGCTAATTTCTGATATTGAATTTTTCCATTCTAGAATGTGGCTAAAGATGCTTATTCTAAAGATGCCAAATTTCTTGTAAAATTCTACTTTTCACCTATTTTGGCCTTAATTTCATATATCTTTTTCACTGTATTAGGCTGAGTTTTATCCATTTTTCTGCTAAGTTGAAATTCTTGACCATTTTCACACTTGTTCTTACTGTTAATTTTCTCTACAATATCTGTCATATTTTCATCTATTTGAATGTCTACTAGTTTTTATGTAGCTAAACTGTAAACTTAAAGGTACTATAGGGGCATCTGGGTGGCTCAATGGGTTAAGCACCCAACTTTTGATTTTTGCTCAGGTCATGATCTTACGGTTTATGAGATCAAGCCCTGCATCAGGCTCTGCGCTGACAGCACAGAGCCTGCTTAGGATTTTTTCTTTCCCTCTCTTTCTGTCCCTCCTCCACTTGTGCTTTCTCTCTCTCTCTCTCAAAAATATAAATACATAAACTAAAAAATCTTCAAAAAAACATAGTCACTGTAGAGAATCCTAAATATGTTTTTTTTTTCATCAGAGAAGATTCACTCATCTGTTATACAGATAGCACAAGGATATCACTTCAATCCAAGCAGGGGCACTGTTAGGTGAAAATTGAGGATATTTGTATATCTCTGCTTCATTCCTGTCTGTTGAGCATGGGCTCTTGGGCTTTTGATTGAGACTTTGTCAGGTTTNGTCGGAGCTTAACCGACTAAGCCACCCTGGCGCCCCCACTCATCATTATTTTTAAGCATTTCTCCAGTTTGTGTTTCTATTCTCCTACCCAATTGAGAAACAAATCTTCGGGATCTATCTGTAANCAGCACAGAGCCCGACGCGGGGCTCGAACCCACGAACCGCGAGATCATGACCTGAGCGAAAGTCGGAGCTTAACCGACTAAGCCACCCTGGCGCCCCCACTCATCATTATTTTTAAGCATTTCTCCAGTTTGTTTCTATTCTCCTACCCAACTGAGAAACAAATCTTCGGGATATATCTGTAAGCAAAGACTAGCTATATGTGTTCTTCCTTGAGCACAGTGACAATGCAGGGAATTTCACTCTCCTTTTAAAAAGACTGTAACAGTCTAGGTTTCTGGCCTCTTGAGCATCTCCAGAACTCAAATATTCTTGGAAGGATCTAGGCATGTGGTTGATCAGATCTTAATTTTGATTACCAAAATCTTCATTTTGGTTTTTTTTCTTTCCTCCAACATTGTTTGTCTGCTTATGCTGATCCCAATCCTATGTNGGATCTAGGCATGTGGTTGATCAGATCTTAATTTTGATTACCAAAAATCTTCATTGTTTTTTTTCTTTCCTCCAACATTGTTTGTCTGCTTATGCTGATCCCAATCCTATGTTCAAGCCCAGAACTGGATGAGGCACCCAGCTTAATAAACAAAGCAAAAACAGTGCTGGTGAACATCAGCTTACCTCAGATAGACTTTAATCTCTCTTGAGTGAGGTAGTAATTGTAAAATAAAATAAAATCTACTAATATGTTGTGAAGCTGATAGTAATTCAACTAGAAATAGCAATTAGAGAAATGAAAATTGTTGTTAAATTTCTTTTCAGTTCAGCTCAGTATTTGGCACTAGATGTGTTAATACCATTTTTTTTTTAACCCTTTTCTGCCCTAGAGTCTTTGGAACCCACCGTACCACCAGCTGAGTGCCATTTGTACTAACTAGCCATAAGAAAGTCATAAGAAAGTTTTCAATTCTTTTTAATTTCTTTATAATTTTGATTCTTCAGATGTGGGTAAAGGAAGAAAAGCCAGCAGCCCATGTTAGTCTGCCACATTGTCAGAAACTATTTAAATCTTATTTATGGAGCAAATTGTATGCCATTTACCATAGAGAAATGAAAACAAAAAATCAGATATGGCTCTTTAAATGTTTTAGTCTAAATTTCAAAGAATCAATAGATGCCTGTGATAACTAGCGAATAGAGGACAAGAAATTTAATTTAGAAACTTCTTCATCCTTTATCATTTAAATGAGTAATGCAAACCAGTTATGAAGACTCAGGTTTTCAGTAACTTTCCAAAAAGGGATAATTACAATCTAGATGTTTTAAGAATGTATAATATCTATTTCACTACTATTTTGGTATTCATTTTATAAATGACTAGTAATTCTAAAATATCTGTAAGTAGATGGGGTACCTGGGTGGCTAAGTCAGTTGAGCATCCAACTCTTAGCTTCCATTCAGGTCGTTATCTTGTGGTTTGTGAGCTCAATCCCCACATCTGGCTCTGTGCAGACAGCACAGAGCTTGCTTAGGGTTCTCTCTCTCCCTGTCTCTTTGTCCCTCTCCTGTTCATGCTCTCTCTGCCTCTCTCTCAGAATAAATAAATAAACCTAAAAAAATTAAAAATTAAAATATGTCAGTGGAGTTTCTATTTCTATATGGTCCTCTATGTTTACTTCTTGTTAACTTTTTACATACTTTTACATTAATTACATCATTAAATAGTAATTTAACTTNGTGGCTAAGTCAGTTGAGCATCCAACTCTTAGCTTCCATTCAGGTCATGATCTTGTGGTTTGTGAGCTCAATCCCCACATTTAGCTCTGTGCAGACAGTGCAGAGCTTGCTTAGGGTTCTCTCTCTCCCTGTCTCTTTGTCCCTCTCCTGTTCATGCTCTCTCTGCCTCTCTCTCAGAATAAATAAATAAACCTAAAAAAATTAAAAATTAAAATATGTCAGTGGAGTTTCTATTTCTATATGGTCCTCTATGTTTACTTCTTGTTAACTTTTTACATAATTTTACATTAATTACATTATTAAATAGTAATTTAACTCTAGTGAATTATGTGTGCCACAGCATCTGATTTGAAATATTTGCTATTTGAATTAATAATCTCAAAAAAAATAACTTTTGCCATTATTTTTCAAGTGTGAGCATATTCAGTGAAATAATNCATACTTTTACATTAATTACATCATTAAATAGTAATTTAACTTTAGTGAATTATGTGTGCCACAGCATCTGATTTGAAATATTTGCTATTGGAATCAATAATCTCAAAAAAATTACTTTTGCCATTATTTTTCAAGTGTGAGAATATTCAGTGAAATAACTGCACTACAAAATAATGACAGAGACTTTTCTCTGTTTTTCATGTCTTAAAATAAATGTTTAAATATGTTTCTTTTTTTTTCAAATGTTTTACNACTACAAAATAATGACAGAGACTTTTCTCTGTTTTTCATGTCTTAAAATAAGTGTTTAAATATGTTTCTTTTTTTTTCAAATGTTTTATTTATTTCTGAGAGAGAGATAGACAGCATGAACAGGGGAGGGTCAGAGAGAGAGGGAGATACAGAATCTGAAATAGGCTCCAGGTTCTGAGCTAGCTGTCAGCACAGAGCCCGATGTGGGGCTCAAACTCACAAACCGTCAGATAGATCATGACCTGAGCCAAACGAAATCAGACACTCAACTGACTGAGCCACCCAGGCACCCCTAAATATGTTTCTTATTACTTTAGAGTTGTTCTGGAGATTTAAATATTGCCTCTGAATATTCTAAGACTTATTTATTTCAGTTTTATAGCAATGTCCATAGATTGTTTCATGGCTTACATATTTCCAAATTTAAATATAATTTCTCTATTATTTTTATCTGAAATTGGAAGTATCCAAGCAGCAACACTCTTTATAGAGAATGATCCCTGAGAGAATTTAACTTATTGAGTTTTGTTTTAAAAAGATGAGATATACTAAGATTTCAATTTCATATTATTTTCTTGATGAAGAAAATTTCCTTATTCAATGATGCAGAAAATATTTAGTTTTCTCTCAAATTCATAGATTCCTGTTGAGATATAAATGAATTGGCTCTACTTAGAAGATTAATATTCATATTTTTATTTTTGTAAATGTGCTTTTTCTCTATTAATCTCTTCTTGTTTTTCAGCAGATACCTGCATGAATACTAATTTGACAGATTTTGTCTTAATAGTACATACACATGCTAATGATAGGCAAGTATGGAGTATCCCTAATAAAGTAACTAATAAAAGAGTTTTCAAAGTATATGACTCTGACACAAGTATTTTTTAAAAAGGGAGATGCTTCTGAGTGAGGGGGGAAAAGTGTAGGAAACACTGTGTTACCAGTAGATTTCTTTCCACAAAAGAACTAAAATATTCTAACTTGTTAATGGATATGGCACATTTTCCATTGAAGATGTCATATTTAACATTTTCTAAACTTATTTGCAACACTTCAGAGGACCAGCTCTAATACCCACTTTGACAAATACTAATATAATATCAAAGAATTTTTTCAGGAAAATGTGCTCTTCACTGTAATAAATAAATAAATTTTAAAGACAAATATACTAATATATCTTGATGCAAAGAGTAATTATTTTCTGTTATGGAAGGTGGACAGCAAATAAGAAGCCCTAATTCTAAATTTTTTTTTAATGTTTTTATTTATTTCTAGGAGAGAGAGAGAGAGACAGCGTGAGCAGGGGAGAGAGAGAGGGAATCACAGACTCTGAAACAGGCTCCAGGCTCTGAGCTGGCAGTCAGCACAGAGCCCGACTAGGGGCTTGAACCCACAAACCACGAGATCATGACCCAAGCGAAAGTCAGACGCTTAACCGACTAAGCCACCCAGGCGCCCCAAGAAGACCTAGTTCTAATCTTAGTTTTTTCACTCTTTAGGGATAGAATCGTGAGTTGTGCTAATAGGTAATTTTGGCCATCAGGAATATAGTAACTATAATAAATAAGTTGGATTTTTCTAGTCTTTTTATGTACATGTGTCCTTAAGAACCCTATAGGCATGCTATTAAATGTAAAGATTCTTAAGGTCTATTTCTTTACATTTTGCTTGAGAACATCCAGATAGAGCTCAGGCATTTGTACTTTTAAGTTTCTAGGTGATTCGAGTGACCAACAAATTTGAAAACTAATGGTCTAGATAGAGAGTAGGGAAACTACAGCTCAATAGGTCAAATCTGGACCACAGACTATTTTAGGTAAGAATTGTATTCCATTGTTAAGGTATTGTACCAAAAATTAATACATAAAAGAGAAAATATATGATAGAGACTACATGTAGCAGGCAAAGCTTAAAGTATTTATCCTCTGGCTCATTACAAAAAGTCTTCTGACCTCTGATCTCGATCATTTTTGTAACTATTTTCAAATAATTTTTCTAATAATTTTTAAATATTTTTAAAATAATGTCTTTGCTGAGAAACAATTTACATACCTTAAATGCACTTTTTTAAAGTATAGATGATGGTATTCAGTATATTCACAAAATTGTGCAATCATCACCACTGGCTAATTCTAGAACATTTTCACAGCCTCCAAAAGAAGTTCTCTACTCATTATCAGTCACTCCCCATTCTTACCTCAGTCCATCCCTGGCAATCTACTTTCTGACTCTACAGATTGGCCTATTCTGGACATTTCATATAAATGGAATGATACCATATGTACACTTGTGTGTACTGCCTTCTATCAATTAGCATAATGTTTTCAGGTTTCATTCATGTTGTAGAATTTGTCAGTATTTCATTTCTTTTTATTATTAAATAATATTTCATTATATTGGTATGTTATATCTTGCCTATCTATTTATTGGTTTATGGACATTTGGATTGTTCCCATTTTTTGGCTTTTTTGAATAGTGAAGCTAAAAACATTCAAGTGCAACTTTTTGTGTAGACATGTTTTAAATTTGCGAGGGTCTATATATATAAGTGAGATTGTCGAATCATCTGGTAATGCTATATTTAGCATTTTATGAAACAAACAGTTGTTTTCCAGAGTGGCTGCACTATTTTACAATTTCCCCCGCAATGTATTAAGTTTCTAATTTTCCACATTGTTCTCACATTATTTTATTTTTTTCCTTTTCTTTTCTTAAATTTTTTGAGAAACTTATTTATTTATGTTGAGAGAGAAAGAAAGTTTTTTGGGGGTGGGGAGGATCCCAAGCAGGCTCTGCACTGTCAGCACAGAGACCAACAATGGGTCATAAACTATGAGACCGTTACCTGAGCCAAAATCAAAATTCGGACACTTAACAGATGAAGCCACCCAGGCACCCCAACACTTTTTATTTTCTCTCTTTTTAATTTTTAACCTCCCAGTGGATACAAAGTGGTCTCTCAGGGTTTTGATTTTAATTTCCATAATGACTAACGATGCTGAAAATTTTCGTCATATCTTCATTTTCAATTTGCATATCTTCATTGTTGATGTGTCTATTCAAGTATTGTGCCCATTTTCCTAAATTTTGTATCTCTTTATTTTTATTTTTGAGCTGCTCATTATATATTCTGGAATACAGGTCCTTCATCAAACATATGATTTGCAAATATTTTCTCCGATTCTGTGAGCTGTCTTTCCACTTTCTTGATGGTGTCCTTTGTAGGATAAAAAGTTTAACTTTATTATTTTTTTTTATAAGAACTTAATCTTTTTTTTAAAAGTATTTTTTATTTATTTCTAGGAGAGAGAGAGAGAGAGAGAGAGAGAGAGCATGAGCAGGGGAGGGTCAGAGAGAGAGGGAGTCACAGACTGAAACAGGCTCCAGGCTCTGAGCTGGCAGTCAGCACAGAGCCCGACGCGGGGCTTGAACCCACGAACCGCGAGATCATGACCTAAGCGAAAGTCGGATGCTTAACTGACTAAGCCACCCAGACGCCCCTAAAAACTTTAACTTTAATGAAGTCTCTTTTATCTCTTTTCTTTTGTCTTGTGTTTTCAGTGACATTTCTAAGAAACTATTGTCTTCTCCTAGGTCAAAGCTCTACTCACACTTTCTTCTAAGAATATTATAGTTTTAGCTCCCACATTTAGGTCTATGATACATTTTGAGTGAATTTTGTGTATGGTATGAGGTAAAGGTTTAGTTTCATTCTCTTGCATGCAGATATCTAGTTTTTTGGGCATCATCTGTGGTCTAGATTTTTTTAAAGAAATGTATAGCTACCACCTGGCGCTGTTACATTTCAATACTCATGAAAAATTTCAGATATAAACATATTTTCTTATTCAGCATAAATAGCATTCATCAATCTAGATATGTTATGTTAGTATAATTCATAATCATTGAGCCAGAAATATCACAAAGTTTACCCACAACTGATAATGCACAAATATTCCCCATATCAGATTCACTTGGAAGTTTCTCTGCTGTGACAATATCTAAACAAAAACAAAAATACATCAGTAGGACTATATCAAAGTCACTTCATTTATATGTGCCAGTTACAAGGCACAGTAGGGATGCCTAAAAGTATGACAGCTATTTATATTAAAGGTAAACTTCAGCCTCTCTTAATAAAAATAATAGAATTCCAAAAGAAACGACCAACAAATGGACATGTTCTATTCGGGCAAGGAAAAAAAAAACACTTGCTATAAAGCGTGTTATTGTTGCCATGTTCTTATTCTTCCTTTGACTCCTCACAAAAAATTTTATATGTCTGCTTTTATCACTTCCATCTGTTTGAAATGTCTTGCTACTGTTTGTGGTTCATTAATGAGCTTATATTCTACAAAAACTTGCTAAGTGTTAGTTTTTCCTCAACTAACTTGATAGTTTGAGTTTACCAGTACATAGCGCGACTTCACAGCACCAAGCTTAATGGTTTGAATTCCAAGTTATATATATAAAAGGAATTTAAAAGCTTTTATTTGTTTTTTAATGTCATACTTTATATTATTTTTCTCCTAGTTTATTAAGAATTTATAAAAGGTTTGTTGAAACCCTACTGTGCGAAATTATCGCTTTTTGAAAGAAAACATTTGAAAGATTTCACAAATACTAGTTTAACACAACTTCTACTAACAAACTCATTCTTGGAATGCCTGGGTGGCTCAGTCGGTTAAGCCTCCGGCCTTGGCTCAGGTCATGATCTCACGTTCGTGGGTTTGAGCTCTGCGTTGGGCTCTGTGTTGATACCTCAGAGCCTGGAGCCTGCTTAGGATTCTGTGTCTCCCTGTCTCTCTGCCCTTCCCCATCTCATGTGCTCTCTCTCTCTCTCTCTCTTTCCCTCTGTCTCAAAAATAAATAAAAACATTAAAAAAAATTTTTTTAACTCACTCTCGTGGTAAAATAATCATTTCAATTAAGTGATTCCATCATGTATCATGAAAGGAAAGGTTAAATAATGTAAAAATTTTCAAAATAACCTAATAAGTTATTAATATGCTAATTATAATGAGCAAAGTACACCATCTGTCCAAGTTCACAGAGTTAGAGACGATTTCTAGTTGTGAGCTGAAGCTGTCATAATCCAAATTCTTAATTGCTACTTCAGAAAGTGATGGTAAAAGTTAAAATGCACAACTTTATTTAACCAGAAAGGTCTAATTTATCTTGTAATCTATATAGCAAGGGTTTTAAATGTTGTGGTTTTTTTCGATTCCATTTTCCAGTTTAATAAAAAAAAACCACTTCTATCTTCTCTTAATCACAGGCATCATTGATACTGAAGTGTGATCTCTTCATGATCAACTGTATTTAAGCTTTAGAATAAACTTAATACCAGAATATGCCATTGCCTCCAGATCAAAGCTGTAAGAAAGAAACAGGGCTGGTACCTGAGCTCAGAGACAATGCCTTCAGAATTATTAATTCGGTTGCCATACATACCAAAGCAGCTGCAAAGAACATGAGACAAGGGAGGGAAAAGGGCCTCTCTGTCACAGGCATTCACCTATCACTTGGGTAAAATGCAAATCACCAATGCATAAAAAACAAACAAAAGTCTTCCAAAATTCTAAATAGAATGAAAGAGGGGCAAATCACGGAAGACTGATTTTTTAAAAAGGAAAATTAATATAAACAGAAGGAAAAAGTACCATTTTTCATGTTTTGTCTTTGAAGTGTCAATAAAATAGATCTCAAAATGTATCAAGAAAATGAATAACAATGATGAAATTTTCAAGTAGTGTAAAAGCATAATTTTCTTTCTCACTTTCATTTTTATTCTATAGCATTATTCTTAGCACACATTGGTGTGCAATATCCTAGTCCTATCCCTATGCATCAGCTATGAACATGCTTTCATTGATTTTTTACTTTACTTTTATTTACTTTATTTTATTTTATTATTTTTTACAGAGAGTGCATGCAAGTCGAAGAGAGGAGCAAAGGTAGAGAGGGGTAAAGGGAGAGAAAGAGAGAGAGAGAGAGAGAGAGAGAGAGAGAGAATCGTAAGCAGACTCCATGCTCAGCTTGGAGCCTGATGCAGGGCTCGTTCCCATGGCCCTGGGATCATGATCTGAGCCCAAATTAAGAGAAGGGCACTCAACCAGCTGAGCCACCCAGGTGCTTGCTTTCATTGATTTTTATAAATACACCCACATATGCATGTGCCTTAATTTCTAACAATTTCATTATTTTTAAAATTTTTCAAAACTGTTTGTTTATTTTTGAGAGAAAGACAGAGTGTGAGTTGGAGAGGGGTAGAGAGAAAGAGAGAGAGAGACATGGAATCCAAAGCAGGCTCCAGGCGCTGAGCTGTCAACACAGACCCCAATGCGGGGCTTGAACTCACAGACCTTCAGTGAGATCATGACCTGAGCTGAAGTTGACTGCTCAACAAACTGAGCCACCCAGGCACCCCTAACAACTCCATTATTGATAGTTTCTTTCCATTTTTTGTTGCTTAAAAGTGGCAATGATTATTTTATCTATATTCATACAGTGAGAGCTTTTCTTAGATATATTCTTAAAAGGGAATAATTTAGAATAGAATTTCTGTGTTTTCACTGTCATTAAGTCAATTGCCAAATCTGGGTCTCCTAGGATTTTTTAAATGTTTGATTACATTTTACTCTAGAAAATTTGGATGCCTGAACAAAAAGAGATACACTATTTTTAAAGTACTCTAACCTCTGTAATTAATGAAAGAAAAGTGATCTCACTTTTCAAAACTGAAATATATATCAAGGCATGATAGTGATCCCAAAAGTTTACTCTATGTTCTCTTTGTGATTATGACAAAAAGTGTGTGTGTGTGTGCGTGTGCGTGTGTGTGTGTGTGTACAAAAAGAAAATCACTTTCAAGAATTTGGGGCATATGATTTTTTCTTTGGAGACTTAATATTTATCTATTCCCAAATACTACATTTGTTCTATTGAAAGTGTTTCTTACAGAATGAAATATCACTTTGAAGACAACAATAAAAACTAATTTGGAATCAATAGTAATAGAATAATCACTCTGATTAACCAAATACCATTTTAGAATTAGCATATGACAAGAATAAATGTCATTCTTTCTGAGAAGAAAATTTCTAGCTTCTGTTCTTGTGTCTTCTTAGATCAAGTATACATGACATATGGACATGTATTTGTACTGAGGTGATAAAAATAGCACAATTGTCTATTCTTTTTTTCTGTGATTAAACTGGAGAAGCTATTGATAATGCCATACTCATCCAGATATCAATAAGAGATGGTCGGCCTGTGTTATTAAATGTTTACTGGGTTAAATAATTGAGTGGTTTTATATTGAAGTTTCCTTCTTGATAACGCCATTAAAATGCTAGAAAATTATTCTATAGAGGTTTGTAAAATGAATATAAAACTTTGTTTTTATAAGCTTACTTATTTATTTTGAGAAAGAGAGAGAGAGAGAATGAGCAAGAGAGGGACAGAGAGAGAGGGAGAAAGAGAGAATCCCAAGCAGTTTCCACATTGTCAACGCAGACTCCCAGGTGAGGCTTGACCTCATGACCATGGCATCATGACCTGAGCCAAAATCAAGAGTTGGAGGCTTAACCAAATGACCCGTCCAGATGCCTCATGAATCTAAAGCTTCTTAAATTCACTTAAAAAAAAAGAAAGGATTAAAATGTGCTTTATGTAAGTCTCAGCACATCTGAGAATAAAATTAACAAATCAATATTTTCATTTGGATACTTTACTTGGCTTTCAAAAAATTAAACAAAACAAAAAAATATAGTGCTTCCAGTATTTTAAACTTAATGTAAAGAGTAGCAATTTTGGGGGCACCTGCCTGCCTGAGTCAGAAGACCACGGAACTCTTGATCTCCAGATTGTAAATTTGAACCTCAGGTTGTGTGTAGAGATAACTTAAGTAAATAAGACTTAAAAAAAATGTAGCAATTGTGAAAGTAAAAACTCCTAATGTAGAATTAGTCAGAGTGCCTCCCCAGGGCCTCAGAATAACAAGTTTCACTGATAAGAACCGGGACAACTCAGGGCAGATATTAACTTGAGAAGTGTGGTCAACCTTCCAGAGATACATGTACAAAGAGGATTCTTTTCCTAGTGATTAGCAGAGATATTGGCATGTAGCTCCCTGATTCAAGCTAAAGAGAGTCAACTTGGAGAAGTAAAGGAGAGGCTTCCTTACTGACTAAAAATAAAAGGTATAAAAATACTGTTTTATTTTGTCATATCCAATTCTATGTTCACACAATGAAAATGAAGAGGTGATGGGCAACTGTTTTCTAACCTTTTGGCATTTTTATACAGAGATGGAAAAAGTTATGTAAAGAGCGAAAATATGATAGGGAATAATATGTTGTTCTGAACATATAATAACTTTATAAATAGAGGAACAGATAGGAATACTTATAGAAAAAAATCTTTTATAGGAACATGTAAATATTTCTGAGACCATGATCTTTTATTATGATATACCAAATGATTCAAATATGAATTCATATGCATCTCTTCTGAAGAGTCTTTAAAAGGATATCTAAAAACAAAAAAAATATCTAATACACATGTCATATTCAGCTCTTGACTTGTTTGTACAGCATTTGGCTGTTATAGTCTCAGAGTTATTAATAAAGAATATAATTAACACATTTTTAGTACATACTAAATCAAAGAGTGTCAGTCTATACTAGATAGCCAGTTTTACTCAATTTTATTATTACCATAGATATCAAGTGCTGATTGCCTTGGCTTGTGGAAGACAAAACTATACAATAGCATTTCAGGATTTGAAAATCAAATAAGTTAAATCCAGTTTGAAAAATAAAGAATGTCCTGCATAGCACATTAGTATTAGTATTGACAAGTTATTTAGTGCATATTTAATGGATACATGGCTTTAATTTTTTTTCTTCAGATGCATCATTTTTCTGTAGTCAATAAAATTTTGGAAAGCCCTGTAACAATTAGAAAAATTTCAATCAAGAAAAATATTTATGCCAACAATAAAAATAAATGTTTTGGTAATAAGTAAAATTTATATTCTTTTGGAACTATTACAAGTATATTAATAATCAGTATGTTTTAAATATGTTACGAATAATCTAGAAACGTTTTCAAGATACATAGGCACAAAAGGGAAAACATATTTGGCACAGAAGGAAGGAAAATTTGATGATTTCTTTCTCTTGAAATACTTCCTTCAGTTGGCTTTTCACTATGTACATTTTTCTGTTTACTATGACTTCATCACTGGGGCTGTTCTTTCTCAGTCTCTTTTTGTGGCGCTTCCTCACATCCTTGACCTCATAACACCCAAGTGCTCAAAGGAAGTTCCCCAACCTCTCCTATATCTATCTATTTCACTCCATAGACAATTTTACCACATCTAGAGGCTTTAATTACCTTCCACACATGACAATTTTCAAATTTATCTCTATTCTATGCCACTCATACATCTCACTGCCTGCTCGATATCTTAGTTTCAATACATTGTAGCCAACTCACTTTCTCACAACAATTACTTCTCTCCTCAGGATTTTCCTCATCTCAGTTAATCAAATTTCAATTGTTGTAATTTGTTAGGCCAAAAATATTAGAGTTATCACTGACTCCTTTCATTCCCATCTAAAAAGTGCAATGGTTCTAGCGATCTTGTTCATACTATCTGTCATGGATGGAATTGTGTTTCCCAAAACTACTATGGTGGATTCCCAACCTTCCCAACCCCCAATGTGACTGTGTTTGGAGACAGGACCTTTAGGGAGGTAGATAAAGTTAAATAAGGTCATAAGCATGGAGTCTTAACCTAATATGGTTGATGTCTGTGTGAGAAAGAGACACCAGAGAATAGCAAAGGAGTGGTGATGATCTCTCTCTCTCTCCCTCTCTCTCTCTCTCTCTCACTGTCTGTGTATGTGGGTTTTTGCAGGCACAGAGGAGACTATGTGAGGACATAGAGATGAAGGCATCCATCTATAAATAAGGAAGAGAACCACACCAGAAACCAACTTTTGTTCCTTGATCTTGGACTTCTGTACTCCAGAAGTGTAAGAAAACAAAAGTCACATATCACAGTCTGTGATAGTGTGTTATGGCAGCCCGAGCAGACTAACACACTATCGTTTACAAGCCTCACCACTTATTGCCTCTTTGTCTACCTCTAGTCTGCTCCATGACACTGTTATCACTCACCCATATTTTTGCATTTACCTCACAGCTGGTCTCTCTTTTCTGTGTTTCTCCCCATCAGTTAGTCTCCCCATAGTATGCACAACGTATCTTTAAAGTAGAAGTTACTCTTGCTCCTAATCATCTGTTGCCTTCAAAGTAGAATATAAACCAACGTGCTTAAACTGATTGGCCTCCTTTTACTTCAGGGAACCCATGTACCACTACTCTTTCTATCACTCATGCTATTTTAGTCACACTGACCTCAGCATAGATCCTTGAATATTCCAGCTGTCCTCCTACCTCTGAGTTTTGCACCAATTGCCCCATTTTTTGGAAATCTTCTTCCTGAAATTACTCCTATGAGTTTTTCTCCAACCCTCTTCTTCCATTCTTTGTTCAAATTGTACCTTTTACTTGAGCTATTCCCTGACACTCTTTCGGTTAACTTCTTCCCATTACTCTCTGTTACTCCCTCTTTTTCTTGCCTCTTTTTTCCCCATAGCAATTACTCATATCTAAGCTACTCCATGTATTACTTATTTGCTTCTTTTTTGTAGGTTGTGTGTTTTTCCCTCTCCCATTAGAATGTAAAGTCGATCAGGTACATTAGGTTTTCTGCAGCTGCCCTAACAAATAACCCCAAAATTATCAACTTAAAACATTAATTTATTATCTCAGTTACTGTGGGTCTGAAGTCCAGGTACAGCATAACTAAGCTGGGTTCTAGCTCAGTCTGACCAGGCTGACATCAGGTATTGGTAGGGCTGTATTTTTGTTTCTTGGTTTTTGTGTTATTTTCTTTAACATTTATTTATTTTTGGAAGAGCACAAGTGGGAGGTGGCAGACAGGAGGATAGAGGATCTAAAGCAGGCTCAGCACTTACAGTCTGACAGCAGTGAGCCTGAGGCAGGGATCCAACTCACAAACCGTGAGATCATGACCTGAGCTAAAGTCCAACCCTCAATCAACTGAGCCATCCAGGTGTCTCTCTTGGTTTGTTTGTTTTTTTGAAGGCACTAGGGATGAATCTGCTTCTAAAACATCCAGGTTGTTGGCAGATTTCAGTTTCGTGTGGCTGTCAGACTAAGGTTCTTTTCCTTGGTTTTCAGCTGAGGGTGAGTCTCCTCTTGTAGACGCCACCTGCATTCTCAGACTCATTGCCACTTTCATCTTCAATGTCAGTGTGGGTGATTGAGTTTACACCATCCTTCTATCCCTTCTGACCTTTCCTTCTGCCTTCTATCTCCTACTTCCAGCCAAAGAAAATGCTCTGCTTTTAAGAGTTTATGGGATTAAATTGGTCCAATCCACCAATAATAGAGGATAATTCCCCTGTTCTAAGATCCATAAGTGTAATTACATCTGTAAGCATGTAGTATAACATATTCAGTAGTTTCAGGAATTGGTCTCTAGACACATTTGGGAGCCATTCTTCTGCCTTCCACTCTGCTTATGGGTTTAAGAGTGTGTGCATGTACCTTTTTTTCACAAGGCTTGGTTTGATTCAGTGCAAATTAATATGCACTTTACAAATTGTTGAATAGTCAACTCTTGAGAAATATTTTATTTAACATTGAGATATCAAGTTAATATATTCTAGTAGTGCTTAAAAACATTGCTAATTAAATAGCTACATTCTTTCTAACTTACTGCCCAAATATTTTAGATCCATTTTAATATTATTATTTCCCTTACAAATTCCAAGAATTATAAACAAATTTGGTGTTTGGAATCATTACTAGGAATTTACAATCTAGTAAAAGGCATAAAGACATATCAGAAATAATTAAAAAATGAGTGATATACTATGTTATCCGGGGATTTACGTCTTTTGGGTATTATGAGAATATGTGGTCACAATGGTGGGAAAGATTTGGGAAAATTTCATCAAGAACTGTATCATGAAGAATTAAAATAATTTCAATAACATAAGATGCCTAGAGAAGACACCCCTAAATAAAATATATGACAAAGATGTAGTTGTAAGAAAGTGCATTGTTTGAAGGACAACAGGCAAGATCTGTTATATTTTTCTCAAAATAAATAACACACATTGAGACAGAAAGAGATAAGACTAGAAATTATCACATTAATAACATCTATTTATTAGGCATCTATGAAGACCATGCACTCTTTCAATGGGCAATTAACACAATGGGGAACCAAAACAAAATTCCAATGGATGGACACAAATATAAACAGATGCAAGGCTACATAAGTTATCAGTTAATGACAAGTGTTTTATAGAAAAACAAACCCTGGCAGGAAAACTTGAGAGTATCAGAGCAGTGTGCTGGTTTGTATAAGGTGATTAGGGAAGCCTTTCAAAGAACAAACCATTTAAAGGCATATCTTAAGCCATGTGAAAGATAGAAGCATGCTGGTCTCTGAACAAAAAGCCTTCTAGGGGAAAAAAGAAATGTGTAAGTTTCTGAGATAAGACAGGTCCGGAGCAGATTTAATTTCTTTGGGAAAAATAAAGAAGGCTCATACATCAGGAACAGAAAGATCATGTACTGGGGAGAAAAGAAACAGGAGATGCTCTCATGAAGACATTTGCAACCTTATGATAAAGAGCTGCCTTGACTGAAAGAGTGAAGAATTCTGACGAGTTTTATAAACTCATTGAGTCACATGTTTATGATTTGGAGCTGTCACATAAAATGATTCTGGAAACAACAAACAGTGTGAAACTGAGCTGGAGGAGATCACCAGCAGAAGACATGCGAGGGGGCTATTACAATAA
Organism: Crocuta crocuta; assembly: GCF_008692635.1. Taxonomy (NCBI): domain Eukaryota; kingdom Metazoa; phylum Chordata; class Mammalia; order Carnivora; family Hyaenidae; genus Crocuta; species Crocuta crocuta. Next base: position 222,017 of record NW_027530330.1, on the reverse strand, counting down.
CTTGGTGAGGAAGCACAATGTCTGTACATGCAGGCCTGGTGAGGCATTAAAGCAGAACAGGACATGAGACGAGGTAAAGAACAAGGAGAGAAAAAGGAAGAAATAGGAATAAAATTTGGTACACAATTTCCAAACTTAAGCAAATGTAAGTAATTTAGGATTGAACCCTCATTAATAATATTGATGTGAGTTGCAGTTTGGATATTGTATCAGACACCACTTAATAAGAGATGCCTCAGATTTTTGCCTATATCCTCATTCTCCTTGGCTTGATTCATACAGAAGTGGTTGCAGCAATAACTCACGTTACACACCTCCAAAATCTACCACCTGAAGCTATTGACTAACTTCTTGAGCCTTTCTCCTCAAGACTTGAGACTTCCATCCCAACATGGGGGATTTCAATCATCTTCTTCTCTCTTGATTAAATGAATTAAAAACTAAATTAACTATTCAGTACACCAATCTTATGCCAAAAATGATTTGAAAAGTGTACATGGAAAAAGATAAAAATAAATAAATGAAGAGAAGAACAGGCAAAGATAAAAAGTTACACATCTGAAGAGAGAGAGTTGGAGGTTAGGATGTCCAAGCTGAGCTGCATATTTGAATTTTAACTCACTGTAAGTCTAAATGAATAATGTTGAGAAAAGCAGTAACATTATTGTCATTGCTCAGAGAGTAAGAACATTATTTTCCTTTAAGGAAACTAAGTTTTCCTGGAGTTATTTCTGATTTTTTTTCTTTTGTGGACCTATCCATCAGTGATAATGAATGGCATAATGTGCAATGGCCTCAACCATATTTCCTCAACAAAGGTAACTGTGGGTTTTAATATCTGTTCTTTACAGGTCCTTTGAAGAAAGACAAGACTATGACACAAATGTGAAGGACAGATAAATTTGGGGGATGGGAGTCAAGAAAGTAAGCACATAATCTACCATAATTCTGGTAGAATCTCCAAAATCAAACTACAAATAACATGAAAGTTTACAGCTTTCTGATAGTACAATCTATTCTTCCCTAGTGGAATGGATAGACTATTATGGACTAATATGACCTCCACTATTGGCGGTTTGGGCATGTAGATTTTGGTCTATTTGGGGGGTATATAGGAGGATTCCAGGAACCCCACAAATTCTTATGTACAACTATATGTCTTTTTTTGGAGGACAGATAGTCAACAGCATTCAACTACTTCTGTCTTAATCCTGGGAAATTTGTTCTGACCCAATATTATCAGGAATCTTGGTCAAGGATGCTTAAAATCCATTCTCACAAATATTTCTTCAATCCATAGATATAAACTAGCAAGGTTATCAATTTATTTGTCTGTTTCTATACTTATCATTTACTTGGTTAGTAATCCTTTCCCCTGGGTTTATTTTGTTTCTTGCTAATACACATCTCTTAGCAATTCTTCTACTGAGTGCTATGAATGGTACATTTCTTACTGCTCTATATTGGGTTTATTTTAATAAGTCTTTTATCATTACCAAGTTTTAACATTTTCACATTATTAATGTCAATTAGTATTCCTACAACACATCCAGATCTGAATTTAGTTTTTATGATCTTAATTTGAGAATGTATGCTTTCTCTAAAACAACACTTCCAGATCAGTTTTGGTTCCTATTGAATAGCAAATCAAATTGGAACAATCTCTGAACCACAAATCCAGTAAACCAGTTACTTTAAGCTTCCACCCAATCTTTGGGGTTTTTTAAATTTATTTTTTATTTTTTAAATGTTTATTTATTTAGANACACTTCCAGATCAGTTTTGGTTCCTATTGACTAGCAAATCAAATTCGAACAATCTCTGAACCACAAATCCAGTAAACCAGTTACTTTAAGCTTCCACCCAATCTTTGGGGTTTTTTTAATGTATTTTTTATTTTTTAAATGTTTATTTATTTAGGGAGAAAGAGAGAGAGAAAGAAAGGGCGTGCACACACATGAGCCGGGGAGGGTCAGACAGAGAAAGAGAAAGAGGATTCCAAGCAGGGATTCGGTGCACTCTCTGTGCAGAGCCCAATGCAGGACTTGACCTCACAACCAGGAGGTTGTGACCAGAGCTGAAATCAAGAGTCAGGTGCTTAACCAACTGAGCCACCCAGGTGGACTGTTTGTTTGTTGTTGTTGTTTTAAGGAAGTTAAATTTTAATTTTCAGACTGATATGTTTTCTTTTTCTCTGTCATTGCAGTGTATTTGGAAATAGAGGTGAGGTTAAAAGCATAAACTCACAAAATTTATTCTGAACTATAAATCTACTGGTAATATGCTAATTTTCTTGTGAACTCTCCAACATGATGTTAATAACAAGAGCACAATATTTCCATTTTGCAATGTTTTATTATTTTACTCAATATCAAAAATAATATTTTTAAATGACTGGAAAATAAACATATCTTAAAGTTGAAGATTTCAAATGTGAATATATCAGGGGAATGTTTTGGAGGGGGAAGGAATTTCCATCATGCAATTCTACTCAACATTAATGCCAAGGCTTTCCCTTCTACACTGCTTTCACTCTTTTGTGCGTCGAGTACTTAAGAATTTAATTTGGCAATTGTGAGTATATGAGTGACTAGGTTATTAAAATGTATATGAACTTATGACAGTTCAGATGGGTTTCATCCAGGTTCAGGGACATTGACAGACATTATTATGGCAGAAACTTTAAAATCAAATTACTGGAAACTATTGATGGAAGGTTTACACCTCACAGCTAACAGGGGTTTAATGGTGCATCATTACTTATATTTTAGGGCACTGTCCATACAAGGCACTTATAGCATTTTAGATGTATTCTTCTTGTCTCTGGTTCTAACCTCCAGGGTCAAACCCCATCTCCTCCTCCCTATGAGTACCTAAGAAGCCTTTTATTTATCTCCCGGAACCAAGATGTCTAGCTCATTTTATATTTTAATTTCAAGCTGCTATGACATAAACTCAGTGCTTATTTCCTTCAGTTCTTTCCTTTTGATTCTCAAGAACTTCTTTTGCAAGTTGAAATTCCAAACAGTGATTATTATTTCTTTCCATTTTAACTTGAATGATTTCTCTGCAGCTATCTGAACAGAACTGATTGATTTGATCAAACTTGAAAGTCTGTATTTCTTCCACTATGTCAAGCTGTCTATTTTTTGGCCTCAGGCTATGTGGTCTGGAAAAGATGACAGTTTAATATTTCAAGTTATTATCTATCTTTACAATTATCTTGATTTTATGTGTATATAATATAGACAACATATTCATATATTCATATTCTGTTTGATATATAAAATATATGGATGATTAAGAGGTTTTCCTTTCATCCGTGACTTAGACTGAAATTCTGAAAATAGCATATGTATACATTTTACAAACAATGGAGCAAATTTCTAAAATCAAAGCAAGAGTGCCCATTTAACTCATCACACTGTGTAGTCAAACTACACCTAAAACATAGAGCATCTTTTTTGTTTTAATTAGATCAAATGCATCAGTATTTTTGCACATTCAGCAAAGATCTAGCATTTATTAAACTCAGTTTATAAGCCACATTCAGCTATTTTACATTTTGGAAGATATCCAATATCACTACTTACCTAAATGACATTTGAGGTGGTGGCACTTAATGAGGTACATGCAATACAGTACTTAACTCATGACATCTACCACGCAGAAAATATTTTATTAGCTGATCCTGTTCTATGAATATAAATTGATTTTCCCCATGGTTAAGGAAATTGGCTCTTCAACCATACTTAAAGAGAGAGTTAACTGGGTCCATCTAGCAAATTAGAGTAGGTTTCTTTGCATAAATGACGGCATAAATGGGAAAGGGTACTTAAGTCTAGTGATCTTTGTCCCTAGCCATCATGTTTATCGATTGCCCTACATTTAGGTCAGGAAGAAAGGTCTTACCTTACAGTTTGTAGAGACCCTGGAGTTTAATTACTTTGCTACAAAGCATTAGGTAATTCTTTTTTATTTGATAAATGAGTTCCTTAAATGTCAGGTTTTTAGTGCTAATAGAGTAAGACCTTGAAAAAATATTTTTTCTTCCAAGTTTCTTATTTCTGAATCACACTGTCTTTGATCTACAAATGCAAAGAGTTTTTAGTTATTGCTATCATTACTGATGTTGGGCATGCAGGAGGCTTAGGGCTATATCAGTAAAAATGAAGGTGGTAAAAGAGGTATGAAATTGCTCCCTTTTATCAAAACTCATTCAACAAAGGGGGAGAGATACAGGCAGAGGTAGAGATAAAGAGAGACAGAGACAGAGAGAGAAGAAAGGAGAAAGAAACACTGAACACAGATAATTAACATTCTGTAATAAAGGCTTAAAAACAATGAGTCTTCCAAAAAGAGAAAATTTCCTGCTTATTTATGAAGAGGAAATATTAACGAATGAGGGGCACTTAGATGGCTTAGTCTGTTAGGCATCCAATTCTTGATCTTGGCTTGGGTCATGATCTCATGGTTCATTAAATCGAGCTCTGCATTGGGGAGTCTGCTTGGGAATCTCTCTCTGCCCCTCCCCAACTGACATTCTCCCACTCTATCAAAATAAATAAATAAACTTTAAAAAAAAAATCAACAGATGAAAGTTGACTTAAGTTCAGTGTTTAAAGATATATGGGATTAACTTAATTGGAAAGGGGGAAAAAGGGATTTTAGTTTAGTAGAGCATTTAAACTTTATGAAGCATAAAGAAATGAGGGAACAGAAATGAAAGTCACCTGACTGACATGAAAGCCAATCTGAGACATGGTATTGCTGGGCTTTGCCATTTGTCAATTATATTATATTTGCTTCAACTTTGTATTTGAAAACTTACACCAAAAATGTAAATTCTACATTTTGTACACAAAGTAGTAAAATAGGTCTAGAAATTTTGTCATACGAAGATTGATAGGAAATGAGGTGATACTTGGAAAGTTATTTTTAAGATTATATTTGCTAGTTGTTTCTATACTTTAATTTTTAGTTATAATATTGATGGTTTTCTAGAGGAGGTTAAGAAGAAATATAAAACTTGTCTGTTAACATGTGAAGGGCTGTCATTTAAGAGAAAGATTGGAATATTGTGAATGATGCCAAACGGCAAGGACAAAACCACTGGATAGGAATTACAAGTAATCTTGGGCCTAGTAAAGTAATAAATAGCTCCCATAGAATCAACCATTAGAGGGGCGCCTGGGTGGCTCAGTCTGTTAAGTGGCCAACTTCAGCTCAGGTCATGATCTCACTGTTCATGGGTTCGAGCCCCGCATCGGTTCTGTGCTGACAGTTCAGAGCCTGGAGCCTATTTCNCAACCCATGAACCGCGAGATCATGACCTAAGCGAAAGTCGGACGCTTAACCGACTAACCCACCCAGGCGCCCCTAACAAAATAATATCCTATTACTGAATATATTTAAACAAATGTGAATGATTTTTAGACAATGGGTGCTATAGAGGTAATCCCTTCATTATTCTAGATAACATCTACGATTTTTTCCCCTAAAAAGTCTACTATTTTATAAGTAGATTTACTAGGTTAAGTGACGTCAAATTGTAGAAGTTTTGGGAATATATATTAAGAATTGCATTCTTGATGTTACAGCCAAAAAGGAAAGAATATAAATGTTGTTAAAGAGATAACTATAATGTATTTACAGTGATTAAGGGAATATTAATCCAGTAGTAACATGAAAAATTGAAAAGAAATCAAACTTCTGGAAATCCTCATTAAATTCTTTTGAAAGTTGCATTTATTATATGACTTTGATTGTGGAGTGTCTTGCTTTAGAGCTAAGGAGAAAGTACAAGATAGATGATTCAAAAAAATCTTGGTCCAAAAGAAGGTTTGTTCAATAATTCTTTAATCATTCTTTGGTTCAAAAAAATCATAAAGCAAACTATATATGAGTCTTTTCTGATTCACAAGGACATTTTTTATTATTGTATTTTTTTTACAGATTCAGTTTATCTGAATTTATTTTATCATTAATGAAATTTTTTTCAGGACCAATTGATTTTTATGTAAATGACTTGATCTTCTTTCCACAGCATAATGCGTGAAGTATAGATTCTACTTTTTTATTTATTTTTTAAGTATAATTTATTGTCAGATTGGTTTCCATACAACACCATGTGCTCATCCCAACAAGTTCATTATTGTATTTTGAATAATGTTTCTTCCGGATAATTCGGGATGTCATTTAAAAAACTGAAGAAGGGTAGAGAATAAATCTCCAGAGACAAACAGAAAATATGTGGCATAGTATATGAACTCCACACACCCATACAAAAACACAGTTGGGAGTATTTGAAAGATATTTTAATAGGAGACATTCATCAGCATGTAACAGAAAGTACAAATTAAAATGGCTTAGACAATAACACCCACTGTCACTTATAACAAGAAGTTCTAAATTATTTACATTTCTTAGTTTATTATTAGGTTTCTAGTCAACATCATGCCTTCACAGAAATGTTTTCCATCTTCCTAGAGTCTCATATTCAGTGTATTGGTTTGATCTTCAGGCTTGTGATTGCCAAATGTCACATCAAGACCTGGCACTATTAGGGGTAAAATAAAAAACAGCATGCTCCTTGTGTGTTTCTAAGAGCTAGAAGACCTCTTTTAGGAGACACACTGGCCTCTAGAAGACCTCCATTACATCTGATTGGACAGAAATTGATAACATGCCATCAACCTCTTACCTTCAACGGAGTAGGATTACCAAGATCAACTTGAATTATGAGAATTTACTCATGAATCACATGTGTGTAATGCAGATGCTGGAACAAATTCAGGCTTTACCAGTAAGATAGAAGGGAGGAATGGCTGCCATATAAAAAATATATGATGATAATTTATCTCTAACTAATGAGTAAATCACGTATATTTCTTTTGTATTCTAGTGCTGCAGATAGTTTCTTGCTGAACCAAAGCTTTTGGAATAAAAAATACAAGAATTATAAAATAGAGCAAAACTTAAATTTATTACTGCTATAATCAAAGTAAATTGCCTTTGCAAATGAAAACTAAAAATAAACACAAGGTAATGTGAACACAGTCTGCTCTCTTTTTAAATGTTAGCTAGAAATTCCATAATTCATTATGTGTCTGTCTTCCTACATGAAAAAGTATACATAATGCACATGTGGACATATTCACACACATAGATGTGTACACATGCACATACATATACAGTGATTCATGAATACTTAATTATCCCACTACTGGCCAACTCTCTGACTTGTCCATCTATATTTGGCATATGAACCATGAATAAAAAGAAATTACAATTGACTGAAGTGCCTGTAGTTAAATAAAAGATGTTAGGTATACCACAGCATGTGCTTACCTCTGCAATTTATACTTCCCTAATTATAGAAAATGCGAAAGCAGAGAAAAAATTCCTTGCTCATTAAGGAGTCTGATGTGCTGATCTATTGAGAAAACTATAAATTTATTATGCTCTTGTTTTACATGTCTTCCAGTGTGGTCCTCATGATGGATTTTGAGCACTGTACATCTATCATTATTGTTTTACTTTCAAGCTAGTAATACCCATTAAAATATGTAGTTACATCACTTTCAATGACAAACTACAGTGAAGTTTTGTTTAAATACAATTCCTAATATGATTAGTGTGATTTTCCTTATTACTGCTCCTCACTTACATATAAATTTCCTTCAATTATAATTTAGTATTTAATAATCTTACAGTTTTATTTTATGTCAACTTGTGAAAATCTGAATTAGTTTCTTGTTGTTATGTATATGCATTTTTTAAGTTCTTATCAATGTGAAATTACCACAGATCCCAACATATGCATATACTTTATATTTTCAATATTTTTATATAGATATTTATATCCACAGTAATAATTGAGTGTAATGGAAAGTTTTAAGATATGCAATGAGTAATTATAGAGTATTAAATTTTGTTTCCTAGTTGAATAATTTATGTATTAAAATATTTTTCATTCAAATTTTTAATATGGAGATATAATAATCTGGGCCAGATCCAGATTAATAAAGTTTGAAGCTCATATGTCTTGAGGAGACCTTCTTTAAGGAAAAAGGATTCAACATAGAAAAATAAAATTTTGGTATGAAAGCAAATATTGTTTAGAATCATAAATGAAAGCAATAAATTACTACGATCTACCAAAAACGCTTACATAAAAATGCTTTCTGACTGCAACCAGCCCTCCTTCCTTACCTAGAATATTCTACAACTACAAGCATAACCTAGTACTCACACAGATCTTTGACATATGAGACTCTGATTCTTAACCTTCTTTTTCTTCTTTGTATGTCTTCTTCTGATGGTAAAGTCTAAAATAACCACAATTTTTTTTAAAAAAGAGAAAAATAATTCCTTTCCATTTTGGATAAATGGAAATTTACTGTATATTCAAGTGGAAATGTATTTCAGACAATATACAAAGAGGCTATCTAAGAAGAGAGTGGCTTCAACCCTTCCCCCTTTTTATCTTTCTTGCACTTGATAGTCTTTACAGTCTTTTGTTTTCTACATATCTATAACTATGATTTTTACATTAAAATCAAATACATCCTTATTTTCTAATCCTTGTGTTAGCATATTGTCTTCTGTTCCAATTAAATATTTTAAAAATTAATGAATAATTTGTTATTAAATAATAGATTTTGTTTTTAAATTACACTTTGTTCTCCTATGCTTTTTAACGCAAAAGAAATAAAAGCCTGAAATTGTCTGTTATGAATAAGATCAGAGCAGTGATAGCCATGAGAAATGAAATTTGTCAATAGAAAGCTAAATGAGTAACTTCTTTTCTTCCTACTTTTAAGGAATTTTAATGCCATAACATATGTGCACATTTTAATTTTGAATGTTATTAGAATATGTAAAAATTATTGAATGCATGCTATGAATATGATTGCACACTATATTAACTCAAGAAGTCAACTAAAATAGATAATTACAGGGGCCCCTGGCCAGCTTAGTCTCAGGGTTGTGAGTTTTAGACCTCAGGGTTGTGAGTTTGAGCTCCAGGTTGGGTGTAAAGATTACTGAAAATAAACTAATAAACTTTTTAAAAAATATATTTAAAAAGATAATTACATATTAAAAGTGTCATTTAAGACAAATCATTTATGATAACAATTTTTGAGAGTTAAGAATTTATGACATAGTTTCACTTTATTGTAATTATATTTAGAGAATTTTTTCTTTAATATGCTATTACTTTAAGCCAACTATGACAGACCTGGTATACCAGCAATAAATGAGCATTTAAAATCACTATGCTATTTCATTTTTAAAGCATGTTAATTGGTTAATTTATATATTTTAATATTTACATTAATATATTTAAAACATAATATATAATATAGTTTTAAATAAAAATGGGGAACTACAAACATATTTTAAGTATGTAGACTCTGTGAACTCTGCCTCTACTTAGGTACCATGTTGGATTTACCATTCAGTAAAATGCAAGACATATATACATATATGATTCATTACATACTCAAGATTGTAGGTATATGCCACATTCTAGAAAAACAATTTAGAATAATAATAATCACCTTTTACTTTATGAAAATATTTTCACAGTGACTTAACAAATAGCACATATTTGAAAAAGTACANTCCTCAGGAATCATTATCTCTCCCAAATAAAATATATATCCATTATACATAAAGCATATGTTATATGTTTAATTTATTTTTAAGTTCTTGCTGAGTAATAAAACAGTATAAATAAATTGGTTTAATATACATGCTATAATTATTAGAAAATAGCTATTGTGTGTTCAATGTAGGTTGAAGTCAAGGGGCACCTGGCTGCTTAAGTCAGTCGAGCAGATGACTCTTGATCTTGGGGTTGTGAGTTCGAGCCCCATATTAGGTGTAGAGATTTCTTAAAAATAAAATCTTTAAAAGAGAATAAGAGAGTCTAAAAAAGATTCCAAATGTAAAGAAAAGGGAAAATAAAAGCTTTTTTTTTTCTTTTTAAGTTTCTGTATTAGTTTGTTAGGTCTTTAAGACACAAAAGAGTGGCTTAAAGAATAGAAATTTACTGTCTCATGACTCTGATGGCTAGAAGTCCAAAATCAAGGTCTTGGCAGAATTGTTTTTTTCTGCGGGCTGCAGGAAGGATCTGTTCCAAGCTCCTCTTCTTGAAGTTTAGATGTTCTTACCCATGTGTTTCTTTACATAGCCTTCCCTCTAACATGCATGTCTCTCTGTATCCACATCTCCTTTATATAAGAACATCAGTCATAATGGATTAGAACTCACCCTAGTGAACTCACTTTAACTTGATTACATCTGTAAGTAACTGAACTGTAAATAGGATCACATTCTGAGGTACTGTGGATGAGGACTCTAACATATCGGGAGTAACAGTGAGAGAGTTTCCCTTGCATAAATACAATATATACCAAAGGCTAAATATTTATACCACATTTATGTGTGTGTATGGTAAAACATAACATTTATTTGGTGAAAATTGGTGCATACATACATTCACACACATACTTAGGTCATTAATTTATACACTTGAGTGTGCATTAGTATGGTCAAAGACTTGTCAAGAAAACACGGTTTATAGAAAGAATAAGCTAAATCATCTAGTGAAATGAATACTATTCAGAAGTTCAAAGTGTTACTGAAATGAACATTATATTAGGATAAGACAGGCTAATAGATTTCAGTGGAAAGCTTCCAGTTTTAGAAATTATATTATATTAAAAAATAATCCTGTTAAGTCTAAAATCTATTAGATTTATTACTGTAGGTGATTTTAAAAGTTTTACCACAATGAACTTGGCAACTATATAGACTAGAATTATTAGAAGTATAAAGCAGTATTATATCTGATCTGTTCAATTCATCTACACCATATACCATTTTATTTTAGTAATATTATTTCAAATTTATTTCAGACAAAGTCCTTTCTGAATTAATTCATAATTCTTTGATTTACGAATCATAGAGTTAGTCTGTTCTATTTCCTTAGCGGTAAAAAGGAGCAAATATCCTTATAAGATGGGAAAGTATAAAGTTATTTTATTTTTAAGTACTATGAAAACAATGTACTTTTTATTGAAATTGTGATATTGTGAGCTAAATAAAAACATGGATTCAAAATGTTCATTGGTATATTTACAACAATTACACAGTTTTCTCCCTTTAGAGTTTATAATACTTGAGTTAAAATAGTACCAATTTTAAAAATATAAAATCTGAAACATTAATGTTATTCATCAAAATAATTGTCAGCAATATAAACATTTTAAATATAATTAATTTTTATATAAATTCAATTCCTTTTTTTTCCATGAATCAGCACCATCTCTTTTGATTATCTAAATTTCTAACTGTACGTGGAGACTTATGAAGTGTAAAATAATTGATTTTGGACATATTCTCCCTTATTTTGAGCTATCAGTCCCAAGGCTCAGTATAAAATACAGAGCTTCTTCCCAGCAACAGATGGAAACAAACTGGGGCTTGTAATGGGATACAGTAATCCAAGGTTTTGTTCTTGAATTTTCACATGTAGGCAAAGCTACAGTCCTCTATTTAACCCCTAATTCAAGAATCCATTTTCTTCAATGCAACTGTGCACTGCACCTGCCAAGAAATCTCTGTGTTAAATATAGATGTGAGGAAACAATCAGATAAATGCAGAATGTGAAACATTGAACAGGAAATCTGGCTTGGACTCTTCAAAAATTCAAGGTCATGAAAATTACAGAAATGTGCAACTGTTCTAGATTTAGAAAGAAAATAGCAAAACAAACTATTGTCACACAAGAATATTATTTGCAGCCTGAAAGAAAATTTACAAATGAGACATTTTGTGGCAATTTGAAATAAGGCTTATATAATTGATGATTTTATTATATTCATGTTAAATATCTTAATATTAATGTGGTTATATAAAAATGTTGTTTTTCTTAGGAAATGTATATCAAAGTGTTTAGTGATGAAGGACCAGATGTCTTTAATTTCCTTTAAATAGTTTAGGGAGGAAAAAAAGGAAAAATATGGAGAGATAAAAATGTGATAAAATAGTAAAAATTAACTAACCTAAGTAAAAGGATTACTAGAGTTATGCTATTATTCTTGTTTTTAATTTTCTAATTTCTATTTAAATTCCAGTTAATTGACAAACAGTGCAATATTAGTTTCAGGTGTACAATATAGTGATTCAACACATCCATATATCACCTAGGTCTCATCACCTCTTTCACTCTTTTGTCCACCCACCTCCCTTATGATAACCACTAATTTGTTCTCTATAGTTAAGTCTGTTTCTTGGTTTGCCTCCTTCTGTCTTTTTTTCCCTTTCAGTCATTTGTTTTGTTTCTTAAATTCCACATATGACTAAAATCATATGGTATTTGTCTTTCTTTGACTTATTTCACTTAGCATAATACACTCTAGCTCCATCCACATGGTTGCAAATGCCATGATTTCATTCTTTTTTTGATACCTGAGTATTACTCCATTGTATATATACCACATTGTTATCTACTCATCAATAGACATTTGAGCTGTTTCCATAATTTGGTAGACAATGTTACTATAAACACTGGAGTGTGTGTATCCCTTTGAATTAGTATTTTTTAATTCTTTGGGTAAATACCTAATAGTGCAATTGCTGGGTCATAGGGTAGTTCTGTTTTTAACTTTTTCAGGAACTTCTATACTATTTTCCAGAGTGGCTATACCAGTTTGTATTCCCATCAACAGTATAAGACAGTTGCCCTTTCTCCATATCCTCGCCAACATCCATTATTTCCTGAGTTGTTAATTTTAGCCACTCTGACCAATGTGAGATGGTATCTCAATGTGGTTTTGACATGTATTTCCCTGACACCAGTGATGTTGAATATCTTTTCATGTGTCTGTTGGCCAACTGGATGTCTTCTTTGGAAAAATGTCTATTCATGTCTTCTGCCCATTTTTAATTGTATTATTTGTTTTTGTGGTGTTGAGTTTCATAAGTCCTATTTTTTAAAGTTTATTTATTTTGACAGACAGTAAGACAGCAATCAGGGAAGAAGCAGAGAGAGAGGGGAAAAATGAGAGAATCCCAAGCAGGCTTCATGCTGTCAGCACAGCGCCTGATATGGGGCTTGAACCCCAAAACCATGAGATCATGACCTGAGCCGAAGTCAAGTCAGACACATAACAGATTGAGCCACCCAAATGTACCAAGCTTAATAAGTTCTTTACATATTTTGGATGCTGACATTTTATCAGATAAATCATTTGCAAATATCTTCTCCTATTCCATAGGTTGCCTTTTTTAGATTTGTGGCTGTTTCCTTCACTATGCAGAAGTTTTTTATTTTAATGAAGTCCTAATAGTTTATTTTTGCTTTTATTTCCCTTACCTCTGGAGACATATCTAGAAAAAGTTGCTATGGCCAATGTCAAAGAGGTTACTGCCTCTGTTCTCCTGTAGGATTTTTATGGTTTCAAGTTGGAGTTGTACTATTCTTTAAACTCTCTGCCATTTTAAACATTTGAAACTACAACAATTTCCATAGAGTGCATTTACATATGTAAATTGGGACACTCCAGTTTTCGTGAGAACTGAGATACAGAAAAAAATATACATTATATACTTTATTAGTACTTGTGAAATATATACTTATATATTATTTATATAATTTGTACTTTAATGCTAGATTCACTAATAATATAGTAGAGAATAGTAAAGGTATAATTAATCTATAACAAGTAATTATAC